>NC_044031.1:122207220-122524720 GCF_901765095.1 Microcaecilia unicolor | reverse complement strand
TAATCGGGCAGTGCTGCCTGGTTACCGCTGGCTTAGTGCGGGAGCCCTTACTGCCACCTCAGTGGGTGGTGGTAAGGGCTCCCCTCCGTAATGGCCGCACAGCAAATGCTTTACTTGCCACCCGGACATTTTCTGCAGGAAAGAGAGACTTCCCTTTTATCCACTGCGGTAAAAGGGGGCCTTGCTGCACGTGCAAAACACACACCAACACCAGCGTAGGTTCCTTTTTGCCGCAGTTTGGTAAAAGGGGCCTTAAGTGCTTGTTAATGCCTGATTACCTAATTAATGTATGCATACATCTGTGATTTGCACGCCCAAATTTGGGTAATCCATATAGAATCTGGCGGTATGTAAGCTAAGCACGTATTTACATAATAGTGCTTAGGCGACATTTTGGTAGTTATATGTGTACGTGCACATACACACATAAATGCCATTATTTTAAATATTTACACGTATAATTGGTGCATTTATTTTTACTGCCTGTGTTATAGAATTAGCTCCTTAATTTCCTCGTCCACAGGAGACCGGGGAGAATGATACCTGATAGTGGTGAGGAGTTGGGGTTTAGAAGAGCTATAAATGGTTCAGTTCCCCTAATAGTGCTGCTGACATCCTCAAAGCAAGATGTTTTTCATTTTTACTTTTGTACTCAATCAATTTTTGAAGATTCTCAAATGGACTCAACTCCAATATCAATTGTTATTATAGTGCGGCACTTACCTTTATAATGGACAGTCCCAACCAGGTACCAGTTTCACACACGCTTCTTCACGGGATGTCCTCTGGTGCCTCGCTCTCATGTCCGAAGAGAAAGAAGTACTGGAGCTGAGAGCGAGGCACCAGAGAACATCTCCTGAAGAAGCGTGAGTGAAACAGGTCGCCGTTGGG
This sequence comes from Microcaecilia unicolor, assembly GCF_901765095.1. Lineage (NCBI taxonomy): Eukaryota > Metazoa > Chordata > Amphibia > Gymnophiona > Siphonopidae > Microcaecilia > Microcaecilia unicolor. The sequence goes on along the minus strand of NC_044031.1, from coordinate 122,523,829 downwards.
ACTGTCCATTATAAAGGGACGTGCTGCTCCTCTTTCCCCGCACTATAATAACAACGCGCGCCAAATTGAAGTTACCACCCGACTACTGCATGGCTCTTGCAGTAATTTCATTTTTGGTGCACGTCTGATATGTGCATCTGAAAAGTATTTTTTATTTTCTGGCACGCGTAGTGGACGCACGCCATGTGGCATCTGACGCACATAGATCATTACCGCCCAAATTCTTTACCACTAGGTCTATGGCTGGCGGTAAGGTCTCAGACCCAAAATGGATGTGCAGCAATTTTGATTTTGCCACGTTCATTTTCAGCAATTAAAAAAGGCATTCCGATCAGATAACTTCAAGATTCAAACAGCAAAAATAAGCCAATAACATGAAATAGCAATCAGTCAAATAAGCGTATAATATTCGAAATCACTCAAAATAAAAAATATCAATAACCAAACATTCCCCTCGTAAATATTAATGTCATTGGTAAGTTTAGAGTGTATCTAATACAAGGTGTTCTAATTTCGCTGATGCAGTACTACCAGCATTAAGAAAGAAGACCAACTACAGATGACAAATAGATAAAGTATAATTTGTAAGGTCTATGGAATGAACTTGAGCATTTAGATTGTTAGTATAGTGTAAATGCTTGGGGTGGACATTGCAGCTTTTGTATTAGGAAAGCACAGCTAGCCCTAGTAAGGCTAGATTAATCAACCTTTTGTGCTAGAAGCAGAAAGTCTGGTGAACATGATGACAGCATACTTCTGACGACGGTCTTCTTAGCAGTTGTACATGTTATCTTTACATGTATATAGTTACCTAGAGGACAGCTAGTGACCAAAGACCATCTAAAGAAATTCGGTTTATATTCATGCTTATCAGCCAGAAGGAACAGAGCCAAAGGTAGCAAACCTGTGAGCAAAGTTAAGGCAGTACATGTTGTAGATACAGATGAATAATCCCCCACAGTCTGAATGGTGGCCAGCCTGGAACTAAAGGTTTGTTGTTACCTGTGAGAACAAGACAGGTTTTGGACATATAGAGAAAATAATACAAGGAATTCCTGCCTGAATGAAATAACACATTATGTAATGTATATGGATAGTGATTTGAATGACTATTTAGTTAATATGATGGTTTTATTGTGAGTTTTAATGTTGAAATTATGTATGCGACTTCTGTAAACCGCCCAGAATAGTACATGGTGCAGATTATAACTTTTATAAATAACTAGTAAAAAAGGCCCTTTTCTGGCTGAAATGAAACGGGCGCTAGCAAGGTTTTGCGCGGAGTGTGTATGTTTGAGAGAGTGCCTGTGAGAGTGACTGTGTGAGAGTGAGAATGTGCAAGTGTGTGTGTGTGACAGAGAGTGGGTGTGAGTGTGTCTGTGAGAGAGCGTGTGTGTATGTGAGAATGAGTGTGTGCGAGTGCTTATGTGAGACAGTGAGTGTCCTTCCCTGTCCCCCCTGTCAGGTGTCAGGACTGGGGGGACTGTGGACAGTCATGAAGGCAGCCCCTACCAAAATAATGAAAGCAAGACTATTTGTATAATAATCACTGCATTCCAGAGAACAAAATGGAGCAAGTTCCCACATGCTATCTTTTGCTTTCTGTATTCAGTAGCTGACAGGCTTGCTAGACTTCCCTAAGTGGCTGCAGCTGCAATACACTGAAAAGAAAGCAAAGAAACCTATGAGACGTTGATACGGCCATCCCCTTGGCCTCTGACGCTCCTCCCTTCTTCTATTTGACTTCCCTCTGATAGGTCCGTCATTCGGTGTGACGCTCCTCCCTTTTCCTGTTTCAGTTCCCTTTGATAGGTCAGAGCGGTGCAGCTGTGACACTCCTCCCTTCTCTGATAGGTCAGGGCGGGGCAGAGATGTAGTGTGCTTAAAAATAGTTACAGAGCTTCGAACATATGAACTGTTGAAGCCTCAGTGTGTGCTTTAGAACGTTGAGGGTGCTTTTTATGTGCAGATGGGGTGTGGCCTATGGCCCAGATGGGCGTGGCTGAGACTGAGGGTGAGTAGTGTGAATAGCCTAGCCTACCAGGAGGACAGGAGTTCAGGACAGATGGAGTGAGCTTTAGAATGTCTGAGGGGGGATTTTATTTATATAGATAATAGTAAGGGGGAAATTTTGTAACAGGAAACTGTAAGAATGGGCGAGCCCCCAATATGTAGGTAGCTATATATCCAGGAGGACAACTCGTAATATATATCCAGAGGTACTTAGCGGACAGAACACTACTAAATAGCAATTATTCTGGACTCGTGTCTAGGGAAAGCATACCTCTTTGGCCCAATGGCAAGCTAGCTGTGCTGGAAAAAGGAACAATGCCACAGATGGAATATATATTATTTATTAAGTAAAGAAATGTATATATAAATAGTTCTGAAGCAAAATACAAAATAACTTGCTATAAAAATAGATTATCACCAAAATACAGATAATGAAATATGATTATCTTAATGGACTAACTAAATGAGTGATTACACAACCAATCACAATACTGATATCCTAATAATTATTATGAGAACTTACACCTCACGTCTTATGCAAAATACAGTTAGCAGCCAAATTCACAGACCATAAGTCATGACATAAAACCCATCTGTCTCAGACAAAAGCCAAGGACTAATTATCCCCATAACCATAGGTAGTAAATCCTGGTATCTCACCCTGCAGTCTGTGGCAGACTTCCAATGGTAAAGAAACGGATTCCTCCTCTGAGACTCAAGCTGAAGCCTCAGTGAGCTTCTCAGTCCAAGAATAAAGTCCGAGATCTGTATTCTGGATGCAGATGGCACAGTCTTTAGGTAAGGCTGTATATTGTAGCTGAGCTAACCTTGTGAGTTTGTTACAAGGTATGCAGTTCACTGGTGTTTTGGAAATCAGTCTCTCGCTCTTTTTGAGCCTTCTATCCACCTGCAAGTCCTCCGGTTGTCTCCTCTCTTTTCTTCTTCAGTCCAACTTTTTGGCATCCATCAGTCAGATGATACCTGTGGACCAATCACAGATGTTGTAATAATGTCCAGCCAGCTTCTTGGTCATTAAGCGAGCCTTTGTTGTAGCCATGAAGCTGTTATCAATGGCATGCAAACCTCCCTCTCTGATCCCATACTCCTGGAGCCATGTATGTCTCTCCTCCAATCTTCCCAGGAGATAACTGGGCTAGTTTGCAACAAAGAATATGTCCTTAGGCGTGTCGGTAGTGTACCGAAGGCGGGACGGGGACGTGGTTAACAGATGGGCGTCCTCGGTCGATAATGGAAAAAAGAAGGGCGTCCCTGACGAGCATTTGGCCGACTTTACTTGGTCCCTTTTTGTTCACGACCAAGCCTCGAAAAGGTTCCCGAACTGACTAGATCGGGGATGACCTCCCCTTACTCCCCCAGTGTTCACCAACCCCCTCCCACCCAAAAAAACTAATTAAAAAACATTTTTTCCAGCCCCTATGCCAGCCTCAAATGTCATACCCAGCTCCATCACAGCAGTATGCAGGTCCCTGGAGCAGTTTTTAGTGGGTACTACAGTGCACTTCAGGCAGGTGGACCCAGGCCCATCCCCCCCTACCTGTTACACTTGTGGTGGTAAATGGGAGCCCTCCAAAACCCACACGAAACCCACTGTACCCACATCTAGGTGCCCCCCCACCCCCGTTACCCTTTAAGGGCTATGGTAGTGTTGTACAGTTGTGGGTAGTGGGTTTTGGGAGAGTTTTGGGGGGCTCAGCACCCAAGGTAAGGGAGCTATGCACTTGGGATCAATTTGTGGAGTCCACTGCAGTGCCCCCTAAGGTGCCCGGTTGGCGTCCTGGCTTGTGAGAGGGGACCAGTGCACTACAAATGCTGGCTCCTCCCATGACCAAATGGCTTGGATTTGGCCGTTTTTGAGACGGCCATCCTCGGTTTCCATTATCCGCGAAAACTGAGGTCGGCCATCTCAACATTTCGGTCGACCTAAATGTTGAGATTTGGGTGTCCCCAACCGTATTATCGAAACGAAAGATGGACTCCCATCTTGTTTTGATAATATGGGATGCCCCGCCCCTTCGCCGGGGCACCGTTAAAGATGGGCGCTCTTAAAGATGGGCGCAAATTTCGATTATGTACCTCATAGTAACATAGTAGATGACGGCAGAAAAAGACCTGCACGGTCCATTCAGTCTGCCCAACAAGATAAATTCATGTGCTACTTTTTTTGTATACCTTACCTTGATTTGTATCTGCCATTTTCAGGGCACAGACCATAGAAGTCTGCCCAGCACAGGCCCCGCCTCCCAACCACTAGCCCCGCCTCCCACCACCGGCTCTGCCACCCAATCTCGGCAAAGCTTCTGAGGATCCATTCCTTCTCAACAGGATTCCTTTATGTTTATCCCACGCATGTTTAAAATAGAACTATCCAGTAACTTGGAACATTGACTAGGCATCTGTCATGAGTTACTAACTTTCTCTCTAATTTATTTCTGTACTGTGCACAGGTTCTCAACCCAGTCCTCCGGACACACCCAGCAGTCAGGTTTTCAGAATACCTACTCTGAATACAGATGAGATAAGTTTGCATGCACTGACTCCATTGTATGCCAGTCTGTCTCATGCATATTAACTAAGCATATCTTGAAAACCAGACTGGCTTGGTATGTCCCGAGGACTGAGTTGAGAAGTCATGCGTATAGCATAATGCCCCCCCCCCCCCCCCGCCCCCTTCGATGGCCACTATTCGTAATCCAAGACCAGGATTCAACCAGAATATAAGACATCAATAAAAATCTAGAGTAGACACAGAAATGACAACATAGCAAATAATTGAAACCGTATATAGAAGGTAATTTTACAAAGATACAGGCACCTATATGTCTTTATACAATATTAATGCAAATCCAGCAACAATAAATCGTACATTCAAGGTGCAGACGTTACTCCTGCTCAAGAGCAGGTGTAAATGTTAGTGCATATGTTATATAATCACAACTTTGTCCATGCCTACTTTACAAGTATGCACCAGCTTGCAGTGCATGTACTTTTAGGCATAACCTAATGTTATAAGTGCCTATTTTGGTTTATAAAATTAACCCCATAGTGCCTACCAGGATCTAATAGTCACTAAGATAACACCCAAATATAATACATGAAGGGGCACACAAATGTCCCACCCCTTCAGTGATACCCTGCCACTCAGCACCTCTTAAAATTGCCACCGCACATGTTGTTGTCTCTGGGACCAGGGCTTCCTAGCCTCACTTTCCACTGGGAGAAACAAAAGTATAATGTGCAGCGAAATGATTGCTGCTTTGGTGCAGTCATGGCAGTGAAGAGCAAAGACGATGGCAAAAGCAGGTACAGTTCCTCTTAAAATGTCTTTTTAAACTCGCCACTGGAAAATTTTCCATCTCGTTTGTATTCATCGCTAGCAATATTCAGTTGTTGTTACAGCTGGCTGCTAGAAATGGTATGCAGTTTTTCATCTGCTCCAAAATTAGTAGGTTGCAGGAGATAGGTAGAGAGGTTGATTGGTATTGCTAAAAATGTCTATTTAAACATGGAGGTGATTATCTCTTGTGCACTCATTTGGAAACTGATGAGTGTACTTCAGCTCCTGGAAGTTTATGCAGAATTAAGTCTGTCAGGAGTTTGGAGGCAGGTGCTTAGCAACAGTTAGAAGTATGTTATTACTGATTAGAAAATGTATCGTTGGCACTTCCACTCTAATAAACAATGATATGAAAGCAAGTTAAAACAAACATTTACTAAATCTTTTAGTCTGTTTCTTGGCAACAGTTCATCCTAGGAAACAGCATTTATGTGAAATGAAATTAGTCTTCCCATTAAAGACTTTAAGGACTGTTGCTCAAATATGGTACATTCTTTATTTCTTTTTTTGTAATTTGCATTTTAGGAAATTAACAAGCATTACATTTGAAACAGAAAAACACCTATAGAAAAATTGCAGCAAAGTAAGTAATCAAAAGAAAAAAAATTGTGCTAAATAGTCCACAATAGAAGAGAAATCCAAGATCCAAGTAAAATAAATCCCTGAAGCAGAGGATAATTTAAGGGAAAAACAAAAGAGGCATCAACCAGTAAATACTAAGAAGAGCCAATAATCAATTGTACCAAGCTTTTAAATGTCTCTACTAGTTGGTGCAAGAAATTCTAGCCTCTTTGCATCTATAAACAATTTCAATTGCTCAGGGTCAAAAAAGGTATGCTTAAAAGTGGAAAAAGTCAAAAAACATTTACATGGAAGCCATAGCAAAAATGTACCCCCAAGGGCCAACACTTGTTGCCTCATTTGAAGAAAATTTTTCCTATGCTCTTGGGTGACCTTAGTTAAATCAGGAAATATCCATATCTTTTGACCTATAAAGAGCTTTTATCTATGACAGAAGTAAAGTTTCATAACACGATCATGATCTTGTGGAAAAACAAAGGTCACCAGAAGAGTTGTATGATTTACAGTTTCAAAGTCAGATTTTTCCAGAAAACCGGTCAAATCTAAACTGTTCTGAGATATAGCTTCTACCTGTGCAGCACAAGTGCAGCACAGGTCCTTGCTGATGGCTCCTGACACAGACACTTAACAAAGTCCAGGACACGTAGTAGGCGCTGCAGCGAACCCCAGCTAGAAGCAGCAAGAACCAAGCCCAGCAGCAGGCAGACAGGGTCTGGAACAGACCAAAGATCTAGGCACGCTGCAAGCAAGAAAAGTCAGAAACAGGCAGGTAGGTACACTAGATCAAGGCAGGGCAGGGACAGGATAGCAGGAATGCTGGAGCAAGGCAGAACAGGAACAGGCTGGCAGGAACAAGGTAGGGCAGATGCACTGGAACAAGGCAAGGCAGGAGTACTGGAACAGCAATACACACTGAAGTCTGCAAGACACCAGGAAGCCTGTTTGCAAAGACACTGGTTGAGAGTAGGGAGTTTCCTTAAATACCTAGGCAGGATGTGATATCAGTCAGCGCCATATTGCAGGGCTATAAAAAGGAAGTGCTGAGTTCCAAGAAGCAGACAAGATTCCTCAGACATGGGAGGATGTTGGACCATAGAAGACTTCAGAAAAGAGGTGAGGGGCGTGACAGCACCCCCTCATCTATTCTCCCTCCCCGGCCTTCTAGGCTTGGATTTCAGGGGATAGAGGTGATGAAAGCATCTGATTTGCAGAGGCATGAGCATTATCAGCAGGTTCCCATGTATTATTTTTTAGTCCAAAGCCCTTCCAAGCAAGAAGATAATGTAGTTTCCCCATAATCCGCTTTGCATCCAATATGTCTTGCACCTCGAATTCTGGATCATCTGCAACCACTGGTGCAGGTGGTGGAGGTTCTGACTTTAGTGTAGGATACATGGAAGGCATTATGAATGTGCATAGAGGGGGGAAGCCACAACCAATAAGTGACTGGGCCCAGCAGACATTGTACTGTAAACCTAGGTGAGAACTTCTGAGATGGCACCTAGGTGCTGAACCACACCTTCGCCCTGGGGTGTCATTTACAGTTGGCTTGTTTCTTCTAAGGTGCTAAAGTCTTAGTGAGCAGGCATTGGGTCTTCTCCAAAAATTTCTCAAATATTCCCAACCCCTTGTTGAACCGTAGGGGTGGTAGAAGAGTACAGGAATCCGGGGCTGTTGTCCATATGCCACAGAGAAAGGAGAGGATCCTGTAGGTTAATCGATGTGATATTATAAGAGAATTCAGCCCAGGGAAGTAGAGGCACCCAGTCGTCCTGGCGCTCACTTAGGCTTAGAGGAAACCTTTTTTAGGATTTGATTTAGCCTTTGAGGGGGGGGGGGGGGGGTTATGGGAATATCATACTGGCATATCAGCAGTTAATCCGCAAAGTTCTTGGCGGCCCCAGAATTAAGGAAGGCTCCCAATTGAAGAGTGACCGGTAAGTTGATGAGGGAAGTTGAAGTCATTCGGACCTAGGAGTGCCTCCCCAACCAACCCTAGGCCTTGGAGTTTCCTGGCTTCCTGGGACATTTAGTTACATAATGTCCTGGGCCTGCGCAATATAAACATAGATCCTGTGCTTTCTGATGTTTTTTCTCCTCTCACTGTCGAGAATGCCCCTACCTGCATGGGGACCTCCACACCCGCAGTGAAAGAGAGGAATGGAGCCTGGGGCTGTATAGGCTTCTGAAATTGGGTTACCAAATGTATGGGGCGACATCGGTCTCCACATTCCTTGGCCCTCTCCTCTCCTTGGCCTTCTCCTGGAATTGAATGTCAATCTTGATGCATAGGGAAATAGTCATCCAAGTTGGTGGGGAGATCCCACCTTGCAAGTTCATCCTTAATGCACTGTGCAAGGTCCTGCCATAAAACAGCCACTTGGCCTCCTGATTCCATTGTAGTTCTGAAATCAGTGTCCAGAATCAAATGGCATACTGACCCACAGTTAGTGTCCCTTGTAGACGCAGGAGCTTGGAAGCTACAGAGGAGGAATGCCCTGGCTCGTCAAACACCTGCCAAAAGCGAGTGAGAAAGTCCACTAGGTTGGACATATAAGCGGGTCATCCTGCGTCCACAGGGGAGATGCCCAAGTCAGTGCATGCCCGGAAAGGAGAGAGACAATAAAGGTGGCCTTGATCCAATCAGATGGAAAGCTGGCGGGCTGTAGCTCAGATTTCATTAGGCACTAATTTATAAATCCCTTACACACCTTGTGGTCTCCATCAAAACGTGATAGTGTTGAAATTCGTGCCTGAGGCATCGGGTAAGCTGGAGGCAGAACCATAATGTATTCTTCTTTACCATGTATGTATGCACCTTAATGCAATACCATTTGTAATTCTGTTACCCGGAAATGGCAATCGCCATTACGGCAAATGTAAGCCACATTGAGCCTGCAAATTGGTGGGAAAATGTGGGATACAAATGCTACAAATAAATAAATAAACCACTTGAGGGAGTCCTGGGCCTGGGCACTTTTAAGGGAAGCCCAGGACCACCTCCTCGAATGCCTTCGGCCTTGCTAACGAGGTCTTCTTCCAGCCTTGTGTGTCTTGTCCTGCTGAGTTCCTGCATGCCTTGAAGGTCCTTCCGAGTTCCTGCATGCCTTGAAGCTCCTGCCTTGCTTCTGACTTCCTGCCAAACTCTGGTCCTGCCTGGTCTCAGAGTTCCTGCCAAGCTCCAGCCCTGCCTTGTCTTTGAGTTCCTGCTAAGCTCCAAGCCTTGTCTGTGAGTTCATGCCTTGCCAAGCTCTTGCCCTACCTTGTTGGGTTCCCACCAAGCTTCAGCCCTGCCTTGTCTCCGAGTTCCTGTCAAGTTCCACCCTGCTTTCTCTCTCAGTTCCAGTTCTTTCATGTCTGTTTTGCCATTTCTACTAGCCCTAGCCTTGACTTTTTTGTGCTTTGTTGTGTCTAGATCCAGTTCTTGCCCTGCCTAGCCTTGCCTTGTCTGGACCCATTTCTAACCTTGTTTCCTTGTCTTGCCTTAACCTGTCTGGGTCCAGTAGTTGCCCTGGTTCCTGTCTTGCCTTGTTCAGTTCCAGGTCTTGCCTTGTCCTTCCTAGTTCTGCCTGTTTTGTTCTGCCTTGCCTTGTCTGCCTTGTCCTTCCTAGCCTGTCTGTCTTGTTTGCTCTGGTGTCTGTCTCACCTTGCCTTGTCCAGATCTAGTTCTTATCCTGTTGTCCTGCTTAGTCATGTCTAGCCTAGTCTTATCCCTAACACATTAACAACAAACAGTACTCCTGTTCTATATAAATTACAAAATCTTTATTAGTGAAACAAACCAGTGCATTAAAAGAATTACCAAATAGTATCCCTGCAACTCACTCACACTGCCATCCACACCAGACTTATACCCTGATCACATATGTAAATCCCACAAAGAACATTGAACATAAACCCTAAATTGCAGTTTCTTCAGTCTCTGTGTATCATCAGAGCACAATCTCAATAAAGATCAGTCAGTGAGCCCTAAAAAAACACAAGGGCACACAAAACCCAGTTCTTAATTATAGCAGATATTGAACATTGCTGATCTTTGTATCCGACAAGTTCTCAAGTGAAGAAAGAAAAAAACTCCACTGCAATATAAAGCCACTGTTCTTATCCCTGTGATAAAAAAAACAAAGCACAGAGAAACACTGGGAATTGCAGAGTCACACAAATCTTCTGTGATCCTCCTGCACGCAGTCAAACCTTTAAATTAAAGGCAGCCAAAGAATGCTTCAGGTAAGTGGGAGGCTTCCAGGGATAGGTAAATTAAACCCACATAGTTGGTGTACTCCAATTCGAGACCGCATTTCGTAGCTGTTCCTCAGGGGCAACCCCTAATCACCTATAACATATCAGCAAACAGAAAAAACACAATAACATAGGCAACTAACAATCTAACAATCACTTTTCAAATGAATACAATCCATGTGGATATACATTGTAGCAGCTCTACCAGGCACCAATACCTGTTAAGTTTTCCCTTGGTTCGAAAAATCAAAGCTACACGAGTATTTCAAGCATCTCTTTCATATCAGGCATCATTATGCTAGAATTCTCTTCCCCTCTCTCTTAAACAAATAGATCATTTTTGTCTATTCAGAAGGCTGTTAGAGACGTTTCTTATTTTAAAAACAACAACTTTTTTTTGGATTCAGGTTCATGATATGATCTTTTACTGCCCATGTCGGGGGAATTTATTTTATTGTAAATCTCTGAGATGTGCTGCAGTTTCATTATTTTTACCCACATTGAACTTGATGGCTTTTGCAGGATATTAGATCGTAATGTAATATAAATGTTTATTAATGTTCGTATTGATTGACTGTATTGCTCATATTTCTGGGGAGTCAAGCAGTCAATCAATTTGAACATGTGTTTTCTTACATTAGGATAATTTAATGGACTTAACGCAACTCTTCCTCTCTACGATTCCCAAATGTGTCTGTAACACATGAACCTTATTCTACCATAATACCACTTTGTATTTATTCTTTACCGGCTTGGCGAATGCCTACGGTACTATGTAAGCCACATTGAGCCTGCAGATAGGTGGGAAAATGTGGGATACAAATGTAACAAATAAATTAAATAAATTAAATTTAAGGATACTTGATAATGTGTTAGAAGCTGTGCTGTTTATGTGAAGGGATAGCCTAGTGGATAGAGCAGCAGGTTGAGAAACCAGGGCAAGTGAGGGTTCAAATCCCATTAATGCTTCTTGTGACTTTGGGCAAGTCACCGAGGGGCCCTTTTACAAAGCCATGGGAGGGCTAACGTGCGGGTAGCGTGCGCCATGTTGGCACTACCGCCGGAGTAGCATGTGCACCCAATGGCAATTCCGAGTTTGGCATGCACCAATTCCCACGATAGAAAATATTTTTCTATTTTCTACCACAGGGGTGTTCCCAGCGGTAATCGGCAGCATGGCCATGTTGGCGCACGCTGCATGGTTACCGTGTGGGTGGCATGTGAGCCCTTACCACTAAGTCAGTGGCTGGCAGTAAGAGTTCAGGCAGTAAATAGGCGTGCGCTAGTTTTAATTTTTACACACAACCATTTCACGGCCCATTAAAAAATGGCCTTTTTACCACGGCTTTGTAAAAGGACACCTTAGCCCTTTATTGCCTCAGAATTAAGCTCAGAGCTAAACTTACTGAAAGGTGCTACTATGTTAACCATATGCTAATATACATTAATGTGTGGTATTTACCTGATAATGTATTAAGGCCATTACAGATTACAGCTGAAAGATTATTATTGGTGCTACTTGATCTGAGCGTACTCCTATCCTGTATTCACTGCAGTGGTTGCCGGTTGTATGGCTTTGGTTCACGAGGCCTTTAATAACAAAGCATCTGCATCTGTTGCTACACTATTAAAGCTCTACTGCCTACCATGACATTTAAAAATTGGAAAATCAATGTTTATTAAATGTTCCCTTGCATCACTATGTTTGGTTGGCGAGGCTCATGTGCAGATGTTTTCGTTGCTGCACTCACATTTATGGAATTCTTTGCCTGTTCAGCTGAGACTATTTTTACATTTGGAAAACAATGTCTCCTTTATTTAGACAGCCTCTTCTATCCTTTCCTTGAGTACAGATGATGGGACATTTTCACTAGCAGTTTTAATCTGGCACTGTTTGGCTTTGAAGAAGTGTTGAGGAAGCATGATGGTTTTTCTGTATTTTGTTTTGTTTGTTTTAAATATTTGTTTTAGTTATTCTTAATTTTTATGATTGATTTATATGTTTTCATCTTTGGGTTTGATTCCTGTATGTTGGTTGTAACCCACTTAGGTTTTTAAATTATACAGGCTAAAAAAATTTTTAATTAAATAAATTTTATACAGTGTGACCTATTTATTAATAATGTATGTGAGCATCTTTAGTGCACTTTAATAAATGTAGCCCTTAAATTGTATTGTAAACTCTCCAAGGTAGGGAAATAGCTACTGATCTGAATGTAGCTTACCCCAAACAACTACTAAAAAAGTAGAAGCTTAATCCAATTTAAAAAAAAAAATCTTAAAAGAAGCAATGTAAAAGCACTAACAGGATATAAAAGGCAAATTGTGTGTTGCAAATGTGCCTGATTGATCAGTGTTACATGAAGGTGCTGTATGTTTCTGGCCCTCCACACCAATACATTTCTGTAACCAGTTTGCACCAAGTAATTTGACACAAAGTTTATGGTTATCAGTACAGGTTCTCAACACAGATTCTGCATATAACACCATCAGTTTGTCCTTCCAACAGGCCATGTTCACTAAACTGTACACCAGAAAGAGACAGTGGCGGAATTTGTCCAGTAAACTGTGCCCAAAATGTGAAAACAACATGAAAAATATCATCATATAGCCAGCTAACTGGATTGTATCTAGAAATATTTCCTGGTTTTGCAGATCTTGCTTGGAATTTCTGTTATACAGAAATCTGCAAGTTTCATGATATTTTAAACCTTTTTTGGGGGGCATTAACAGAGGCAGGTCACAGAGCTTTAACTTTAAAAGCCCTTCATTGATGGCTATGTACCAAAATATTTATCTAAAGGAAAAAGTCACCCTCCAAATGGGAAAAATTGAGAAATGGGTGAATGTTGGGTAAAATAAATCAATGCTAAATGATCCCAGAAGGAGATAAAAGATGAAGCTGGGTCTTAGGGCTCTGCTGCTATTTATAACCTGTTCAAACTGTGCTCTCAGAGGCATGACCTAGGCTGAAGCTCTCTGGAGATCTGATCTTGTGCTCATGCTGCTGCCATTTGTCCTTTACTTAATTGGCGGCCTGGAGCTGTAGTCCCTCTTTGTTATCTGTTCTTGTGATTAAAAAACAAGGCATTCACTGTCTATATTTCCACAGGACTATGCTAAAGAATAATGACTTAAGGTCAAGGCAAGAGTTAACGGCCCATCTCACCAATCAGTGGCCTTCTCCAGGAGCGCTGGATGTTCATGCTGTTGCCCTCGATACATTGTTTTACCGAAAGCACAATGAACAGTGGGATGAGTAAGTCGAATGTCCAGTTTCTCCATTAGTTGTCCATTTCACTCGCTCATCAGACCCTCTTTTCAAAAACCAAAAGTGCACATGTCTTCCAGTGCAGCACCCTTAATTCATTAATAACCTGTGCATGTATTCTTCCTGATTGTAGCATGCAGTTGATAGGATCAGCTGAGTATATGTTTCAGACTGTATGGTGAACACGCAGAGCAGAGTTATTTATGTTTAATCTTTTTTATTGAGTAAAGAAACATTGCAAATACAAAACCATAATGTGCAGATACTTATTTCTTTAAACATTCCTTCCCAACTTCCCTCTGTCTCCCATCCCTCCCTTCTCTCCCTCCCGCAGTCCCTTCTCCCCTCCCCAAATTCTGAGTCCAGCTATGTGTCTCATTAAAAATTCAACAGTCTACTTCTAGCATGTGAGGACAACGTGTTAAGGAATGGGCTCCAAATGTTCTGAAATTGCAGTCCTGTTTGAGCTTTAAAGTCCATCACTGCCATCCTTTCAACTCGCACTAGTGCAATCATGCGGGCTCTCCATCGTGAACAGGTAGGGTAATGTCGGGTAATCCATTCAGATAGGATCACCTGTTTAGCTACAATGATAGATTTGTTCACAAAAGCTGTTAGTCCTGCTGGGATGGGGTGAATTAGTATCGGATGTCCCAATAGTAACCCTGGATCATACTTCCACCCTGCTGACCATATTTTTGAAACACATTGTATTATATCCTTCCAGTATTGGGTTATACCTCTGCAGGACCACAACATATGCCCCAAGGTAGCCCCCGGCTCTCGACATTTAGGGCACTCTCCCCAAGGAGAGAGCCCCATATGAAAGGCCCTTCGGGGAGATATATACAGCCGTAGCGCCACTTTATATTGAGTCTCCCAATGAGATATCATCATTGTCTGTTTTCGCATCGTGATTATATGTGACTTAAACTGAGATAGAGTAAGATTCATTGGAATATCTTGTTGCCACATGAGTAGCAATTTCTTGTAGTCCAGCTCCTCTGCCGTATCACAAATATGCCTATGATGGAATTTGAGAGGCACCTTCTGCTGTGCTGTCAGTGAGAAAGCTGTGGCCAATTCCTCTTGAACATCTTCAGCCAGATCTTCCCATGGTAAAGATTGTATATAGTGTCTTAACTGAAAGTAATGAAACTTGTCCGAGGGAAGCATTGCAAACTCGGCTTTTAATTCTTGGAAGGGTTTTATCTTACCCTCTTGAGTGAGTGCCTGCGTCAGGTACACCATTCCATTCCGTTTCCAACGGGCAAAAACTGGATATAGGAGCCCTGGTTCAAAAGCAGGGTTTCCACAGATCGACAGATATGGAGTAACTTTAGCTGAAAACCTATGGAGTTTGCAAATCCATTTCCACACCGCCTTCGCGGATCCCATTATTCCAGATTTTTGCAGTATGTATGGAGGCGAAGGTCCTCTAGTATACAAATAATTACTGAAGTGTAGCCCAGAATATAATTGTAATTCCATTGATGTATTGGTATAATCTTGTGTGCCTCTAAACCAATCATTCAGATGACGCATTCCGCTGGCAATAGTCATGTATTTTACATTTAACAGGCCCAGTCCGCCATACTCTGTCGGAACACATATTGTGGAGAAAGGGAGGCGTGGTTTCCTCCCCTTCCATAGAAAGGATTGTACTATCTTTATCAGTTTATATTCATCAATCTTTGTTAGAGATAGCGGTAGTGTTTGAAATGTGTATAGCCATTTGGGAGCAATAACCATGTTAAACAAAGCGATTCTCCCCATCAGGGAGAGTGGTAATGGAGTCCAAGCTTGCAGTTGTTTATTTGTATCCTGCATCAGTCACTGCACATTTTGTTCATACAGTGTGGTCAAGTTCATAGGGATATTCACTCCCAGGTATTTTATGGAGGTTTGTGCCCACTGCAGAGGAAATGTCCCAGTCCACCTTGCTCGCGTCTCTGGAAATGCCGGGAGTGCCACTGATTTGTGCAAATTTAAACAGAAACCTGAATATCCCCCATATTCTTCTATTGTCTGGACTAAGGGTCCCAATGTTTCAGTAGGCTCTCTCAAGACCACCAGCAGGTCATCAGCATATGCTAAAATTTTAATTTCCTGGCCTGCCAGCTTGACCCCCCGGATATCCGGAGCCGAGGAGACTTTCCTTATCAAAGGTTCCAGGGTTATCAAGAACAGCAAAGGCGACAGGGGACAACCCTGTCTTGTACCTCGACAAATTTGAAATTCTGGTTCTTTTATCCCATTTACTACCACTCCTGCTCTAGGTCCTCTATACAGTGCCTGTACTGCTTGCATAAACCAGCCCTCTATGCCCATCTCTGATAATGTTGAAAACATGAAGTCCCATCCTACCTTATCAAAGGCCTTCTCCGCGTCTAAGCTCAAGATCAGGGTGGGCTTTCCAATCTGTTGACTTGCTGCTAGGGCCATCAGGGTTTTTCGAACATTATGGACCGATTGACGACCTCGCACAAATCCCACCTGATCTTCCCCAATCAGTGATGGTAAGCATTGTGCTAATCGTTCCGCCATCATCTTTGCCAATATTTTGGTATCAACGTTGAGCAGAGATATCGGCCTATAGGATTCCACCTTATCAAGAGGTTTCCCCGGCTTCGGTATTAGTGTGATCAATGCCGAGTTAGCATATCTTGGAAAACTTTTTTTTTCCACTACTTCCCGATGATAGTCTAACAACGCTACTAAAGCTTCTCCCGGTAACAATTTGAAATACTCCCCGGACAGCCCATCTGGGCCAGGCGCTGACCATAATTTTAATGTTTTAATCACCCCTTGTAGTTCCTGCATTGTTAATGGTTTATTTAGACATTCTACTTGCTCTACTGATAATCTTGGGAGCCCCAACTGCTGCAAGTAATTCCGTGTTGCCTGCTCTGTAGAAGGTGGTCCCGCCTGATATAAAGTAGTGAAGTAATTTGTAAATGCCTGTCCTATGTCTCTATTGTTAGTAAGAATGTTCCCCTTGGAATCTTTAATTACTGTTATCGTCCTTGGGACTCCCACATTTTTAATTAAGCGCCCTAGCATTTTGCCTGTTCTGTTACCAAATCTCTGTAGTTTAAATTTGTAGGACAGTGCTGATTTAAGTTCATTTTCATGCAATAAACTATTTAATGCTACCTGGGTGGCCTTTAAGAGTTCTAGATTGTCTACTGTGGGGTGATGTAGGTGGATTCTCTTAGCTTTTTGCAATTGTCGTTCTAACCTTAAAATACCTGTGGCCCTTTTCTTATTTTTAATGTGACAATATGCTATGATGGCACCCCGCAATACCGCTTTGGAAGCGGACCAAAATAGCTCCGGTTGTGATTCAAGATGTGCTTGATTATGTTCTATGTATTGGGCCCATGTCTTTTGTATATGTATTCGTAAGTGTTGGTCTTGATATAATTGCACAGGGAATCTCCCCCCCCCTCCCCCCCCTATCATCATTTGTGAATGCAAAATCCACCCATACTAATGAGTGGTCAGTTATCTCCTCAGGCCCAATAGTTGCCGATTTTACTGTGTAAAAAAGTGAGCGAGCCACCATTATATAATCAATCCGGGCAAATGTCCCGTGTGCTCTTGATCTGTGTGTGTAATCTTTATCTCCCGGATGGTGAATTCTCCATGGATCCACCAGATCAAGAGTCTGATTAAACCCCTGAAACTCTTTAGCACGTGTTCCCCTGTAGTGTGAGGCTAGTATATTTGAGCAGTCTTGGCGCGGGTCAATTACTGCATTAAAATCTCCCACAACCACCAGATCTCTTCTTCCATTATGCAAACATTTCCCAGCTAGCGATTTAAAGAATGTGGCTTCGTAGTTATTGGGCCCATATAAGACTAGTAGTGTAAATTCTTTCCCTGAAAGCCACACGTTTAATAAAATATATTCTCCTTTGACCCCTCTTTCTAATATAGTTGCTTTATATGGGAGCCCCTTTCTAAACAGGACTGCGACTCCTCCTTTTCTACTCTGGGACGAGGCCGCAAATACCTCATTAACCCATAGTTTTTGCAATTTAGAATGTTCTTTATCTGTTAGGCGTGTCTCTTGTAAACACGCTATGTCTGCTTTGTGTCTTTTTAGAGCTGTGAGAATCTTGGCCCTCTTAATCGGGGAGCTAATACCTCCAACATTCCACGTTATTATCCTAGTAGTCATTATTTCCTATCTTTTCTATTCTTGGTGGATTTACTTTCTGTATGATCATGCTGTTCCACCTCTGCAACACCGATAAGTCTCCCCAGCTCCAAGATTGGGCATTATTCCTCATAATTGTTTCATGAGTTAAATCTGACCATTCCCGATTTGTACTACATCTTGCCTCATGACACATAGCTAACCCCATACTGTATACATTCAGAGTTCCTATTCTATCCCCAAAACCCTCCCTCCCTCCCTTCCTCCCCCCCTTCATTACCATCCCTTCAGCCATCTTTCCAGGCCCAAACCTGGAATTTAGCACGAGATCACCTGGGTTACTGAGAGCTTCCCGCCCCTTTAAGTGAAAGTTGTACTTACTGCCACTGTAATGTTCTATTCATCCATCCCCCGATATTACTGTAATGTTCTCATTCTCCCTTTATTATGCCTTGTTCTGTTAATTTGGCTCTCGCTCCTTCAGGGGACTGGAAAGTTTCCCATCGTCCTTGATTTAGTATTTTTAGTGATGCAGGATATTGGAGAATAAAACGAATTTGTTTTTGAGCCAGCAAAGAGCACAAAGGGTGGTATTTTCGTCGTTGTTCCTGGACTCCCGCGGAGTAATCCTGAAACATTAACACTTGCCGCCCGTCATGTTTTAGTTCCCCTCTGCGTATCTTGAATCCGTTTAAAATTTCTATTTTTTGACGGTAGTTCAGCAGGCGCATTACTATCACCCGTGGTCTGGTTTGATTTTCTCTGGGGCGTCCCACGCGGTGTGCCCGTTCTATAATTAAAGGTCCCATGGAATCTGACAAGGCCAGCTGTTTCGCCAACCAAGTGGAAAGCCATTCCGACAAGTTCTTATCTGGGATGTTCTCAGAAAGGCCTACAATCCGTAGATTGTTTCTTCGTGAGCGGTTCTCAAGGTCCTCAAGTTTTTCCATGTGCTCTTGGAGCTGTTGTTTAACGTCACGGAGGTCTGTACTATAGCCCTGGGAGTCGTCTTCTAGAGCCGAAACCCGAGTCTCAAGATCTTCCGTGCGGGTCTCCAGTCCCTCTAATTTCATGTGGATTGCATCCAACTTTTGTTCCATCGTGTCCCATTTCGGCTGCCAGGCCCTCGCGACTGCCAAGGTGATTTGTTCTAATTGAGAGCTTGTGAAAATTTGGTCCGCCTGCTCTGGGACCGCCGCCATCTTGGAATCGGGGGTAAGCGTTTTGGTCTTTTCTTTCTCTTTTTTCCCCGTTCGCAAAGCCATTCCAGCTGGGGATTTAGTAACAAATCTGTCCATACAAAGATTTAAGACCACCAAATCAAATTTTCAATCGTTTGCGGCGCCGATTTTTAAATGATGGGGCGGGAGCTCTCGAGCCGAGGCGAAACACGACCGCTCAGCTCATCGCACCACGTGATCTCCCCGAGCAGAGTTATTTATTACTTACTGTAACTTTTCCTAATTGGAACATTTGGTGGCAAATTGTTAGTTCTAAAAGCATTCACAAGTAAAAAAAAAAAAACAAAAACAAACATTCATCAAACTAAAAACTGAGGCACACAAAATCAGCTGAGTGTGGTGAATTATGACAGAGACCGGAGGCTAATAGACCTGCGGAAGGTAATCTTATAACAGGGTGCCTAGGTTTAGCAGGCAACAGGTGCCTATTTTGGCACTGTATGTTTTTATTAAAAAGCTAGTGCAAATCCAACTGCAATAGTACGTACACTGAAGGCAAGGATGACATGCCTTCATGTACAGTATGCATGTAAATTAGTATGTTATAATCAAGAGCTATTCTTCATGGCTCCATATGTACTCTATGTGCATATTTTTACACCTGCACATGAAAGCCATTTTGCATGGGTATATTGCCACATACTTGTTTAAACAACTTTAGAAAATGTCCCCCCTTTGTGGTGGAAGAGGATGGATAGTAACTAACCAAACCAATCAGTTTGAAACTATTTTGAGAAAATATATTAGTAATGTCTCTGATGTCTGTCATACAAGTAGGACTTAAACAATTGTTTCAGAAACAGTACGATAAAATGGGAGAAAATCTGGGAATCACATTGTAATGTGGATTTCTTGTAAGACTTTTTTTGATAATGGATTCTATGCCCATTTTTGTATGTTGATGATTTTCTTTTGGTGGGGGGGGGAGTAGGAGGGTTGTTGTTTTTCTCTCTTTTATCTTGTTTGTTGATAATTTTTTGAGGATCTTATATTTGACAAAAACTTAAACTTGGAGGTTTTTCTTGTCAACTTTGGTATGCTTAATAAGGAAATTCTATTTTTTTTCTTTTCTTTTCTGATCATTCTCTGTTTTTGGCTTTGGAGGATTATCCAATCTGTATTAGGCTATTTTTATGTTTTTCTATTAATGTTGTTACCCATGGATCTTGCACTATATTCTTGTATTCTTCAAGTATAGAATAAAGGACCTCCTTTAAATTAAAATATATATATATATATTTTTTGAAATGGTGATAGTTTGATCATAATTTCTGTTTCATACTTACAGTCTAGAACAGTGGCGGCCCCCTGACTCTCCAGTAAACAATTTTCCCTCACCTTTTTCTCAGTCTTACTACTGGCGTACATCCATAACAGTTATTCTGTTTAATACCTGTACCACACAGCTCTTGGTGAGTTTGAGCTTTGTGCCTCCCACTCTGTTCTCACAGGACTAAAAGAAAATCATGCAGTTCAAACTTACTGTGAGCTATGTGGTGCTGGAAGAAAACAGAATAGGTAGCATCACAAACAAGCCTGCAGAGAAAGTATAGGGAAAGATTAAAAACTGGAGGGTGGAGACAGGATGGTTGAGGATGAGGAGTTATCACTTTGTCCGGGGATGGTCTTGGCTCTCGCATTGATTTTTTTTTTTTTTACAAATTGAGTCCTACTTCAAAAATAGTGAAGATCTCTGGGCTAGAAGGTTGGTAGAGTGGAAGATTAGCATTGAGCACTTTCACCACTAGAATGCTACTAAGATGTTACTCAGCAAAAATTTCTTGATCCCCCTCTTCAAGTTCAGAGTTGCATTCTGTGATAGGGCACCAATGGTCTCTACTGGGGCATGGCAAAACAATTTTGAAAGGGATGTGCCTAGATAACTAAAGAATTGGGTAAGTCCTTGTGACTGAAAATTGCACCCTCCTCCCCCCCAGTGGCTAAATCTAGCTGCCAGTTTTCATAAAGCAGCTAAATGAAGCTGCAGGGGGGAGGGTTGTGTGACAGCACTTTCCCGTATGGATCATGCCTGAAGTTTAAGGTAGTTACTTTTGCACTCATGGACTTCGGTAAGACAGATTTTCAAAAGGAAGCCACCTGCATACAAAAGAACTCCAAACTGCCACTCTGCTGAATGTTTTCCCCCTTTCCGCATGATCAAGCTGCCTCCCCCAATATTCAAAACAAATTAACTGGCCAGGAATGGCTGTTGGCCAGTTAAATAGTGATTAAGCACGTAACTGCGGAAATTCATCGGGCGATAACGTTACATCACGTGACAAAGCCGGTTAGGTGCGGATAATTCAGCGCCTAACCAGCTATGTTGAGCGATCAAAATAGGCCGCTTAAATAGCAGGCCTATCTTTGACCGCTTAAAAGTTAACTGGTTAGCGCTGAATATCAGCATAGCTGGTCAATTTTTTAGTGACCAAAATAAACCTAGATATTCAATGCCAGTCATCAGATATAGCCTGACGTTGAATATCCGGGTTTAACTCTGGTGGCGGACAGCAAACACCCTGCCTGCTGCCAGCTGAATATTGGGCCCCCTGTGTTTATCTTTAAAAGATCAAATATTCACTTATGGCTTCATAGCCAAATGTGAAAGAAATGTATTTCCAAGCGGTGGGTTTATTAAAAAAAATTCAATAGGTAGATTCAGAGGACTTGATGTAGTCCTGCATTTCGGCGCTAACCGTGCCTGCCTCAGGAGTCAAAATGTCTCATCCACTGATGATGATACTACTTAACATTTCTAAAGCACTACTAGGGTTACGCAGCGCTGTACAATTTTAACATGGAAGGACAGTCCCTGCTCAAGGAGCTTACAATCTAAAAGACAGGTGTAAATCTAGAGACAAGTGTACAATCTAAAAGACAAGTGTAGAGTCGATCTGATAGGGCATACTATATTTCTCGAAAGGTTAGGTGCCAAAAGCAGCATTGAAGAGATGAGTTTTAAGCAAAGATTTGAAGATGGGTAGGGAGGGGGCTTGGCGTAGGGGTTGAGGAAGATTGTTCCAGGCATAGGGTGGATAATAGGCTAAAGAATCCAATGGGGTTCAGCATAAACAACTGTCAAACAGCAAGGTGTCGCTAAGGCCTCGCATTACAAACAAAAAGCGTGTCTACATACATTTGTTCTACCACCTACTCTTTTAAAAAAAATTTCACCAGTTAGTGGTTTGTTGTTAGAGGGATACTTCTGTTTTCTGTTTGTTTGTTTGTTTGTTTTTTGTGTGTTTTTTCATAGCCAAATGTTACAGGCCTTAAAATACTTGACAACACACTTTAATGAAGTGACAGTCTAGTTTAAGCTTTTCTTTATAGTTAGTTTTGCATTATTCCAAGCCTCCACCCAACTTTTAGCACATATTTGTTTGTTCGCATCCATTCATTCATACAGTTGCTTCCCTCCCTTGTGCAGAAGTGCTCAGTAGTTGAGGATTTATGACTCATATTCCATCTGCAGTCTATAGTATAAGACCAACATGTTGCTTCCTAAATTGCTATATGTATGTATTTATTTTAAAATGTTTATATCCTGTATCATCTCCAATTCTGGGTGGGTCACAACACCACCTACCCTCACTGGGTATTTAAAAGGTAATGGCGGTTTAAAGATCTGAATTCGCAAAGCAGAGAGTTCAGATGGATATTCCCCTTAGATCTGTATTATGATCAGGATTTTAGGCAATTTATTAGGAGAAAGTGGGAAGAATATGAACTAAATAATGAGTCACATAGGGATACATCAATATTGTTCTGGGAGGCTGGGAAAGCTGTGTTAAGAGGTGAGATCATAGCATACAGTGTCAGAAAGAAAAAACAGAGAGATCGAGAGATCATTAGATTGGGGGAGCAGTTGGTGCAATTGAGGAGGGCATACGGACAAGGGGTAGCAAATCATATCCGAGAGCAACTATTAGCTACTCAGGTAAATTTAAATGAACTGATACATCAGCGAGCCAGAAAATCTGTTGAATATTATAAATATCAATTGCATAGATTTGGGAATAAACCCGGGAAACTCATGGCAGGGCTGGTGAGGAAGATGAAGGGGCAGAGGAGAGTGTTGGGGATCAAGACACAGAGGGGGAACCTAGTGCATAATGACACAGAGATAAGAGATGTATTTAAAGATTATTACGCCAGGCTATATGCCAAAAATGATGACGATGATCTAGACCCTGATATATATTTAGAAAATATTAATAAGACGAAGATCTCAGAACAACAGCAGAGGGAGCTAAATAAACCGATTGAGACGGAGGAGGTCCTCAAAGAAATTAAAGCCAGTGCCTTGCATAAAGCGGCGGGACCAGATGGCTATAGGGCTGAATTCTATAAAATTCTAATGCAGGACATAGGAGGCCCGTTAACAAAGTTCTTTAATAGATCAGTCGAATTAGGTGAACTTCCACGATCTCTGCGATTAGCGGATATTGTGGTGTTCCCAAAACCTGAGAGAGATCCGACCATACCAGACTCATATAGACCAATCTCACTGATTAGTTATGAAGCTAAGTTGCTAGCTAAAATTCTGGCCTCAAGATTGGCAAAAGTGCTACCAAGCATAGTGGCGACCCCTCAGGTGGGATTTATACAGGGGAGACAGAGTGGGAAAAATATTAGACTGATACTGGCATCAATAGAGAATGTGCGCAGAGGGGGTGGAGAATCCTTATTGATCAGTTTCGACGCCGAAAAGGCGTTTGATCGAGTAGAGTGGGAGTTCTTGTTTGCTTCACTAAGAGCGTACGGATTTGAAGGGTACTTTACACAAGCAATATCTATATTATATAAGAATCCTATGGCGAGAGTGCTGGTTAACGGAGCGTACTCTCGAAATTTTGTAATTAATAGAGGTACCAGACAGGGATGCCCTCTGTCTCCCTTACTGTTTGCTATAACGCTAGACCCGTTGATTAGAGACATCATGAGTAACCCTGAGATTGAAGGTATAAATCTGGGAACCAGAGAATTTAAGATATCGGCGTTCGCCGATGACCTTTTGGTTCACCTAGCTAAACCGGAGAGATCGCTGCCGGTATTGATGGAGGTTTTTGAAGAATATGGGGCCTTTTCGGGATTTAAATTGAATTTTCAAAAGTCAGAGGGATTGCCCACAACAACTCGGGTAAAGGAGAAATGGGAGGGTAGGTTCCCATTGAGATGGGCGAACAAAGAATTTAAATACTTAGGCATAACATTGACAAGTGATATGAGTAGCTTATATAGACAGAATATTGACCAGTTACTGCAATATACGCGGCATAGATTAGCAATATGGGAGGGACTGCCCTTAACTTTAAGCGGGCGAGTGGGTTTGTTTGCAATGATACTTTTCCCAAAATGGCTGTATGTACTAAGACAATTGCCACTAGTCATACAGACTAAAGATATAAAGAAGATTCGAGGAATGTTGACTAGATTCTGTTGGAGTGGGAAAAAGGCTAAAGTTAAATTGGAATATCTCTATGGGAAAAGATCTGAGGGAGGATTGGGGTTGCCTGACATTAAACAGTATAATTGGGCTTGTCTAGCTAGACACTTAGCAGATTGGATTATGGAAACAGAAGAGCATACGGAATGGAATATTGAGAGTGCACTGTTTAGACCATATCACCCTTATTATATGATGCATGTTGAGAGTACAAAGATACCAAAGGAATGGAAACATCACGTTTTATTGCACCCAATGAGAAGTATATGGCAGTACATATTGAGGAGACTTAATAAAAACCCACGATGTACGGATCTCCTCCCACTGGTTGGGAATGGAGCATTCGAACCAGGGAATACGTGCCCAAACTTTGCCAAGTGGGCACAGGAGGGAGTGGTACTAGTGGCCGATGTTATGCAGGACACGGGAAAGATTATATCAAGAGGAACCTTAGAGGGCATGGTGGGAGTAGAGAATGTGGTATGGTATGATTACTGCCAGATCCACAGCTATATTGAGAAACTACATAGGGAAAAATGTGATAGAGGGATATATGAGATGCTGGTGAATCTGTTTTTACCACAGGGAAGAGAACAGACCACGGTATCCTTACTATATAAACAGTTAAATTTGATAGCCAAGCATCGTAGTTACGAAGCAGTGGCAAGACGATGGTCTGAGGATTTAAAGGTAGAGATCAGCAGTGGAGATATAGTCCAATCTCTAAAGGAGATAGTACATAAAGTGGTGAGTGCCCGATATAGGGAGATACAATTTAGAATTGTTCTGAGGGCATATATGTCTCCCATACAGGCCTATTATGCAGGTAGATTGCAAGAAACACATTGTAGTAAATGTTATTTTCAGAGAGCAACACTGTATCATATGTTTTGTGGATGTTCAGCCATACAAGAGTTCTGGGGTCCAGTGCTGGAATACTGTGAAGCCGTGCTGCACAAGAAGCTTTGGTTAGAGGCTAAAACTGTAGTGCTTGGAGTAAGAGGAAGAGGGTCAACACTACGACATAAAGAAAACATATTTATCTATAAGGTACTAATGGTTGGGAAACAATGTATATTACAACACTGGACACAAGACATAGGGCCCTCCTACTGGCAGTGGAGGAGCTCGCTTCATACCTTGGTGCGAATGGAAGCACGCGCTATGACTTGTAGTCCTAGAAGTAGACAACGTTTTTGGGAAGTCTGGGAACCATATATACAGGCTTTATCAAGCAGAGCTCGCAGCTTATTGGTGAACACACTCATGGGAGAGGAAGGTAGGGGAAGATAAATGGCTCTATATGTTACATGGTTAACGTTGATATAGAATTACATGGTATAGGTACAGGGGGGGAGGGGTGGGGGGGGGGAAAGGGGGGGAAAGGAACATTTAATGAAACCTTTGATGACATTCTAGATTAGATTATGATAAGAAACAAAACGGAAAAAACAGACGAAGAGTTGTATCAGGTAACTGTTTATTGATTATATTTGCAATTGAATGTAATATCAATACAATAGCTTCTTTTATTATTAAAATAAATACAGAATAGGGGTTGGGGGGAGGGAGGGACAATGTTATATGACAAAATTTGATGGCTGTATGTACTGATAATTGTTTAAGTGATGTTCCACTGAGTTATATACAAATGCTTCGAGATTGACATGTTCCGGTGGCTTTGTACTGTTGGTGTGGTCATCAATAAAAATTGTTAAACATAAAAGGTAATGGCGGTTATTTTAGAAATGCTATTTATGTTTTAAATGTGGGTGTCCTAACACATTGATGTCCAAATCTCTAAAGCACAATTTTAGAACAAGCTGGAGAAAAACTTGGATGCAGCAAAAACATTAAAAATGGCCGGGGGGGGGGGGGCGTTTCAGGGGCATCTCTTAGGTGGTGTGGCATTCCTGATGTCTATCTGCAGTACCTGCTATAAAGAGTGAATAAATGCAGCTGCAGCATGTCTTTGTGACTACTTGTGATATTGCTGACTGGAGGAGATCTGAAGTGAGAGTCTGTGAGCCTGATTGCCATCTCTGTCCACCCAGATCTGTCCATCTACAACCAGCCATCCGGAGCCCATCTCTCAACCCTCTTCCTTGCCTGCCCCCACAAAATTCTCCCCTTCCACATTTTCCCATACTCACCTATGTGCTCCCCCTTTTCCATCCTTGCCCCTGCCCCAATTGAGTCACCCTCTGTATGCGTCTTCCTGTCTCCTCTCAGTCCCTAGCCCCATGTTCAGTCTGTGCCTGTGCCTGTGCATGCATGCGTGTGTGTGTGTGTGTGCAAATTAGGTTATTACTGCGGGTAGTGACCTGTTGTCTTAGGGCTCCTTTTAAGCGGCAGTAAGCCCAACACGGGCTTACTGCTCACTATACAGGAAGTACCGCCGGGCTACCGCAGCTGCCCGGCGGTACTTCCCACCCGTAGCGTGCCATCATGTCCGGCGGTACAAAAATGTATTTATTTTTATAGCACCGGAGTGTACCCAGTGCCACAGTTACTGCCGGGTTAACGCAGGAGCCCTTACCGCCACCTCAATGGGTGGTGGTAAAGGCTCCCCCCCCCCCAAATGGCCGTATGGCAAGTGGTATACTTGCCGCACGGCCATTTCCTGTAGGAAAGCGAGACTTCCCTTTTACCAGCTGTGGTAAAAGGAGGCCTCGGCGCCCAGCGCCAGCCCCTTTTACTACAGCTTGGTAAAAGGGGCCCTTAGTGTCTGTGCTGCTGTACTCTCTCAGTCTGGGTGTTGGTGGTGGGAGTTAGCCATGAGTCACATCACCAGAACCTGTGAGCTGTTGAGGCCATACTACACAAGGCACACTGGGAGGAGAGGAGGACCAGTAGGCCACATCCTTACCACAGCATATATAGGCCCAGCTCACATTTCCTTGACCTTATTGAGGAGCAATACATAGAAAAATGTAGGCAGATGAAGACCATATGGTATATTTAGTCTGCCCATCCATGCCATCTACTCTCCCTGTCATTCCCTTAGGGGTCCTATATACTTGTCCCAAGTTCTCTTGAATTCAGTTACTGTTTTTGTCTCCACCACTTCCACCGGAAGGCTGTTCCACGAATTCACCACCCCTTCCATGAAGAAGTATTTTGTCAGGTTACTTCTGAGTCTATCCCCTTTCACCTTCATTTTATGCCCTATGCACCCTATCCCTATGCACCCTCATTCCAGAGCTTCCTTTCAGATGAAAGAAACTCGTCTCTTGTGTTTTTATGCTGCATAGGCATTTAAATGTCTCTATCATGTCTCCCCTCTCTTGTCTTTCTTCCAAAATATACATATTGAGATATTTGTCCACATATGCTTTACGACCATTTTAGTAGCTGCCCTCTAGACCAATTCCATCCTGTTTATATCTTTTTGAAGGTTTGGTCTCCAGCATAGGCGCCCCGTATAAGAGGCTTGAGGAGGCTAAGCATCCCCAGGCCAACCGTGACCTTCCCCTGCTGCCCACACAAGTGCAGGGCTCCTTCCCTCCTGCTCTCAGCTCTCTGACCAGCAGCCCTCCTCCTCTCTGTTCCTCCCCTCTCCCCTCCCCCCCCCTGTGTGCGCACGTGTGTGTGTTTTACTTTCCGTGGCAGCGATGTCAGTGAGGAAGAAGGCACTGTGGGCTCGCCTCTGGCTCCAGCTTCTCCCTTCCCTCTTCACACAGTGTCCCACCTTCTGCCATGATGCATTTCCTGTTTCCACGAGGGCAGGACACTGTGTGAAGAGGGAAAGGAGAAGCTGGAGGTGAGCCTGCAGTGCCTTCTTCTTTACTGACGTCACTGCCACGGACAGTAAAAGGGTTAAACGCTTGGGGGGGGCAGGAAGGAATGGAGAGGAGGGCTGCCGGGGAGCTGAGGGAGGGCAGGAAGAATCACTGGACATGGAGGGGAGGGGAGGGCAGGGGGAGAGAAGAGATCGCTGGAGAGGAGGGGAGAGAACAGATCACTGGACATGGAGAGAAGGGGAGGGCAGGGGGAGAGAACAGATTGCTGTAGGGGAGGAGAGGGAGAATTGCTGGCCATGGATGGATGGAGGGAAGGGCAGGGGAGAGAGGAGAATTGCTGGACAGAAAAGGATTGGAGGACAGGGGAGAGAGAAGAATTGCTGGACATGGATGGATGGAGGGGAGTGCAGGGGGAGAGAAGAGTTCGCTGGACAGGAAAGGATTGGAGGGCAGGGAAGAGAGGAGAATTGCTGGACATGGATGGAGGGAAGGGCAGGGGAGAGAGAAGAATTGCTGGACATGGATGGAGGGGAGGGCAGGGGGATAGAAGGGGAGAGCAGGGGGAGAGAAGAGATAGCTGGACAGGAAAGGAGGGGAGGGCAGGGGAGAGAGGAGAATTGCTGGACATGGATGGATGAATGGAAGTAGGGGAGAGAAGAAATTTGCTGGATATGGGTAGATGGAGGAAAGGACAGGGGAGAATGGAGAGTTTCTGGACATTGATGGAGGGGAAGGAAGGGGAGAGAGGAGAATTGCTGGACATGGATGGATGGAGGGGGCAGGGAAGAGAGATGAAATTTGCTGGATATGGATGGATGGATGGATGGAGGAGAGGGCAGGGGAGAATGGAGAGTTGATGGACATGGGTGGATGGAGGGGAGGGCAGAGGAGAGGAGAATTGCTGTACATTGATGGAGGGGAAGGAAGGGGAGAGAGGAGAATTGCTGGACATGGATGGATGAATGGGGGCAGGGGAGAGAGGAAATTTGCAGGATATGGGTGGATGGAGGAGAGGGCAGGTGAGAATGGAGAGTTCCTGGACATGGATGGAGGGGAGGGCAGGGGAGAGAGGAGAATTGCTGGACATGGATGGATGGATGGAGGGAGCAGGGGAGAGAGGAAATTTGCTGGATATGGATGGATGGAGGAGAGGGCAAGGGAGAATGGAGAGTTCGTGGACATGGATGGAGGGTAAGGGAGGGCAGAGGAGAGAGGAAATTTGCTGGATATGGATGGATGGATAAATGGATGGAGGAGAGGGCAGGGGAGAATGGAGAGTTGTTGGACATGGATGGATGGAGGGGAGGGAAGTCAGGAAGGAGATGCACATGGATGGAGGGGAGGGAAGGGAGGAGAAATGCTGGACATGGATGGAAGAGAGGAGAAATGTTGCACAAGGATGGAGGGAAGGAAAGACAAAGGAAGGAGATGCACACGGATGGAGTGGAAGGGAGAGAGGAGAAATGCTGGTCATGGATGGAGGGGAGGGAAGACAGAGGAAGTAGATGCACATGGATGGCGGGGAGGGGAGTGAGGAGAAATGCTGGATATGGATGGAGGGAATATTGCTGAATTTAAGGGCTGGGTTGGAATACTTTGACGGCAGATGTTGAAACTGGAGAAAGGATAGGGACAGGGCTACAGATGGTAGACAGGACGCATAAGTACACAGAAGGATGGTGGACATGGTGAGAGAAAAAATATCAAATGGAAAGAAGACACTGCATAAAACAGAAGACACTGGGACCAAAGCTAATAGAAAAACTAAATGCTCAGACAGCAAAGGTAGAAAACATTTTTTATTCATAATTTATTAATTGGAATATGTCAGCTTTTGGAAATGTGCATCTGTGATATTTTGCATGTAAGTTTCAATTTTTCTAGTATTGCTGCATGCTGAGTCTGACTTCTTGAGGTAAAAATCCAGTTCAGTATTTTGCCTTCATATCTGTTGTGTCATGTGTTTTTCATGTGTGTTCAAGATGCAGTATTCTGCTAGCATGTAGTATTGGCAGCCCTTTTTGTTTTTGTTTCACTAGGTTGTGTACTGGTGTTTTAGAGCCCGGTGTAATTATAGTGCTGCCTTTCCACCCATAAGGTTGTAGCTCGTCCTTGGAATTAGTGCTGTTATGGTTTGGTAAGGTTATGAGTGTGTTTTTGCACAAGTTTGTGTATAGTGTTTTGTAGTGGAGAGATTGTGTGTTGGCCTTACTGAGGTGGCACCAAAACATCAGAAAAGGTGTAGAGCCTAAATCATGACACACTACCTCTTGAAGGATCTACATATGGTTGTTAATAAAAGGAGCTCATTGTGAACATTATCCACCCTAAAAGAGGGTGTTTTGTGGCTCTACATGAGAATTGTGATATTATGATCCCTTGATTCAAATTGTTGACGGTCTGCATTTTCCATATGGATGGTATATTGGTGTATTAGGGTCTGCCCAGTGTAATATTTATGGTACAGTAAGCTTCTGAGTGTGTTTTTGCACAAAGTTGTGCATAGTGTTTTGCAGTTGAGCAATTGTGGTTAGTATATGCTTTGAGCAACCACTTTATTCTTTGACATATGATACATATCTAATATCTAAATTTAATAAAAGGTATTAATTGTGACTTTTATTTTTACTTATTTTTTTTTTCTGTGTTGTCAGACAATTATGGATGTACGCTCCACCCCTGGCCCCACCCTTAACCCCATCCCCTTTAGCTTCTCCAAACAGTTGGGCCACCGACCGCCTATGGTCTCCAGAATTGTACACAATATTCTAAATGAGGTCTTGCCAGAGTCTTATACAGGGGCATCGTAACCTCCTTTTTCCTATTGGTCATTCCTCTCCCTATGCACCCAAGCATCCTTCTAGCTTTTGCCGTCACCTGTTTTATCCATCTTAAGATCATCACATATGATCACACTCAAGTCCTGCTCCCTCTTTCATGCACAAAAGTTCTTTACGCATGAACTGTACCATTCCCTCAGGTTTTGGCAGCACAAATGCATGTCCCTGCATTTTTTATTATTAAATCTAAGCTGCCAAATTCCAGACCATTCCTCTAGCTTTGCTAAGTCTTTCCTCATATTATCCATACCATCGGGGGTGTCTACTCTATTGCAGAGTTTTGTATCATCCAGAAAGAGTCAAACCTTGCCAAATGGCCCTTCAGCAACATCACTTACAAAAATATTAAAAAGAATTGTCCCAAGAACCGAAACTTGCGGACTACCACTGGTAACATTGTTTTCCTCAGAATGAGTTCACTCAACAACCAGTTCTTAACAGTCTGTCATTTTAGGGCCCTTACCAAGAGCACTCAGTTTATTTATTAGTCATCTATGTGGAACCTTGTCAAAGGCTTTACTAAAATCTAAATACGCCACATCAACAAGGCAGCCATTCTTCATCTCTGCCAATAGTTGGAGTTCCTCCTCTGCACCACCACTCATAGGGGCCAACCCTTGCTCATACATCCAAAGTTAACTCTGCACTAGCCTTTTCTTGCCTTTTTTCTGGCAGTTTCCACACTATCCTGGCAGCCAATGGTGTAGCTAGTACCGAATGGGCCCTGGGTGAAAAAATTGAGATGGGCCCCCTTGGACACCATCGTTCCCAGCATAGTGGGGGCTAAAGGGAAAGAGGCGCATTTCCCAAAGCTAACATATTACAATTAGAAAAAAAAATACTTTTTTCCTGCCTTTCTTGTCTGAACATTGCTTTGGTCCTGGTGTGTGTGTTCTGTTTTTCTCAACTCTCTCCAAGGTCTCCTGCACTTTTGATATTTCTTTTCTATGTATACCATATATCTTTCCTGTGTGTCCCTATCCTGTCCCTTTCTTCTCCATATGTTCATCTCTCCTATGTGTCCCTGTCTCACTCTGGCCAGCATACCCCTCTGTGTCCTGCAGTACTGAGTGCATGAGACAGACAGGAAACTAGTTAGAACAGTAATTTCCCTGGATACCTTTAGTTAGGGGTATGACTGCACTAGCGCTGGTTGCCCCCAATGAAGAAATATGCCAATGTGCATATACATTGCAAATGTGGCAAACAAGCATACAAAAAGATAGTACTAAGGTTATACCATAGAACTGGCTAAGTTTTACACAAAAATAGATATCTGCATATATGTACAAATAATTTATTCCTGAGAAGAGACTACAAAAGCAGCAAATGTATTAGGCTCACAAACCATACCCCTGAGAACTAACACAGTCCTTTGCAGGCTAAAACAAAGACTAAATCCCAACCATAGAGGTACCTCATTCTCACCCTAAGATAGGCAGTGTCCTTTGGAGTTGCAGCCGCATGGTGATGGATGGGGTCCTTCTCCTAGACTTGAGTCAGATTCCCAGCAAGCCTCTCCAGTGAGCAGCTGGAGGATGTCAGAAATTTGTCTAACAGTCCCTGCATGACACAAGTTACTGGCTTCTCCCAGTCTGATAAGCTGTAAATATAAACTAAGGATTCTCTTTAAGGCTCCCATCTATGCTCCTCTCTCCCCTGCCCTCCCGCTCCCATGTAGGAACTGCCCGCCCTCTTCTCCCCCCCCCCCCCCCCCCCCCCCCCCAAGATCCCTTTCCTTTTTTTTTTTCTTTTAAATGTACCTTCCTCCGGCAGCACAGCGTCAGTGAAGAAGGCGGCGCTCCCAGTCCCGACATCTCTAGCCTTCCATTCGTTCGCTCAGTGTTCCGCCTTCTTCTGACGCCTTCACCACGTTCTCCGGCAACGAATTCCAGAGTTTAATTACGCGTTGGGTGAAGAAAAAGTTTCTCCGATTTGTTTTAAATTTACTACACTGTAGTTTCATCGCATGCCCCCTAGTCCTAGTATTTTTGGAAAGCGTGAACAGACGCTTCACATCCACCTGTTCCACTCCACTCATTATTTTATATACCTCTATCATGTCTCCCCTCAGCCGTCTCTTCTCCAAGCTGAAAAGCCCTAGCCTCCTTAGTCTTTCTTCATAGGGAAGTCGTCCCATCCCCGCTATCATTTTAGTTGCCCTTCGCTGCACCTTTTCCAGTTCCACTATATCTTTCTTGAGATGCGGCGACCAGAATTGAACACAATACCCCTGTTTACGAAGCTACGCTAGTGGCTGCCATGCGCTAATGCCGGACACAGCCCATTCACTTTGAATGGGCTGTGGTGGAATTGCTGTGCAGCTTAGTAAACAGAGGGCGTAAGTGTCTTAAAAGTTCTTGGATAATTTTGAATTTCCTTTTAGTATCCTGATCACAACATCGCTGATGCAGGAGTCTGGTCCCAGAAAGTGATTCTCCATGGAAGTGCTAGCTTGCTTTTCTTTATATTGTTACCTTGTGTCTGTAGAGATTTTTTCTTTAATTTCTGGCCTATTTCAAATGTATTGTCACTCCTCCACGTTGGGTTAATATATAATACATTAGAAGAAGAGCTTGAATAAAACTTTCTTATGTTTAATATCATTTCCATGTAGGTAATATTGAAAGGCAACATTAAGATGCGCCTATGAAAGTGACATTGGCCCTTTAACTATATACATTTAAATGGGAAAGTTTAGTCAGTGTCTAAGAGGGGAAAATGGCTGGCATGATGATTTAGTGATAGTGCTATGTGCACTGACATGTGAATGATCTCTAGGTGCCCCCAGAGGTCAAAATAGTAACATAGTAGATGACGGCAGAAAAAGACCTGCACGGTCCATCCAGTCTGCCCAACAAGACAGACTCATATGTGTATACCTTACCTTGATTTGTACCTGCCTTATTCAGGGCACAGACCTTACAAGTCTGCCCAGCAGTATTTCCCGCCTCCCAACCACCAGTCCCACCTCCCATCACCGGCTCTGGCACAGACCGTATAAGTCTGCCCTCCACCATCCTCGCCTCCCAACCACCAACCCCTCTTCCCCCCACCTGCTCCGCCACCCAATTTCGGCTAAGCTTCTGAGGATCCATTCCTTCTGCACAGGATTCCTTTATGCATATCCCACGCATATTTGAATTCCGTTACCGTTTTCATCTCCACCACCTCCCGCGGGAGGGCATTCCAAGCATCCACCACCCACTCCGTGAAAAAATACTTCCTGACATCTTTCCTGAGTCTGCCCCCCTTCAATCTCATTTCATGTCCTCTCGTTCTACCGCCTTCCCATCTCCGGAAAAGATTTGTTTGAGGATTAAAATAAAAATTTAGAGGAATCATGCCTTAAATAAACAATGCATATTGAAATCTGTGTTATGAAAAGTACATTTTATTTATTATTATTTTATTTAGTAGGATTTATTTACCGCCTTTTTGAAGGAATTCAATCAAGGCGGTATACAGTATGAATAAATCAAACATGAGCAATAGACAATTACAGCGTAAAAAATATTCAAATAACAATTCAAAGTATACTACTTACAATGTCAACATAATACATAATAGAACATTTTAATTGACAGTTTAGAGTATAAGCAAAGATGGAACATATAGGTAAAAGAGAGAATAAGGTGACTAATTTAAAGAAAGTTGCACATAAGGTAAAAGAGATGGTTGAATATGGTTAAGCATTGAGAGCCAGATACATTAAAAGTGGGCTGCCATATAATTTACCACAGGTCTCCTTCTGCAGTGGGATCTATTTACTAATAACATGCATTAATAGCCTTAGGGCATGCCAACACAGTATGACTTGTGTCAGGGAATATATTCAACAAATAATATAGGACAGCAACAAGTTTAGACAGGATTATGCTCTCTGGGAAAGCAGTGGTGTTAGCATGTGGGTTGTTTTTTGTGCGTGCTGTCCTTAAGCTACTAAGTGTCGGTGTGCAAGCATGGTCTGTGCCTCAGCACGTAAATGACATCACAGTGAAAGAGTTACTGTGCTTCCATAATTTCTTTTCTGTTGTCATACTTAGATTAACTGACATGTGCAGATCTAGATGGAGGGGCAGATGGATGTGGTTTCCTCTTAATCTGTTCTTGCACTATCCCACAAAGAATGGAGAAAAGTAATATAATAGGATTTCCCGTCTAGTGATACAAACAAATTTAACTGGAGTATATTTGGGCAGCAAGGCTCGTTGGAGCTTCTCCTAGGACAAGCAGGCTGCTTGTTCTCACTGATGGGTGACGTCCACGGCATCCCCCTCCAATCGGAATCTTCACTAGCAAAGACGTTTGCTAGCCCTCACGCGCCCATGCGCACCGCGCATGCGCGACCGTCTTCCCGCCCGAACCGGCTCGTGTTCGTCAGTCTTCTTTTGTCCGCGCTCGGGACGGTCGTGTTTTGCCGCCGTTTCGTGCCCCTCAGAAGACCTCGCACGTCCTTCGTGTTTCTAATTGTGTTTAAAAAAAAAAAAAAGAGACGTTCCCTTTTTCCCGTATTTCTAGTTTGTTCCCTTTTTCCCGTATTTCTAGTTTTTTCCCAGCGTAAGTTTCCTTTCGCTTTCGGGAGCGGCCTTGTTAGCCGCCCTTACGGGTTTTTTTCTCCCCTTTTTTCTCGGGGCCTCTTGTCATCATCGCGAATTTTGATTTTGCTGGCGCGATTTTTCCGCCCATGTCATGGAAGCCTTCCAGCGGCTTCAAGAAGTGCACCCAGTGCGCCCGGATAATCTCGCTCACTGATAGGCACGCTTCGTGTCTTCAGTGTCTGGGGGTTGGGCACCGCCCGCAGGCCTGTAGTCTTTGTGCTCTTTTGCAAAAGAGGACTCGGGTAGCGAGATTAGCCCAGTGGAATGTTCTGTTCTCCAGCGCTTCGACGGCAACAGCATCTTGGGATTCGTCGGGTGCATCGGCGTCGGCAGCACCGAAGTCTTCGGAGATCGCATCGGCGTCGACGGTATCGAGGCGTCTTCCTCCTGCATCGTCGGTACCGAGACTTCGAAAGAGGGCGTCGGTGGTACCGGGACCCCCGCTAGTGTTGATGTCGTCGGACGGTGGTGCTTCGTCTGGAGTGCAGGTGAGGGCTGTCCATTCCCCTGCTGGTGGCGGTGAGCCTTCGGGTAGGTCTCCTTCTGCCCTGAGGGCTCCTGCGGTACAGCCCTCCCGGGATCGACCTTCTTCGGCCCCGGCCCCGAGGAAGCGACGTCTGGATTCTACGTCCTCATCGGTACCGGGGAGCTCCGGTGACATGCTTCGCTTGAAGAAGTCGAAGAAGCATCATCACCGGTCACCTTCCCGACTTGGTACCGGGAGCACTGGGTCACCGAGGGAGTCGGCACCCAGCAGGCATCGGCACCGGGAGGACCGCTCACCTTCCATCCAGGAGGTGTCGGTGCGCTCTACCCCAGACAGCCCGGTACCGCCTCCGTGCCCGGAACAGGTTTTGACCTCGACGCCTGCACCGGCTTCTCAGTCTTTCTCCACAGCCGCTCTGCACGAGAGTCTCCGGGCCGTTCTTCCCGGCATCCTGGAAGAGCTGTTGCGCCCTTCTCCGGTACCGGGGGTGCCTGCGCCACCGGTGCTGTCGAGTGAGGCGACAGCTGGCCCTTTGCCCGGGGTGAGGTCCCCGGCAAGCGGCACCGGCTTCGGCTGCCTCCCAGGTGGACTCCCCGACGACGTCGTGAGAGGGAGCTTCGCCGCTGCCGGCCAGGGAGTCCACCTCTCGACGCTCCCACCGTGGCCGTGTTTCCACGGAGTCGAGACGGGCGCGGCTTCAGACGCAGGTTCGTGAACTTGTGTCTGATACTGATGACGAGGCCTCGTGGGAGGCAGAGGAGGACATCAGATATTTCTCTGACGAGGAGTCTGATGGCCTTCCTTCTGACCCCACTCCCTCCCCTGAAAGGCAGCTTTCTCCTCCCGAGAGTGTGTCTTTCTTGGCCTTTGTCCGGGAGATGTCTACGGCCATCCCCTTCCCAGTGGTCGTGGAGGATGAGCCAAGGGCTGAGATGTTTGAGCTCTTGGACTATCCTTCTCCACCTAAGGAAGCGTCCACAGTACCCATGCATCATGTCCTGAAAAAGACATTGCTGGCGAACTGGACCAAGCCACTAACTAATCCCCACATTCCCAAGAAGATAGAATCCCAGTACCGGATCCATGGGGACCCAGAGCTGATGCGCACTCAGTTGCCTCACGACTCTGGTGTGGTGGATCTGGCCCTGAAGAAGGCTAAGAGTTCTAGAGAACATGCTTCGGCGCCCCCG
Organism: Microcaecilia unicolor; assembly: GCF_901765095.1. Classification (NCBI taxonomy): domain Eukaryota; kingdom Metazoa; phylum Chordata; class Amphibia; order Gymnophiona; family Siphonopidae; genus Microcaecilia; species Microcaecilia unicolor. Next base: position 122,486,656 of record NC_044031.1, on the reverse strand, counting down.
GGCAAAGACTTCAAAACCTTAGACTCCTTTGGGAGGAAGGCCTATCATTCTTCCATGCTCGTGGCCAAGATTCAATCATACCAGCTCTACACGAGCATCCATATGCGGAATAATGTGCGGAAGCTGGCGGACTTGGTGGACCAGCTCCCTTCGGAGCAAGCCAAGCCGTTTCAGGAGGTGGTCAGGCAGCTGAAGGCATGTAGGAAATTCCTGGCCAGAGGGATATTTGATACCTTTGATGTTGGGTCCAGGGCCGCTGCTCAAGGTGTGGTGATGCGCAGGCTCTCATGGCTGCGTGCCTCCGACCTGGAGAATAGGATCCAGCAGCGGATTGCGGACTCCCCTTGCCGAGCGGATAACATTTTTGGCAACAGACAGTCCGCCCAAATGTTTGTTTCTTTTGATCCCAACAGGAGGGGAGTGGCTGTAGGGAAACGCACCTTATCTAATTGGCTAGCAGACTGCATTTCCTTCACTTACGCCCAGGCTGGGCTGGCACTTGAGGGTCATGTCACGGCTCACAATGTTAGAGCCATGGCTGCGTCAGTGGCCCACTTGAAGTCAGCCACTATTGAAGAGATCTGCAAGGCTGCGACATGGTCATCTGTCCACACATTCACATCTCATTACTGCCTGCAGCAGGATACCCGACGCGACAGTCGGTTCGGGCAGTCGGTGCTTCAGAATCTGTTTGGGGTTTAGAATCCAACTCCACCCCCCTAGGCCCATTTTTTATTCTGTTCCAGGCTACACTCTCAGTTAGTTGGATAAGTTGTTAGGTCAATCTCAGTTATGTCCTCGCCGTTGCGAGGATTGACCATGTTTGTTGTTTTGAGTGAGCCTGGGGGCTAGGGATACCCCATCAGTGAGAACAAGCAGCCTGCTTGTCCTCGGAGAAAGCGAATGCTACATACCTGTAGAAGGTATTCTCCGAGGACAGCAGGCTGATTGTTCTCACAAACCCGCCCGCCTCCCCTTTGGAGTTGGGTCTTCCCTTGTCTTTGTCTTGCTACATACGGGACTGACGAACACGAGCCGGTTCGGGCGAGAAGACGGTCGCGCATGAGCGGTGCGCATGGGCGCGCGAGGGCTAGCAAACGTCTTTGCTAGTGAAGTTTCCAATTGGAGGGGGATACCGTGGACGTCACCCATCAGTGAGAACAATCAGCCTGCTGTCCTCGGAGAATACATTCTACAGGTATGTAGCATTCGCTTTATGTGGTGGGAGTGCCCTGTTGTCCAAAATTATTGGCATTCAATCTGTGTGTTAATTAAGAAATGGATGAGGGAAGATTGGTCAGATGATAAATTGGCGTGTTTATTGGAATGCATGCCCGAATGTTCGCCGGAGGTGGGTATTCCGAAGGGGGTTGCTCACCTATTAATTTTGGCTGCTAAAATGGGTTTTGCTAGATGTTGGAAGGGTAATGAGGGCCCGACTTTAGTGGTGTGGAAATCAGCTATTATGAAGCTTCGCATTTTTGATAACTCTTGACCTGAAGGGAAAGGGGCAGGATGAGCAGAAGTGGGGTATGGTTGCTACCTAAACATCTTGAGCAGCAGGGCCCTTCTTAGACAGCCCTCCTCCAAGAGACTTCAACTCTTGGATCTCTGCGAAACAGCTTCTGTTCCAGTACTGCGGGGGTTATCACTCCTGATTTAGTTTGTTTTTGTACTTTTTGGCCTACACCCAAGCTGTTTGCGATTGGGGGGAGTTGGGGGCGGGAAACTTAAGCATATATGGTGGATTGTGGGGTACTGTCTTAGCTACCCAAACAAGGAGGGCATAGGGCTCACATTAGGTCAGTTATTGTCTCTTGCTATTGACTGTTGACCCACCTGCCTGGACAGGATCTGTGGGCTACTGGTAGGGTTTAATTTAGTTCTCTGTGTGTAGATTGGAACTTGTAAGGTTTGCTATTTGTATTTCATGTTCCATCATTTCAATAAACACTAAAGTTCAAAAAAACAAAACAAATTTAGCTATCAGTAATCAATGTAATGCCTTGTTCTTGTGAAAATATATATCATGAATATTCATTGTGAATATCTGTAGAACCAGACTTGTCTGCAGCTCTTGCTGAAAGCCCACACTCTATAGGATTGATTTGTGCACAACTGGTACATGACACAGACACAAATGAACAGTATATTTGCTGAGGTTGACCCATTTGAAAATCTTGGTTTATATTTTCTCTTTGTTATTGCTTGCAGAAAAAATTTTCAGAGCCTGGATCAGATATCTGCAGATGTTCTGTCCCAGAGTTCTCTTAATCCAGGTCAATCCCAGGATGGTGATGGAAAGCATGATGGGCTGAGTCTGCTGAGTGAAGGTATCTTATTTAGCTCAAAAGCTTGAAGCACTTTGTCCTAATCACATTTATTTATTTAATTTCTTATATACCTCTAGGCCTGAAAGTGGCATATATTCAGGTACAGTAGGCATTTCCAGTTTCTGGAGGTCTCACATTCTAGGTCTGTATCTGAGGCAATGGAGGGTTAAATGAGTTGCCCAGGATCACAAGGAGCTGAACTGGGATTTGAACTGGGCTTCCTAGTTCTGAGCCCTCTGCTCTAAACGGACGAGTAGCCTTATTTTCAAATATACTGGTATTCAGAAGACCTAGGAGCTTAGATCTTCCAAAATAAATAGGCTCAACTGTTGAATGCCTAAATTTAGGTGCCTTAAAAGTAGATGAGGCTAGGTTGTTGGGAAAATTACTTTAGGAGATACTAATCCTTTCAAATCCCTTAAACTGCTCATCTTTAGAGTTCAAACTTGGACACCCTAATCTTCCAAATTCCTTTAAGGTTCCAGCTCTAAATTTTAGCATCTAACAGAAACCTCAACAGAAGGGCATAGGCGGTCGGTGGCCCAACTGTTTGGGGAGGCTAAAGGGGGCGGGGTTAGGGGTGGGGCCAGGGGTGGAGCTTAAATCCATAATTGTCTGATAACACACAGAAAAAAAAATAAAAATAAAAGTCACAATTAATACCTTTTATTAAATTTAGATATTAGATATGTATCATATGTCAAAGAATAAAGTGGTTGCTCAAAGCATATACTAACCACAATCGCTCAGCTGCAAAACACTATGCACAACTTTTGTGCAAAAACACACTCAGAACCTTACTGTACCATAAATATTACACTGGGCAGAACCTAATACACCAATATACCACCCATACGGAAAATGCAGACCGTCAACAATAAGAAACAAGGGATCATAATATCACAATTCTCATGTACAGCCATAAAACACCCTAATTCATGTTTAATGTGGGATAAAATGCCGTAAATAAATATAAACTTTTAATGTTGAGCACCTGATTCTCAAAGTGGACATATTCCAAATACTATAATGAAAATAAAATGATCTTTTTTACCTTTGTTGTCGGGTGACTTTGTTTTTCTGATCATGCTTGCCCAGTATTCGATTCCGCTGCTATCTGTCCTCTTAACTCCGTTTCCAGGGCTTCCTTTCCGCCTTTCTTCTTCATTTCTTGTCCTACATCCGTAAGTAAAAGCTGGGTCCTCCGCAGACTTGACTGTCCAGTGGATCCAGCTTCTGCCTATTTTCTCCATCCATGTGCAGTTTTTCTCCTCTTTTCCTTTTCCCTCATCTCATCTCCTTCCTCTCTCTTCCCTCCCCTCCCCTTTATGTCCAGCAATTTCTCCTCTCTCCCTGGGCCCAGTCCTCCCATCCATGTCCATCCATGTTCCTCTCTCCCCTGCCCCCTCCATTCATCCATATCCAGCAATTCCCCTCTCTCCCTGAGCCCTGCCCTCCCATCCATGCTCCTCTCTCCCCTGCCCCCCTCCATTCACCCATATCCAGCAATTCCCCTCTCTCCTTGAGCCCTGCCCTCCCATCCATGTTCATTCATGCTCCTCTCTCCCCTGCCCCCCTCCATTCACCCATATCCAGCAAGTCCCCTCTCTCCTTGAGCCCTGCCCTGCCCTCCCATGCCCCCCTCCATTCACCCATATCCAGCAATTCCCCCTCTCTCCCTGAGCCCTGCCCTCCCATCCATGCTCCTCTCTCCCCTGCCCCCCTCCATTCACCCATGTCCAGCAATTCCCCTCTCTCCTTGAGCCCTGCCCTGCCCTCCCATGCTCCTCTCTCCCCTGCCCCCCTCCATTCACCCATATCCAGCAATTCCCCTTTTTCCCTAAGCCCTGCCATCCCATCCATCTCCCTCTCTCCCCTGCCCCAACTGCCCACCCTCTTCTCCCCCACAAGATCCCTTTCCTTTTTTTTTCTTTTAAATTTACCTCCGAGTCTGGCAGCACAGCGTCAGTGAAAGCGCTCCCAGTGAAAGCACTTCTCTTCGCTCAGTGTCCCACCTTCTTCTGACGTCATGACGTCAGAAGAAGGCAGGACACTGAGCGAAGGGGAGCGCTTTTACTGGGAGCGCTTTCACTGATGCTGTCGCTGCGCTGCCAGACTGGAGGTAAATTTAAAAGAAAAAAAAGGAAAGGGATCTTGGGGGAGAGAAGAGAGCGGGCAGTTGGGACGAGCGTCGTCGTCATCAGGATCCGATCTTCGGCCTCCCCAAGCCTCTGATACCGGGCGCCTATGCAGAAGGGGTTCTAAAAAGAGTTATTTAACATCCAAAAAGACTGATAAATATTTACACAGAAAACAAAATAAAATGAGCCTCCAAAGAAACTGCCTCTTGGAGCATGCCAAGACAGATCTTGAACCCTAGGAATAAAGATTGGTTATTGGAAAAATGGTCCTCATCTTGTTTGAATACAGATGTTTTAAGAAGCAGTGTGGCCCTATTGGCCTCTTCCATAGCTGAGTTCCAAAACCCCAAGTGATCTAAACTGTCTGTTAAGATTTGTCTTCCACCTTCATCCCCCACCCTACTACCCTGCCACCTTTCTTGAGGAGATAAAAATGTTTTTTATGTTTATTGAACTTATATACCGCAAATCATAGCATAGCTAAGCAGTTTACAAAGGTAATATATAAATTAGAAAGACCTCCCTCTGATATTTTCAGAATCCCACAAAAATACAGTTGTGTATGAGAAAGTAGAGATGTTTTGTGGAAATTCAACGCTTGTAAATTTGGCTGTCTCACTGAATTCTCCAGATTTTTCAACTTATGGTGTACAGTGTTCTTAATCCTGAATTAACCCAGTTTGCACTGCAGTCAGCTGGGAGGCACATTGCTCCAATTTAGTGACCCTCTCTCCTAACTCTTCATGTTGGACTTCTGCTTATACATGGGTAGTTAGTGGGGTTCCTCAGGGGTCTGTGCTAGGACCGCTGCTTTTTAATATATTTATAAATGATTTAGAGATGGGAGTAACTAGCGAGGTAATTAAATTTGCTGGTGACACAAAGTTATTCAAAGTCGTTAACTCGCGACAGGATTGTGAAAAATTACAGAAGGATCTTATGAGACTGGGAGACTGGGCAGCTAAATGGCAGATGACGTTTAATGTGAGCAAGTGCAAGGTGATGCATGTGGGAAAAAATAAACAGAATTATAGCTACGTCATGCAAGGTTCCACGTTAGGAGTTACGGACCAAGAAAGGGATCTGGGTGTCGTCATCGATAATACACTGAAACCTTCTGCTCAGTGTGCTGCTGCGGCTCGGAAAGCGAATAGAATGTTGGGTATTGTTAGGAAAGGTATGGAAAACAGGTGTGAAGATGTTATAATGCCGTTATATCGCTCCATGGTGTGACCGCACCTTGAGTATTGTGTTCAATTCTGGTCGCCGCATCTCAAGAAAGATATAGTGGAATTGGAAAAGGTGCAGCGAAGGGTGACTAGATCCAGAAGAAGGAACACACCCAGCAGACAGAACCTGGACCGAATTCGAAATACTATCAAAAGACCTCATCTCTGAAACTCTCAAAAGATATGCCAAATCCCACTGCAAACTAGACATATGCCCAAATAACCTCATGAAATCTGCTCCTCAACAATTCATAATAGACCTAACGAACCATGTAAACTTCATGTTACAAAACGGACTCTTCCCAAAAGAAAAAGGAAAAATCTTACTCACCCCAATTCCTAAAGATACAAAGAAAAGCACGAGCGAATTAACCAATTACAGGCCAGTAGCATCCATACCACTAATAACCAAAATAACCGAAGGAATGGAAACTAAACAACTCACAAACTATCTAAACAAACACTCAATACTGCATGATGCCCAATCAGGATTCCGGTCGAATCACAGCACAGAAACAATATTAGTCACCCTTATTACTAAATTTAAACAAATAATTGCAACTGGCAACAATATACTCCTCCTACAATTTGACATGTCAAGTGCCTTCGATATGGTTGACCACGGAATCCTATTACACATACTTGAATACTTTGGCATTGGAGGAAATGTCCTGAACTGGTTCAAAGGGTTCCTAACCCAACGTTCGTATCAAGTCACATCAAATTCAACCAGGGCTAAGGCATGGACACCTGAATGTGGAGTACCACAAGGATCACCCCTCTCACCAACCATTTTCAACCTAATGAGGATCCCTTTGGCAAAACTCCTATCAAACCATAACCTCAACCCATATATATACGCTGATGATGTGACAATATACATCCCTTTCAAACAAGACATCAACGAAATCTTCAACGAAATCAATCAAAGTCTACACATCATGAACACATGGGCAGATGCATTTCGTCTGAAATTAAATGCAGAAAAAACTCAATGCCTGATACTCACCTCCCAATACAACACGAAGGAATTTACCGCTATAAACACACCAAACCTAAACCTTCCAATCTCAGAAACGCTAAAAATCCTTGGAGTCACGATCGACTGCCACCTAACACTCGAAACTCACGCAAACAACACAACTAAAAAGATGTTTTACTGCATGTGGAAATTGAAAAGGATAAGACCATTCTTCCCAAGATTCGTCTTTCGCAGTCTAGTGCAATCCCTCGTACTCAGCCATCTGAATTATTGCAACTCACTATACGCAGGTTGAAAAGAACAAATACTGAGAAAACTTCAAACAGCCCAGAATACAGCAGCCAGACTCATCTTCGGAAAACCAAAATATGAAAGTGCAAAACCATTACGAGAGAAACTACACTGGCTTCCACTCAAGGAACGCGTCACTTTTAAAGAATGCACATTAGTCCACAAAATCATTCACGGCGAAGCCCCAGCCTACATGTCTGAGTTAATAGACTTAACACCCAGAAATGCCAAAAGATCATCCCGAACTTTCCTCAACCTCCACTTCCCTAATTGCAAGGGCCTGAAATACAAGACGCTACACGCGTCAACCTTTTCTCACATGAGCACGCAGTTTTGGAATACACCGCCACGCAACTTAAGAACAATCCACGAGCAAGCTTCCTTCCGCAAATTATTGAAGACCCATCTTTTTGAAAAAATTTACGGAAAGAGCCAAAACACATAAAGTCCACACTTACTGTTCATTAATGCATCATACATCCACTTCTGAACTCTCATCCCCCGTAATCTCACATCACTCATACCTTTACTCACAGAAATATGTATACCATATGTCTTCGTGCCTTAATATTGCCCTTTAAGCTTCCCATTGACTCCTTCCAGTGTTTCAATGTTTATGTTCCATTGTTATATTCCTTAACGATACTTCGATTGTCTCGCATAACTCTGCACAATGTAATCCATAACCAAGTTGTAACAAATTGTATTTCCATTATTCATATCATATTGTAAGCCACACTGAGCCTGCAAAAAGGTGGGAAAATGTGGGATACAAATGCAATAAATAAATAAATAAATATTTAAAATAATGAGTGGAGTGGAACAGGTGGATGTGAAGCGTCTGTTCACGCTTTCCAAAAATACTAGGACTAGGGGGCATGCGATGAAACTACAGTGTAGTAAATTTAAAACAAATCGGAGAAAGGTTTTCTTCACCCAACGCGTAATTAAACTCTGGAATTCGTTGCCGGAGACTGTGGTGAAGGCAGTTAGCTTGGCAGAGTTTAAAAGGGGGTTAGACGGTTTCCTAAAGGACAAGTCCATAAACTGCTACTAAATGGACTTGGGAAAAATCCACAGTTCCAGGAATAACATGTCTAGAATGTTTGTACATTTGGGAAGCTTGCCAGGTGCCCTTGGCCTGGATTGGCCGCTGTCGTGGACAGGATGCTGGGCTCGATGGACCCTTGGTCTTTTCCTAGTGTGGCATCACTTATGTATTTAGTATTTAACTGGCTGATTTCAACATTAAGATGTCTTCCCCCTCCCCTTTTGAGTTGCACAGCACCCTCACTCATAGTGTATGATAATAAAGTGATATATAATACACAGACTTAATCTTCATCTGTGTTTTGCCATTTGCCAGTCTGTTCAGCATTGGCCTTAGTTCCCTAATATTAGAGCTGCCAAATCTTCATCTGTGTTTTGCCATTTGCAGGACAAAGAGACTGAAGTCCCCCAAAAAGCTAGTCAGGAAGAGTATTTAGAACAACAGAAAGGTATCGACTTATTAGTTTTTGTTTCTTAGCCTTGATTGCCATGCAGTCGACCAGCCTAATGTGGCAACCTGATATGTTTGAAAGGGTGCGGATTCAGCTGGAGGTGATAGTATCCATGACACAATGAACCATGCTTCTCTTCAGCTTCTGTACCAATTCATTAGTCTGGAAATGTAAAATACTCCTTTTTCCCTCTCAGTTTTTCTTATTTCACATAAAGAGGGTGATGGTCTTCCCATGAAATGCTATTGATTTTGGTATATAAGGTTTCACCACAGCTGGACATTTCTCTTGCCCTAACAGTCAGTTAATCTCCAGTTGTGTTCTCACTTATAGGTCTAGCATCAGTTTTATGTATTTTATATGCTTATTTGAAATGCTTCTCTTCTAAACACTGCCAGCAGCTTGACTCCAATGATCCCATGAATGAAAGATGGGAGTTCTTTGCGTCATGCTTCCTTTGCTCATTCAAGAACTCATTTAGCTGTAATAAGTAAATCTGTCTGCTTGCCATACTGTTGATGATAACACAGAGCATTGGTTAGCACTATAATTTTAGCCTCCTGTTTTAAAATGAGCTTTGCCAGGACCATGGGTTGGAAGAAACTCTTTAGAAATCTGAGCTTTGTAGAGCCATGTTAAACCTTTCATTGTTCTTGCAAGAAGCACCATCCTGTGGCCAGTTCTGACTTGGCACCCTGTGAACTTTCTTTTTTTTTAAGTATCTGCTGCTAATTATCAAATACTTTAAAGTAGTCTCTGTAATAGTATTGGATTATTTTTGGATGAATGAAATGCAGTTAGGAGGAGGAAATAGAGCCATGCAAATTTCTTAAAGGAATTATCTGACACATTTCACAGCTATTCACACAGACAGAAGAGCTGGGGTCTTAAAAATGTTTTTCTCTTAAAAAGTACTAGGCAGGGATTGTTTACGTTGCTCAGTCAGATCATCGGGTCTTATTAATCTGTTTTTCCATAGACCCAAAATGGAGAAAAGCAGTGCAGCAGTTTGCTGTTTCAATTTCTGCATGTCCACTCTGGTGGAATACAGGAATGTTTTGAAGTGATGTGCTTACAGAATGGAAGAATAAATGTCACTGCAGGGACAACCCCTGTGGGTACATGACAGCGCTAAGGGCAATTGTATAAAGGCACTTTTGTATGTATATGAACTTGGACAAACTGGGACAGAACAGATCTTGGAGAAGGCTTGAATTACATAGCAATTTAAAACATGAGCTTTTGATGTGTATTTTATGTATTTGCATATTAAGGTCAAATGAAGGGAGTTTTTTTCAGACAGTGATTGGCTGGAATGAAGCACCTGGTTGCTTTACTGTGAATCTGAGGCTTTTTCCTTCTGATTTAAATATTTCATGATGTGGTATATTGTAAGTTGTGAAGTTTTTCATGTTCAGTTTGCTGTTGGCAGTAGTTCATTGACCTCCATTTTGTAGGTGTTGAATATTTTATAAAATTACCCATGTGTTAAAGTAAAGCATGATGATGCATGGTTATGGGTAGGTATTAGTTAGAATTTGGATAGTCATGGTTTACATGCAAACTTCATAAAATACAGTTCTCAAAGTTGTCCAGGTGGTGCCACATCCAAGGGGGAGAGGGTGGAAAATGCACAATGTCCGGCACCCATTCAGTTCACTCTCGACCTCCCTATAATTAAATTTTCCAACATTGAACTATCTGTACCACAATTGTGAATTTCACAAAAGGGTGTTAAGTTTGGTTCTGCCACTCCCTGTGATCCCTTTCAAATAAGAGTAGATTTGTTTTGGTTCAAAAGAAAACTTAGAATAACTCACTGACTGAACCCCTTCAGGGACTTAAAAGACTAGTTACAGGAGATGTATACGGATCAAGGCAGTACACAGTGACCTAGTGGCGCTGGGAGCAGACCTGCACAGCGAGAGCTGGGGCACTGTATTGAAGAGACAGAAGAATGCATAGCGGAGCATACAGAAACCTTGGGCTCCCTTGACCGGCAAGTTGCAGTCCTTCATGTAGGCACCTGGCAAATTATGGACTAACTGGAAGACCGGAGCCAGCACTGGAATCTTTTATTTCGGGGCCTGCCAGCCACCCCCACTTAAGTGGATAGTGAGGCAGTGGTGCAACAGATAGCCAGCGTCTTTTTGTCTAATAGGCATACCACAGTTGATCCAACATTGATCCTCCTGGAGCAGGCCCATTGTGCTCTGGGAAATCCCAGAAACAATCAGTCCAAGAATATAGTGACCTATGTGATCACAAGGTGAAAGACAAGATTCTCAAATCTGCGTGTCAGGCCAACAATTGCCAATGGGAATGCCAATCAGGTGGAACTTTACCAAGATCTAGCTAGTACTACCCTCAAGCGGCGCTCCGAGCTGCAGCCCTTCACTGCTTATTTGCAAGACTTGGGGATTAAATGCAGATGGTGTCATCCGTTTGTGCTCCTCTTACAAGGATGGGCACCTACATCAGGTTCACACACTAGAGGAGACGGGGGGGATCATCCCAGAGAGGAAAAACAGGCACAGCCCCACCATCTGAACAGCCTTCCTCTGTGGTAAAGGGCCACCCAAAGTGGCAGAGGGTGGCAAAGGGTCATAAGCACCTGCAGCATCAATAGTCTGCTAGCAAGTTACAAAGCTGTTACAGAGAAATGACTGTTCCCTCTTTAGTTAACACAGATAAGAGGTAACCTGCAATGATGTGGCCAGCTACTTTTAAAAACTTGTTTTTCTGGGCTCCGATTAGCCCAGAAGCTCAAAATTCATCTAGGATATACTGACTTTTCCACCAGTTTCAGTTTGGGAGAAGAGCGAGAAATACCTCTTTACTGAGACCCTGTGAGCAGTTATATTTCCTGTACTTCCCAGGCACTATACAGGTAGTGATAAAATGTTTAGTTTTATAATTGAGCCATATTCAGTTACCTGTTATTATGTGCTGTTTTGTTCCATCTGTTTTTATGGTTCTCTGTTCAATATTTTATGACAATAAACATTTATAGTTTATTGCCTCTGCTTGTCTGAACTAACTAAGAATCCTGGTGGTCTGTGTGTTAGGTCTGTGGGTGCTTTCTAGGAACTGTGATCCCAGTAACCTAGGAATCACTAGGGATAATTTGAGAGTGGGAGACGAACCCAGTCAGTGGGAGGAGGGTGCTAGTGTAGAGCACAAGTGGCAGGTGCAAGCGGATCTGAGCTGTGCTGGGGATTGACCCTCTAAGTGGCCACGCGGTAGCCCTAGGTGAGTGGCTAGGCATTTCATGACACCCTCCCAAAGCTTGTAAATAGGTCTTACATAGACGTGGAGAACTCCCCTCTATAATGAATAAGTACCAGAGTAGTGTCCTCCAAATATAACCTTAAAAGTACAATACATCCTTTCAAAGTAGAGGACAGACACGTCAAGACTGTACCCTTTATACTAAGCGCTACACACCTATCTAGCAATATAACTGGTTCTAATGTGTCAAACACTGCTGACAAATCTAATGATTAACAAAAGCACAGGAACATTATTTCACAAATAAACATAAATATGATCCTTCAAAAGTTACCCTTCTGAAAACCACCCTGAGCCTAGTCATTGGTCTCTATGTAATCAATGTAGGTAAGTTGGAGATGGATCTAAAATTCTTACAAATTGTAATATCTAAACCCTTCTTCAAAACCAGGGTGACTATAGCCTCCTTTAATATTGAGGGCGTAATACCTTGTTCCAGTGAGGCGTTTATAAGATCTTTTATCCATATTAGGATTTTCTGTGACCTAATTTTATAAAAAGCAGAAAGTATAGGTTCTAATGGTGAGTATTTATCTTCAATATATCTTTCTACTTTTTCCCAGGAAAGTTTCTGGAATTCATCCATAATTGTTCTATTTGGGTCCTGCTCATCATTAACCTTACATAAGTACATAAGTATTGCCATACTGGGAAAGACCAAAGGTCCATCAAGTCCAGCATCCTGTTTCCAACAGTGGCCAATCCAGGTCACAAATACCTGGCAAGATCCCCAAAAAGTACAAAACATTTTATACTGCTTATCCCAGAAATAGTGGATTTTCCCCAAGTCCATTTAATAACGGTCTATGGACTTTTCCTTTAGGAAGCCGTCCAAACCTTGTTTAAACTCTGCTAAGCTAACCGCCTTTACCACATTCTCTGGCAACGAATTCCAGAGTTTAATTACACGTTGAGTGAAGAAACATTTTCTCAGATTAGTTTTAAATTTACTACATTGTAGCTTCATCGCATGCCCCCTAGTTTTAGTATTTTTGGAAAGCGTAAACAGACGCTTCACATCTACCTGTTCAACTCCACTCATTATTTTATAGACCTCTATCATATCTTACATCAGCCTCCTTTTCTCCAAGCTGAAGAGCCCTAGCCGCTTTAACCTTTCCTCATAGGGAAGTTGTCCCATCCCCTTTATCATTTTCGTCACCCTTCTCTGCACCTTTTCTAATTCCACTATATCTTTTTTGAGATGCGGCGACCAGAATTGAACACAGTATTCGGTGCGGTCGCACCATGGAGCGATACAAAGGCATTATAACATCCTTATTTTTGTTTTCCATTCCTTTCCTAAACCTAACATTCTATTTGTTTTCTTAGCCGCAGCAGCACACTGAGCAGAAGGTTTCAACGTATCATCAACTTTCATACTACCATCAATATTACCATCTCCCCTGATTTAATACCTCAACTTTATCCAAGAAGAATCTTGCCAATTTATCCGCATCCTTCTTCCTTAGCTATAACACAATCTACCCCTATTAAATCCCTAAAAATGCCAATCCTCTCTGTTGGTTTGTTCGCAGCTCTTGCAAATAATATTTGAGAAATAGTATTTTTTTGCTTGACTGTAACCAATTGAATATAATCATCTGCACATTAATTAGATAATAAAAGGTTTGCCTTGTCATCTAGGACGTTATCTACATGCGCATTAAAATCACCTAATAGAATTAGCTTTTTATATTTTAATTTCAAAACCAATAAAATTTCTATTACTTCAGTCCAGATCACATTTTTCAATCTAACAGGACAACATAAGAGTGAAAACTTCACTTTCAAGCCCATATCTTAATAGCAAACCATCCACTCCCTGCAGTAACTCACACTCATGCCAACAGATACCCTCCTTAAAAATATAAGCCACTCCCCCTTATTTCCACATCTACTAGTACATAACGAGGGGCATTTTCAATATGACGTTTAAGTCTAACTTTGGACGTTTTGCTCAAAATGTTCAGAATCCAAGTGATGAATATAGTAATTTTCAAAACAGGAAAACGTCTATCTTTTTTTTTTTCTGAAAACGGCCACTTGCTAGATGTTTTTGTGCTTTGTGCATTTATCTTTTTGGTCCATTTTTGAAAAAAAAAAAAGTCCAACTGGAAAACGCAAAAAAATCCAAGCCAGTGGGATGTAGGAGGAGCCAACCTTCTTAGTAGACTGGCCAAACCGACATCCCAGCAAAGCAGTGGGACACCCTAGGGGGCACTGCAATGTACTTTTTTATATAAAAGGTCTCAGGTGCACATCTCATCATTATCCCTTATATTGTGTGGTGATCCCTCCAAAACCCACAAGAAACCTACTATACCCAACTATACACTGCTATAGTAGCCCCCTATGGCTTCAGGTGTCACCTATATGTGAGTACAGTAGGTTTTTGGTGAGTTTTAGAAGGCTAACACTTTAACTGTGATGGAGAGTGAGATATGGGCCTGGGTTCCCTTTGTTACAGTGCACTGCACCGACCACTAGGCTACTCCAGGGATCTGCTTGCTGCTGCAATAGGACTGGCTATAACATCTGAAGCTGCCATAGAGGATGGTATATACTGTCTCTTTCATATCATTTGGGGGTGGGAGAGGGGTGGTCATGCCTTAATCACTTCAATAGTCATTTAGGGCAACCTTTAATGACTTAGTTGTGATAAAAACAGGTCTAGACCAAAATGTTTAAATTGTAGCCCTGGACGTTTTGATTTTGTTTCATTATGGCAGGAAAATATCTAAGTGTTAGGAACGCCCTAATCCTGCTCCCTTGTGATTTGGACACATTGCCGATGAACTGCATAGATAAACGTCTGCAAAACAGGTTTTGAAAATAGCAATTTGAACGTTTTGCAATAGCAATTTGATTGTTTTGGCAAGCAAAATGTCCAATTGATGCTTTATGCCAGTTTTTTCTTTCGAAAATGAGCCCCATAATATTATATCCCAGGGGACATAATAAAGTCTTCTTAGGATCATCAGTATCCGCAATTCAGGTCTCAGTTAAAAATATATAATCCAAACGTTTATCAAGTCTTACTTTTAATAAAATACAATTCCAACAGCTACAATCACTAACTGCATGTGATGAGGAATACCTAGCATTAAGTTTTATTGGCCTCAATAATTGTCTGCTTTTCTGTTTTACAGAGCCATCCCTAGAATTAAAAACTTTTTCTCCTCATCCACCATGCCTCCCATTCCCAACCATTACTGAAATGTTATTAACCCATTTCTACCACACTGTCCCAACCCCCAACCCAAAAAAATCAACAAACAACAAAAACAGCACTCTCAACTCTTACAGGGGGCTTCCATTAAAACTGAATTAATCTCTTATCATTGTAGCAACATTTCATAGCCAACCATAAATTAATACAATTTAAAAATCCAAAAAAAATAAAAACAGGCTCACAAAGGGTTAGGTCATGCCCCTTTGCCACACTATCACCTCCACACAGGGGCACCACTTAAAAGAGGTCAGGGAAAATGCGCGCGGTCCAATGATATCACACCAATGAGTAGAGCATGCTCCTATGCCCTGAATGCGTTCCAGCGCTGACATAAGCCAGATGGCAAGAGGAAGTCCCAAAAAACAGGGGCTTCTCTGGCCCTTAACATGGTACTGTGCATAGGTATTCTGAGGACAGAGTTTCAATGTATGAGTGTATGTTATAAAATAAATGCATACCTGCATAAAGCCCATGCACAAATTTGTGCCAACTTCGGAGCAGCTGTAAATTTCTGTATTTGCATTTGTATGCGTTCTGGATGTTTATTTTGTAAAGGCAGGTAGGTATCTGTATTGCCTTTAAAAATAAGTATAAAAAAGATGCATGATTCATATTCCTTTGGATGGTCTATTGTAAAATTCCTCTTTAAATAACTTTAACTGTTGCAAAATGGAATGTGATGACATGCATGCAACGGTATGTTTACATGCTTAAAGTTTGAAAATGTAAGTTACTCATCTAAATTCTTGCATATCCCCGAAATGCCTGATATTGTTTTTCTCTGTGGCCAAACTTATGCTTTTTAGGAATTTACACATGTATTTGTAGAAAGTTTAAATCCATTTATGTAGATACAGCTAACATCCATGTATAAGTCCCAACTAAGCTTTTGAAAATGTATTGCTATATGCCATTTCAATTGTATGTTTTCGTTTTGACAGGAAAAGAAGATACACCTTCTTTGCTTGGTCTTTGTGGCTCTCTGACCTCTGTTGCAAGTTACAAATCTCTGACAAGCTTGAAATCCAGCGAGTACCTTGCAAGCCCCACAACAGAGATGACGAGTCCAGGCCTAACTCCATCATGAGTGAGCAAGCATGGCAGCAAGGACCAGCTTTACATGTTGTGTGCGTTCAGTCACATTCCGTCATTTGAACTGCTGTGAAGACTTTGGGCTTAACAATTCAAGCTAAAGGTTGAATACGGTTCTGCCTTTTACTGCTCCATTTTTGTGCACTTTCTCCACAGTGACCTGGTCAAATATACAGTATGAGGAAAACTGTTCACTCTGTGCTTATGAAGAACTTTTCATTACTTTATCAATATAATAAAATAATCATGGGAAGTTTTGAATTGGATTGCTTTGTAAAAAGCTTTAACAATCCTGTTTTAACATTTCAGTCTAATGGGACATTACATGATTTATTATATTTCTTTACAGAAAAAGAATTCTTAATAGTCTAATATACACAGGTAAAAAACATATTTGTAATATTCTGACTTTGATAAATAAAATCAGCATTTAAAAAATCAGGCATAGGATGCATTTCACTTCCAACAGTGAAGAATCCCAGACATGTATAAGATAAATAATAGTTTAGTGATCTCCATAGTACCAATTTTTCTCCCGTGACAGACAGAACTGTCCATTGGTTTGACTGTGTAATCATATTTATAAACAAGTAAGGCCATTTAAGTTTTGGATGATTAATTAAATTATTTATACTTTAAGAGAGTGATTCAAGATTAACAGTACAAAGTAGAAATAATAAACCTTATTATTGTCAGGTTTCACGACATATCTTTTTAAAATACAGTGCGATTATTTTTTACATTTTAACCAGCTGTGTGAATTCTGTGTTAAGTTATTTGAAAGGAGGCCTCTGTATTTTCCAGTATGCTAAGAAGTGTTCTTCCTTGGTATGCAGCACAACCAGTAAATGCAGAAAGGACCAGGATGGATGAAGTAAACTGTGTGTGCTAATCTTGTGGAACTGTGCTTTGTTGTGCCAAAGAAGTTTTTAAGATATGTGTGTCTAAAAATCAGTGGCCATATTGAATGGATCTTTGGTTACATCTGTTCACACAATAGATAGTTTTGTTTACCATTACATATTGCACCGGGTTGCACTGTGTGCTGTGGTGTTTTATTGTGAAACACACAGAATTCTTTGTAAAGCTTTTTAGCTTTAGGTGCTGCAGCTGTCCTAGGGCAAATCTCAGAAATGTTTAGTTGAAACAACTGAAGGCAAGGTATCCCAAGTGCAACAATTGCATGCTGCTGTTTACTGACACTTGTTTAGATTATCTTCTTATTACGTCTGCCTTTTACTTTTATCTTCCACATATTGGGCTAGATTCTAAAAATTGGCACGGAATACATTTCCACCTAAGTGTATTCTGTAAGTGGCACCTATATTTAGGTGCAGTATATAGAATACACTTAGTTGATATCACAGCGCTTAAAACTACGCACATCCATTTACACCAAGGGAAATGTGGCATAAATAGCGCATGTAGAATTTAGGCGCAGAGGGACATATTCTATAACAATGCAAGTAAATTTTGGAACACCCACAAAATGCCCATTTCCCTGCCCATAACCATGCCCCTTTTTGGCTCTGTGCATTTACGCGCTGTGCGTTACAGAATATGCTTAGTGAGTTGTGTGCGTAAATTCTAACTATTGCCAATTAGTGCTCATTATTGCTTGCTAAGTGCTGTTATAAATGCTGATTGACTTGTTAAGTCAATTAAGTTACATGCGTTGTTATAGAATACGCTTGGATTTTGGCGCAGAACACTAGGCACGATATATAGAATCCAGTGGATTATGGCCATGATCTTAGTCATACAGCTCCTCATTCTATAATTTGGAGCCTTATTCTATAAAGGTTGTGCTCCTAAATTTACACGTCTAAATTACGAGCTTAATCTATACTGTAGCACAGGTTATGCTCGTAATTTAAGAGCATAAATTATATTCATAAATTTAGGAGCATAACCTTTTATAGAATAAGGCACAAAATGCACACACATTTTATAGAATAGTAGTATTTATGCATCAGAGGCACCAATAAGTGGCATTTCAACACATAAGTGCCAGGATCTAGTCTATAAAGTATGCACCAAAGTTGCGTGGGTATAGCATGGGCAGGCCTTGGTGACACGTGCAACTGATAGAATACGTATTGGATTGAGCACTTAAATGCATCCAGCCATTGAGCTGTTGCTCTAGCACAGCTTTGCATTCGTATTCTGTAACTGTTTGGGCGTGCTTAAGTGCCATTATAGAATTGACGCTAAGTGTGCTCATTGTGGTGCCTACATCTTGGCACTAAAATTATAGAATTGCCCCTACAGCAGAGGTGCTCAATGCTGGTCCAGTTGGGTTTTCAGGATTTGCACCATGAATAAGCATGAGATCTATTTGCATATGATGGAGGCAATGCATCCAAATAGATCTCATGCATATTTATGGTGGAAATCCTGAAAACCCGATTGGCTGTGTATCTGGAGGACCAGCATTGAATACCCCTGCCCTACAGTGCTGTTATTTGATTTTTCTAATTTGTGTTAGAATAGCCTGACCTATGTTTTTGACCCTTAAACAGCATTCCATCAGGAATCATTTTTCCAGATATTTTGGTTTGACAGAGATGTACATTAATTGATGCAGCATATTCTCAAGCCAGCTATCCTCCAGTCTGTGCATTCCCTACTCCATTAAGTTGATGAGCTCAGGGGACTGTGCTCACAAACTTTGATTGTGCTTACTGTCAGCTTTCAGGACAGTGCTTTGAATGTAGAGTTAATCTAGTACCTTGCAATTTAAGTCTTTTCCATGTTTCAGTTTGACATGAGAATGTTTTTTAAATCAGTTTTTAAAGCTGGATGAGACTATCCGCAGTTCAACACAAATTGAAATGTAGAATAAAAGCTTAAATTGGTGTGTATATTTCATTGCTTCAAGGTGTCATTTTGTTGAATGTATGTAAATTAAACATTTTGTACAGTCTGACGTCTTGTGCTATTTACTTTGTACTGTCACAGTCAACAGTATAAAACAATAGCTTTTCTATTGTACATAAGTAATGCCACACTGGGAAAAGACCAAGGGTCCATCGAGCCCAGCATCCTGTCCATGACAGGGCACCTGGCAAGCTTCTCAAACGTACAAACATTCTATACATGTTATTCCCGGAATTGTGGATTTTTGCCAAGTCCATTTACTAGCAGTTTATGGACTTGTCCTTTAGGAAACCGTCTAACCCCCTTTTAAACTCTGCCAAGCTAACCGCCTTCACCACGTTCTCCGGCAACGAATTCCAGAGTTTAATTACGCGTTGGGTGAAGAAAAAAATTTCTATGATTTGTTTTAAATGTACTACACTGTAGTTTCATCGCATGCCCCCTAGTCCTAGTATTTTTGGAAAGCGTGAACAGACGCTTCACATCCACCTGTTCCACTCCACTCATTATTTTATATACCTCTATCATGTCTCCTCTCAGCCGTCTCTTCTCCAAGCTGAAAAGCCCTAGCCTCCTTAGTCTTTCTTCATAGGGAAGTGTAGGGGATTATATATATGTTTTTGTAAGAGGCCAATTTCCTACCTATGTACTCGCTTATGTCTAGGGGGCGTGGCCTCTGCCCAACATTAGCTGCATGGAAAATAACGGACAGACCAATGGAATATATTAGTTTATTTATACAGCGTTATATACAAAAATATAGAAAACTCTTATCAGCTTATAGCATCAGCAATTCCTGATTGCATGCACAATGATACCAAAAATAGAGAATAACTATGATTATCCTATTGGCTAAATCTGTAATGACAGATAACACAATACCAAGATCCTAATGATTACCACACAAATCTTATACTAGGCTAACAGCAACTAGAGATCATAAATCCTGACGTCACACATCTGATGGGTCCGAGCCCAGACTAATTACCTAACCCAGCCTGAAGGAAGTAAACTATGATCTCACCGTCCCGGTTTCCAGATCAGATTCCTTCCAATGCCTCAGCCGAAGGTCTCAGCGAGGTCCCACAAGCTCAGGTGATGCACTTGTCTTGATCAGCCACAGATGATACAGACGCAGTATAGATCCTGTAGACAGCTGTAACCTGGGGAAAAGCTTTGCCAGGTATTATCAGTAAGTCTCTCAGGTAAAATCAGGTGCTTGCAGATATGCAAGTGTTCTCCTCTTCTGTTCTTCTTCCTAGTTCTTCTCTCTTCTCTCTTCTCTCAGGAACTAGTCCCCTTCTCTTCCCGCTTCTCAGATCAATCCCTTTTCTGGGAGCCAATCAGAAATAATTCCCCCATGTACTCCCAGCATCTGTATGAAGCTTCCTTTGTCCGTCTTATCTCGTAAGCTCTCTCCCTGGGACAGGCATTCTCCCCCGATGCAGAGTGACCTTGGAGGTGATGCAGGCTTCAGTAAATCTCTTACAAGCTGAAATGCTGCCTTCTGCACAGTGGGTAGCCAGACATCTAGGTGAAAGGTTGCAGCGTCCATTTTGGCTGTAAGGGTGCTCTCCTGTGCACACAGGGTGGGTGAGATCACAGCAAATACTCCTACAGATTCCCCCCCTTGGAGATGGAAATTACTACAAAGGAGTAAAGGCCTTCTCCAACCTAACTACAAAAATAAGCCAGACAGTTCAGTCAGGATTCAGGTACAAACTTCATGGTCAAAACTACAAAAAGTTTCAAAGTAAATCTCCACTAATGCAAACTAACACTCTTCAAACAGTTCAATTAAGCAAAATAATGTTCACAAGGAAATCACAAATGCTAATACAGCAAAATACTGAATAATAGAATTCGCATGTGCAGTTAGTTAAAAAGTCTTAACACATGAAATTAATCAAACAAATCATGAACCATAATCACATAGATCATGAAAATCACATCATGCAAAGCAAAGCATATAGTACAGAAAAGTGAAACGGAATAAATTGTTGGCAAAACTCTGGTTAAAGGTAACTACATAAAGTCTTGCAATCTCATCGCCGTAGGTGACAAAGTGTTTACGCGATAGCGTAAATGACGAAGGTCTCTCCAAAACACTACAGCACACAGGAGCATGATGACCCACGAGATGGTCAAAAGTGGGATGACAACGTGAGTGGACATGTGGAACTGGGTGACATCAGATGAACGACGTTTGTAATCTGCAACCTCGAGAGTCTCATGGTCAACAGATAATTCAACAGTGTGAGAGTCTTTGGACTGTAAAAATGGTATAAGGTCCATAGCAAAGTCAATAGGATGTCCACGAAATACATCAAGCACTTCCAATTCAGAAACAACTGGGTCTGTGTCAAGATAAAACAGGGAAACTCCTCCTACGTGGGCAACAGCATACTTGGGTACAGCGATCACACAAACATTGCAAGGAAGAGTGTAACGGTTGATTACATCATGCTTCTGAAAGGTGACAGTAAGCAGTACTAGGTGTGCTAACTAACCATACCGTATCCAGTACAGCTACAGTGGTATCAGAAAAATCGTCATATTTTGATACGGTAACCTTACACTTCTCTTGGACATTCTCTGTGGACAATCCACAAAGAGCTTCTGTTGTGTCTTTCAGGAAAGGTTTACCAGGGCATAGCCAATTAACATCTTTAGTTTTGTGGCAAAGGTCTAAGTTAGGGACCAAATAATGTTGCGGAGCATCCTGTTGGTAAGCAACATACTTAGGTGTATCAACATTAAGGTACAAATTCTCATGCCAGGTACCTACATTTACAACTTGTTTAAGCTGGTATACATTCTCAGGCATAATAAATGGCAAATTAAGGATGAAGGCAATTTCCATACGCTCCATATCCAAATAAAGGGGAAGGGCAGTACCTAAATGAAATGCAATTTGAATTTGAACCGGTTCAATAGACAAACGGGTAACTTTGGCAAAGGCATCTTTAACAACCTCAGATGGTATTAGGTACGTTGGTATCTGTCCCTGCATTAGCTTACTAACACTAGTATCTACTTCCCTAAATAAATCCTGAATAAGGTCCTTAACAGGTTGTATAAACACACGGTCTTCATTCATGGTACCTTTAATTGTCAACAAATCAGCTGTGTTAGCACTAATTTTATGTGTATGTAAATTCACAAGAGTGACCGTATCAGCAATAGTTTTACCCTGGGCAACAAGTTGGCTCTGTTGGACTACCAACTTGGTCTCAATGGCTTTCAAGTCTGCTTGGATGGCATGTATATTGGCCTGCAGCTTTTGGACAGAAACTACGTTGGCAACAGACATGGAAATACCAAAAAGTGAACCAATGGCAGAAAAAATCACACCACCGGCAAGACCCAGAAAACGCTTAGATCTGGACCTGGAATTATAAGGTTGCATAGGTTGTACCATGACTTTGTCCAGTTGATGCAAAATGTTCTTCACTTGTGCACGGGCATTTTGCATATAATTGTGAAACCAGGCATGGGTAACAGCAGTCAGAGATAAGTTACTCATATTGAAATGTTTCAGTAGTACATGCATTGGGTCAAGGGACACAACTACTTTCTGGGGAACAATCTGGGACTGGGTAATCAGGAAGCCAGGGGTATCTTGCAGAACAACTCCAGACATGGGACCAGGTTCGATCATCTTGGACCACGATCCCAGCAGCACGGAGATCAAGAACACGATCATCAGGGTTCTTTTCTGCATCTGCAAGGTACAAAGAAAACAGACTATGCTGTTGGGGTGTTAGTACAGTTCGTTTCATCAACACATACGTCTGGAATCAAATGACTGGGATGACGTGGTCTCAACTGATTGATGTGGACCCATTTAAGGGTGTCTTCACCCTTAGTATTTTTCTTGAGGCAAATTTGGTAAGCCACAGGTGAAGCTTTTTCCACTATGGGGAATGGACCACGCCAACTAGGCAGAAACTTCCTTTCTTTAACCTTGTTTCTGGCAAAATTGAAGTAGAATACCTTGTCGCCAATTTGGTATTCTTTAGAGGTAGTCCCTTGATCATAATAGGCTTTTCTACCTCTAGCGCTACTTTCCAAGTTTTTCTGAGCAAAGGCAAAGGCACTTTGCAAATGCTTACGCAACTGGGTGACATATTCATGAGTGGAGGTAGCACTGGACAAGTTCACATCATTAGTCCTGTACAACAAATGAATTGGTAATGTCATTTCCCTACCTGTCATCATCTCAAAAGGAGACACTCCGGTGGAACGGTGGGGTGTGGAACGAATCGCCATAAGGACCAATGGTAGGACAATGTCCCAATTCTTACCTGAGGATGACACATACTTCTTCAGAATGGTCACGATGGTGCGATTAGCTCTTTCCACTTGTCCCGAAGATTGAGGTCGGTAAGCTATGTGCAACTTACTCTTTACTGTGTGAGTAGTACAAGCATCAGCCTGTTCCACTTGCTCTTTCACCATAGCATCAAACTCTGAGAAAGGTTGGTTGGATGAAATTTCCACCTGTTCTTCAATGTCCTCCTGCAAGGTTGAGGTTTCCACAGAATTCACCCGTCGAGGCTTCTGAGGTACAGACATTTCCCTGGACAGAAACAAGAAGTCATCTTCCACCTGTACCTGAGCACACGTCGCATCATAGGGCCAAACAAACTCGAGAGATATGAGGCCCCTGGGAGAGGTAAACCAACTGTCAGTCGTCTCCCCCCCCTGGCAGGTGTCCCAAGAAGAAGGCAGCCTGCCAAGGATAGGCAAACTTACCTCGACATCATGGAAAGACTGGCCAACCAGAAAGCCAAAAGAATCTCCAGCAGATAGCTCAACTTCAGCAGACTGTGGATTGGTGACCAACAGGTATAAGGTGGTACCGGTGATCTCCAAACATGGCAGAACACCAATTGCCAATCCAAGGTCTCGAAAGTGGGCATGTGGGTTAAAGAACACTACATCATCCAGCAGACGTTGTCCTTGAGCGAGGCGAAGCTTGAGGGAAAAATCCCGAACTCTTCCTGGAATGGTTACATCCTTGTCACAGACTACCTCACAGACCTGGGGAATGGTCTGTCCAGACTTCAAACAAACAGCCGTAGGTTCAAGTTCCACTGGGTTGTTCTGCATTCTACTCCACAGGACAAGATTCACCAGGTCCACATAAACTCCCAGTCGTGCAAGGCAATCTGACCCCAAACATAAGGGTTCCCTCAAGCCCCGGACAATAGAGAAGTGGTGAGTGAATGTCTTCTTTCCCACAGTCAAGGGAAGGCCACATATTCCGTCAAGCGGCTTGGAGCCTTGTCCCGGTACCTGTACCGAAGTAGAGGAACATCTGCTGAAGGGAAGTTGTACAGACTTACGAATTTGGCTGTACAACGAGTCACTGATGTAGGAGAGATCACTAGTGAACAGTAAAGTAGCTTGAAGCAATTGGGTGTTAGCCACTTGAACTGGTATGGTGAATTCATCGCCTTTCTGGGTGATGACAGTCACCTTGCAAGGATGAGCAAAATCAGGAGCAGAGATAGGAGATGAGATTTCAAGTGATACGGGAGACACAGTATCTGTTAAGTCATCCGTCTTGGCTGAGTCCTGTGAAACAATCTCTAGTTGGTCCGCTTGTTGCACCAGCTCTTCATGCTTCTGACCCCCTTTTGGTGCATCTGTCAAAGGAGGCTCCCGCATGGGCGGATCCGCGGAACACCGGAGATCAGTCCGCAGGGGAGTGTCCTGTAGCTCCACAGAGTTGGCATCACTGACTGTACGCCAGTATCTCCCTCGCACATATTTAAGGGGTCGAGTGACTTTAGACCAGATCGTTTCCTCGTCATAATCCAAAACAGGCCGAAATCTCTTCAAAAGGTCATTTCCAATCAGAAATTCTTCACCCTCACTGGTAGTGATGATGGCAGGGTGCCTGACGGTCATCTGTCCAAGCTGTAAAGATAGCCAAACCTGTCCCACAGTTCCAATACTTTGATTGCCATAGGCCACCAGTGACAAGTCGCACGGTGTGACATGCAGCACATCCTGACCCCCCCCTAGAGATGCCTCTAGTTTCTGAAACAGGCCCTGGGTGACCAAAGTCACCTCTGAGGCTGTATCCAGGAGACCTTCACAGGAAAGTACTTGTTGAATCAACAACTCCACGGTATATCTGTAACCTTTAGATATAAGCTTACCTAGAAAATACCTGACTTCCTGGGATGAGTCTTTTGAAAGAGGCCCTTCCGGGTTCGAGGGCTGAGACGCAGCATGGTTCACGGGGGACTCCTCACTGATGGGCGACAACGCATCCACGTGGACAGTGGGGACGCTTGCGGTAACAGGTTTTGTGGCCACGTCTAGTCATGCTTGTTCTTCCTCCGAAGAGGATGGCTGTTCCACCTCAACAGATTTAACACTAAGCCCCGGAGGGGTCGGCGGTCTAGAAGACTGGTCCTTCTGCTTCTGGAATTTGACCTTTTTATGAGATGGAGGTGTCTTAGGTACATTGCTAGACTCCGCGATTGAACATCTTGCCATCAATTGGTCCAGCTGAGCTTGCATAGCGCGGATCTTCTCTGCATTCCACTTCTTTTGATTAAACCGCTTCTTTTTAGGGTGTTGCTGTCCCTCCTGTGCAATAGGGGGCGCTGCATCCCGCGGCAGGGCCTGAGAGCCCGGCGGCGTAGTTGGTCTCGGCGCTTTGTTTTCCAGAGAAAGCGTGGAAGTGACCGCACAAACAGCGGGTGTTATTACCCTGTTGCGACTCTTGGATGTCGGTTTAGGAGTCTCGGCGTTTGGCTTGGCGCGGCAGATTTCAAAAATTCCTTCAGCCTGCTTTAGAAGGCTGGAATAGGGTTCTGCGTTTTTTCCTGCCAAGGGAATCTTTATCGGATCAGGCAGACCCTGTATAAAAAGTTCCCTGAAATCACCAAATTCAAGATCTTTAGAATCAGGCGGGACCCCCCCCTGGTAAAATGCACGCTTCAAGCGATGGGCCCACTCCCGCGGACTCTCCTCCGGCTTACAACTAATAGTATACGCTGCACGCTTAGCTTCCAGAGAGTTGGCAAAGAGACCGTAGCGCTTCGCTAAGGCTTGCTCCACTGACCGTAAATCAGGGTTATCGGACATGATCAAATCTAGAACTTCATGGCACTCGGTACTAAAGGTCCATTTGAGGAGGGCTCTGATGTCATCCTCAGAAGAGACGTGCATGGTTTGCAGGAGTTCATGCACTGCTTTAAGATGGGTTTCTATGGATACCAAGGCAGACTCTTTAAAAGGCGCTATTACGGTGCGTAGCATCTTTATAACATATGCCTGCCTCTCCATAGACATTCCTTTCTTGGGTTCCGGCTTGACATGCCGCTGATCACTACCAGGTGTAGAGAACCTCGGGGCAGGTGCGTTGCTAAAACTGGGTGTATCTGCCGAAGGCTGAGGCCCTGAGCTAGGCACCTGACCAAGTGAGCTGATGATTTCAGCAGGCAGTCCCTGGGCCCGTGCCTCCAATGGGTGTGGCACTGTCTCGGGTCTGCTGCTTCGGTCACCCGCCACTATGGGGCTGAATTGTACAGAGGGGCGGGAAAGAGCCGGAGCCATGCCCCCAGTGGGTGTGTTTAACTCGGGTCCCTCCCGGCTCACGTAACGGTTCATTTCGGGAGCTGGGCTTGGGTGACCCACAGCAAAACTGTCGGGGAACTCTAAGGTATACGGCACTTCTTCCTGCGCCATGTGCGTAAGCTCTTGCTGCATTGTGGAAATCTTTACAGTGCACTCATCTAATGCTTTAGACAATGAATCTCTGTCCTTCACTGTACATTCTAATTGTAGTGAGACTGTGTCCTGCTTTTCTTTTAACACCGCCAACTCTAGCTTGGCTGCGTGCCAATCTTGAAACACAGACATAGATTGTTCTTGAGTGGCCACTAGCTCCCTGCGCAACTCACTCTGAACACCTTCTGAGACCTGTTTTAGCTCCCGATTTAATGTCCGCAACTTATCTGTTTCCCCAATCTGGTTGTGTAATGCACCCGTCACCCGAGAAAATTTCTCTTGCACCGCATCAAAAGACTCGAGGTACTGGGCAATTTCTTGCTTTAATGTGTGATTGAGTGCTTCACAATCAGTTAGGTCACACTGCAACGTTTTACACTTATCATCCAGTGTCTGGCACTCCGTACAAATCTCTTCAGAGGAGTCAGGTGGGGCGGGGCTTACATTGGTCCCTGCTAAAGCAGATTTGGCAGCGTCTAAATCAACTCGTAATGCAGCTAACTCACTGTCTCGCTCCTGGACAGTTTTTCTAGTCTGGGACAAATGTAACTGCAACTCTGCTATGCGATCTGTTAGCGGTACAGATATCTGTCTTATCTCATTCATCAAAGAGTCCTTGACTGCCAAAAGAGACACGCCCAGTTCACAAAGCATCCATTGTGACAAATGCTGTTTCTCTTTTATAATTGTATTTAAAACCGTAGCATATGCTTCTGAGCTATTCGGTGACCTGCTCCCAAATAAAGCACGTACAGACTCTACAGTAGGAGGAGCTGGTTTCGCCTTGCTATGAGAGAGTGGCAGTAGTATTTTAAGCACGCCCCTCTCCTGTTCACTCAGAAGAATTTCAGGCAATGTGCCAACAGTGCCGGTCGCCATTTTAAAGACTAAACACACCCTGCTTTCCTTCCTTACAGAGTTAGAGAAACCGTTTTTTTCTTTTGGAGCTCAGAGTAATAAATCTGTCAACCAATTACAGCAATAAAACACAGCTGTATAAACAAAAGTCTGTCGTTTTAGCTAGGGTGGAACTGCAGTTCGTGCAGAGAGAAACAGAAAGTCAAACCAGCTTTCTGAAAACACTCAGAAAAAGTTTTAAATTCTGCTGGTCCTGCACTACCGTCCCGGACGAGAGCCCCAATTTGTAGGGGATTATATATATGTTTTTGTAAGAGGCCAATTTCCTACCTATGTACTCGCTTATGTCTAGGGGGCGTGGCCTCTGCCCAACATTAGCTGCATGGAAAATAACGGACAGACCAATGGAATATATTAGTTTATTTATACAGCGTTATATACAAAAATATAGAAAACTCTTATCAGCTTATAGCATCAGCAATTCCTGATTGCATGCACAATGATACCAAAAATAGAGAATAACTATGATTATCCTATTGGCTAAATCTGTAATGACAGATAACACAATACCAAGATCCTAATGATTACCACACAAATCTTATACTAGGCTAACAGCAACTAGAGATCATAAATCCTGACGTCACACATCTGATGGGTCCGAGCCCAGACTAATTACCTAACCCAGCCTGAAGGAAGTAAACTATGATCTCACCGTCCCGGTTTCCAGATCAGATTCCTTCCAATGCCTCAGCCGAAGGTCTCAGCGAGGTCCCACAAGCTCAGGTGATGCACTTGTCTTGATCAGCCACAGATGATACAGACGCAGTATAGATCCTGTAGACAGCTGTAACCTGGGGAAAAGCTTTGCCAGGTATTATCAGTAAGTCTCTCAGGTAAAATCAGGTGCTTGCAGATATGCAA
The DNA here is from genome assembly GCF_901765095.1 of Microcaecilia unicolor. NCBI lineage: Eukaryota > Metazoa > Chordata > Amphibia > Gymnophiona > Siphonopidae > Microcaecilia > Microcaecilia unicolor. The sequence goes on along the minus strand of NC_044031.1, from coordinate 122,458,146 downwards.
GTGTTCTCCTCTTCTGTTCTTCTTCCTAGTTCTTCTCTCTTCTCTCTTCTCTCAGGAACTAGTCCCCTTCTCTTCCCGCTTCTCAGATCAATCCCTTTTCTGGGAGCCAATCAGAAATAATTCCCCCATGTACTCCCAGCATCTGTATGAAGCTTCCTTTGTCCGTCTTATCTCGTAAGCTCTCTCCCTGGGACAGGCATTCTCCCCCGATGCAGAGTGACCTTGGAGGTGATGCAGGCTTCAGTAAATCTCTTACAAGCTGAAATGCTGCCTTCTGCACAGTGGGTAGCCAGACATCTAGGTGAAAGGTTGCAGCGTCCATTTTGGCTGTAAGGGTGCTCTCCTGTGCACACAGGGTGGGTGAGATCACAGCAAATACTCCTACAGAAGTCATCCCATCCCCGCTATCATTTTAGTCGCCCTTCGCTGCACCTTTTCCAATTCCACTATATCTTGTAGGCAGTTAACATTTTTTTTATCAACTTTAACTACAACGGTAAACAAAATAGCAGAAAATAGGCTCTTTTTAAAACATAGAGTTTAGAGAAACAGGTATTTCACAAAATGAAATTTGGGGAGGAGCTAAATCATAATTTAAAGAAATACAGACAGATTGTATAGGAGTAGCCTAGTGGTTAGAGCACCAGGCTAACAACCAGCAAAGCCAGGTTCTAATCCTGCTGCTGCTCCTTGTGGTCTTGAGCAACTCCCTTAGTCTTTCATTGCCTCTGGTGCAACCTTAGACTGCTAGTCCTCTGGGGGTCAGGAAATGCCTGCTGTACCTAAATGTAACTCACCTTTCGAGCGTCTCAACAGATCACGGCTCAGCAGATGTTGAGACTTCTGGGGCACATGGCCTCCACAGTTCATGTAACCCCCATGGTACGTCTACATATGAGATCAGCAAAATGGACCTTAGCTTCGCAGTGGTATCAAGCTGCAGGGAATCTAGAGGATGTGATCCAGCTGTCCACTGACTTTCGGAATTCTCTTCAGTGGTGGACGATCTGATCCAATTTGACCTTGGAACGTCCATTCTAAATTCCTCAGCCACAAAAAGTGCTGACGACGGATGCATCCCTCCTGGTGTGGGGAGCTCATGTAGATGGGCTTCACACTCAAGGAGCCTGGTCCTTTCAAGAAAAAGGTCTTCAGATCAATCTCCTGCAATTGCGAGCGATCCGGAACACTCTAAAGGCTTTCAGAGATCGGCTGTCCAACCACATCATTGTCTCAGACAGACAATCAGGATGCCGTGTATTACACCAACAAGCAGGGGGGCACCGGATCTCGCCCTCTGTGTCAGGAAGCCATCCAAATGTGGCTTTGGGCATGCCATCACAACATGTTTCTCCAAGCCATTTATCTGGCAGGCGTAAACAATAGTCTGGCAGACAGACTGAGCAGGGTAATACAACCTCATGATTGGTCGCTGAACATGGGCGTTGCCCGCAAGATCTTTTGAGCATGGGGCACCCCCTCGGTGGATCTTTTTGCCACTCAGATCAATCACAAGGTCCCTCAGTTCTGTTCCAGGCTTCAGGCCCATGACAGACTAGCGGCAGATCCCTTTCTCCTGCACTGGGGATCAGGCCTTCTGTATGTGTATCCTCCCATACCTCTAATAGGGAAGACTGCTGAAACTCAAGCAAGACTGTGTAACCATGATTCTGATTGTGCCCTTCTGGCTGCGTCAGATTTGGTTCCCTCTTCTGTCCTCCGAGGAACCGTGAAAATTGGAGTTTTTAACAACCCTCATCACCCAGAATGAGGGGTTGCTGAGAGCTTAGAATTCGCCTCCTTGGGTCTCTCAGCGGGTGTCTCCCGAGTCTTGCATGCTTCCAGGAAAGATTCCACAAAGAGGTGCTACTCTTTCAATTGGAGGAGGTTTGCCATCTGGTGTGACAGCAAGGCCCTAGATCCCCTTTCTTGTCATACACAGACCCTGCTTGAATACCTTCTACATTTATCAGAGTCTGGTCTCAAGACCAACTCCATAAGGGTTCACCTTAGTGCGATTAGTGCTTATCATCGCCGTGTAGAGGGTAAACCTATCTCTGGACAGCCTTTAGTTCGCTTCATGAGAGGTTTGCTTTTGTCAAAGCCCCCGGTCAAACCTCTTCCAGTGTCATGGGATCTCAACGTCGTTCTCACCCAGCTGATGAAAGCTCCTTTTGAGCCACTGAATTCCTTCCATCTGAAGTACTTTACCTGGAAGGTCATTTTCTTGGTGGCTGTTACTTGCAGGGTCAGTGAGCTTCAGGCCTTAGTAGTGGATGCACCTTATACCAAGTTTCATCACAACAGAGTAGTCCTCCGCATGCACCCTAAGTTTCTGCCGAAGGTGGTGTCAGAGTTCCATCTGAACCAGTCGATTGTCTTGTCAACATTTTTTCCCTGTCCCCATGCCCACCCTGGCGAAAGCAGCTTGCATACCTTGGAGTGCAAGAGAGCATTGGCCTTTTACATGGAGCAGACAAAGCCCTTCAGACAGTATGCCCAGTTGTTTGTCTCTTTCAATCCCAACAGGAGGGGAGTCCAGGGCCGTGCCAACACTGTAAGCACCGCAGGGGGGTGCTGACCTCTGGAGGGCGCTGCCCAGCCCGCGCACTTGCAAAATCTTTTACCTAAAGTTGTGATTCTCCTCTCTCCCCTGGCTTACCCTCTCCGCATAAGGAAGTGAAGGCAGCCCAGCAGTGCTAACTGAGGCAGACATGCTCTGCTAAACTTGCTTCAAAGAGTACAACCAGTGCTATATATGTCTTTGGTGTGGGAAGAACTCCTCATTTAGGGTGAGCTTGAACAACATTCAAATTAAAGAGAACAGGTTTGGAGGGAGGTGTGCAAGTGAGACTGGGGAGAAATAAAAAATAAATAGTGTAATTGTTTGTTAAAATCTGTAAGTGGTTCAAAGTTTTTGTTTTTTATTCTGAGCATGTACACTGAGAGGAGGGCACGACTGCAATGATGTGTGCATAATTATCAGGTAACCTGGGATACCTACAGCTAAAAGCCATTTCATTGGCTGATGGTTCAAACAGGAAGTTTAGCTGTGTAGAAGAGCTGGTAAGTGAAAATCTGATTGCTTTTTAGTGTGTAATTACTAAATGTTTTGTGTGTAATTACTAAATGTTTATTTCTTATATGGCTCCACCATTCATGATGTATTGTAAGCCACATTGAGCCTGCAAAGAGGTGGGAAAATGTGGGATAGAAATGCAATAAATAAATAAATATAAAACATTCTGCTTGGATAGGAAGAGTTTGTGATATTGCATAGCATGAAAGATTAGGCAGCAGTGAGCTCTGGTGCAATTTGCATGACAACAGAACAAATGCAAACCTCACTGCACACGGAAAAAAATGTTAGTTCCCTGTGGGGGGGGGGGGGTCAATCGAGGAGGTTTCCTCTTTTGGGGGGAATGAACACTTTAAGACAAACAGTGCTGAAAAGAAAACAAAAAAACAGTGTGAGCGTGGAAATGAAAAACTCCTGGAGACAGGGCAGAGGAATTACAGTCTTGGAATGTGGGCAGTCTGCAGAAGATTGCCACAGTAATGTAAGATCGGTCTCAGAAGAGTCATGAGAAGAGAGCTGCAGCCTGCAACTGGTCCAGAAAGTTTAGGAGTTAAGTTTCAACCCTGGCTGCAGCACAGCAGAAGGGCAGGCTCTGAGGCTCAGGAGACATCTTCCATGATCAGTGGTCAAACAAGTGTCAATCAGTGTGGGGTGCCGGCAGGCAGAGCAGCCGGCTTCAGTTTCAGCAGCAGTACTGCCGTCCTCTTAGTCAACTCCAAACTCCTTTGCCTGCCAACCAACAACGCGTGCACTGCACGAGGACCTTGTGTGCATGGTGCAGGCGCAGCAGCAGTTCCCAAAACAGTATTTTCAGGCCAGCACAAGTAAATCAGCCTGATCAGGCACAGTGCAGCTGCCTGCTGGGCCGTCATAGGTCATGTGACCAAACAGAGAGAAACCCGGACAAAGAATGAAAACAGGGAAACCCGCCCGGACTCCCGATGTTGCCCTCAAAAAGAGGACATGTCCGGGAAAACCCAGACATATGGTAATCCTAGATATGTGAAAATACATTTTGCTTTAATGAAATTGCTAAACTTTAGAGTCAGAGACTTATGAATGAGGGATACATACAGTGCTTTTTTTGTGCCGATACGCGCCGGTACAGCGTACCGGCACCTTTTTCCTGAGGTCCGGCTCACTTGCCCGCTCCTTTCTGTTCCTGCTCTCGCGCTCCAAAACCTTTTACCCGAAGTCACGATTCTCCTCTCTCCCCTCCATGTCCAGCATGTTGCCTCCCTCCCCTGCCCTCCCCTCTCCATGCTGGACATGGAGGGGAGAGGAGGGCAGGGAAGAGAGAATTGCTGGACATGGATGAGAGGGGAGGGCAGGAGGCAGAGGAGACATACTGGACATGGAGGGGAGGGGAGGTCAGTGAAGAGAGATTCGCTGGACATGAAGGGCAGGGGGGAGAGGAGAATCGTTGGACATGGATGGGAGGTGAGGGCAGGGGAGAGAGGAGAATCGCTGGACATGGATGAGAGGGGAGAGGAGAATCGTTGGACATGGATGGGAGGTGAGGGCAGGGAGAGAGGAGAATCGCTGGACATGGATGAGAGGTAAGGGCAGGGGAGAGAGGAGAATCGCTGGACATGGATGAGAGGTGAGGGCAGGGGAGAGAGGAGAATTGCTGGACATGGATGAGAGGGCAGGGGAGAGAGGAGAATCGCTGGACATGGATGAGAGGGGAGGGCAGGGGAGAGAGGAGAATCGCTGGACATGGATGAGAGGGGAGGGCAGGGAAGAGAGATTCTCTGGACATGGAAGGATGGAGGAGTTGGCGGGGAAAGAGGAGAAATGCTGGTCTTGGATGGAGGAGAGGGAAGAGAGAATTATTGCTTTATATGGATACAGGGGAGGGACAAGAGAGGACAAATGCTGAACATGGATGAAGGGGATGAGAGAGGAGAAGTGCTGGACATGGAAGGAGGTGAGGAAAGAAAAAAGAAGAAGATGCACATGGATGGAGATGAGGGAAAGGGAAGAGAGGAGAAAAACTGCACATGGATGGCGATGAGGGAAAGGGAAGAGAGGAGAAAAACTGCACATGGATGGCGATGAGGGAAAGGGAAGAGAGGAGAAAAACTGCACATGGATGGAGAAAATAGGCAAAAGCTGGATCCACGTTATACCTCCTGCAGTCAATTCCACAGAGGAGGACACAGCTTTTACTTATGGATGTAGGGCAAGAAATGAAGAAGAAAGGAGGAAAGTAAAGAAATAAATGGAAAGGAAGCCCTGGAAACAGAGTTAAGAGAACAGATAGAGAGCAGCAGAATCAGAGACGCAGACGAATATGGATAGAAAAACAAAGTCACCAGACAACAAAGGTAGAAAAAATCATTTTATTTTCATTTTAGTGTTTGGAATATGTCCACTTTGAGAATTTACATCTGCTATCTTATTTTGCAATGTATAGCAATTTGTTTTCTAAGAATATTGCTGACAATTCCTGTCAGTGTGGCAAGTGGTGAGCGATCATTTTCACAGTTAAAAATCATAAAAAATTATTTGCGATCAAGTATTTCGCAAGAAAGGCTTGTAAGCGTTGCCATCTTGTGCCACACGGGGGGGGGGGGGGGTGCCAACTGATAGTCTGCAGGGGGGCACCAGAGACCCTAGACATGGCCCTGGGGGAGTCACCATCGGAAAACGCACAATCTCCAATTGGCTAGCAGATTGCATTTCCTTCACTTATGCCCAAGCTGGGATGACTCTAGAGGGCCATGTCATGGCTCATAATGTTAGAGCCATGGCTGCATGAGTGGCTCACTTAAAGTCAGCCTCCATTGAAGAGATTTGCAAGGCTGCAACGTGCTCATCAGTCCACACATTCATATCTCACTACTGCTTTCAGCAGGATACCCGACGTGACAGTTGGTTTGGGCAGTCAGTGCTGTAGAATCTGTTCGGGTTTAGAATCCAACTCCACCCCCCCCCCCCCAAGACCCATTTTTGTTCTGTTCCAGGCTGCACTCTCAGTTGTTTATAGTTTCAGGTCAATCTATGTTACGTCCTCGCCGTTGCGAGGCCCACATAAGCACCGCCATACTGGGAAAAGATCAAGGGTCCATCAAGCCCAGCATCCTGTCTCCAACAGCGGCCAATCCAGGCTTCAAGAACCCAGCAACTGATAGTCTGCAGGGGGGCACCAGAGACCCTAGACATGGCCCTGGGGGAGTCACCATCGGAAAACGCACAATCTCCAATTGGCTAGCAGATTGCATTTCCTTCACTTATGCCCAAGCTGGGATGACTCTAGAGGGCCATGTCATGGCTCATAATGTTAGAGCCATGGCTGCATGAGTGGCTCACTTAAAGTCAGCCTCCATTGAAGAGATTTGCAAGGCTGCAACGTGCTCATCAGTCCACACATTCATATCTCACTACTGCTTTCAGCAGGATACCCGACGTGACAGTTGGTTTGGGCAGTCAGTGCTGTAGAATCTGTTCGGGTTTAGAATCCAACTCCACCCCCCCCCCCCCCAAGACCCATTTTTGTTCTGTTCCAGGCTGCACTCTCAGTTGTTTATAGTTTCAGGTCAATCTATGTTACGTCCTCGCCGTTGCGAGGCCCACATAAGCACCGCCATACTGGGAAAAGATCAAGGGTCCATCAAGCCCAGCATCCTGTCTCCAACAGCGGCCAATCCAGGCTTCAAGAACCCAGCAACTGATAGTCTGCAGGGGGGCACCAGAGACCCTAGACATGGCCCTGGGGGAGTCACCATCGGAAAACGCACAATCTCCAATTGGCTAGCAGATTGCATTTCCTTCACTTATGCCCAAGCTGGGATGACTCTAGAGGGCCATGTCATGGCTCATAATGTTAGAGCCATGGCTGCATGAGTGGCTCACTTAAAGTCAGCCTCCATTGAAGAGATTTGCAAGGCTGCAACGTGCTCATCAGTCCACACATTCATATCTCACTACTGCTTTCAGCAGGATACCCGACGCGACAGTTGGTTTGGGCAGTCAGTGCTGTAGAATCTGTTAGGGTTTAGAATCCAACTCCACCCCCCCCCCCCCCAAGACCCATTTTTGTTCTGTTCCAGGCTGCACTCTCAGTTGTTTATAGTTTCAGGTCAATCTATGTTACGTCCTCGCCGTTGCGAGGCCCACATAAGCACCGCCATACTGGGAAAAGATCAAGGGTCCATCAAGCCCAGCATCCTGTCTCCAACAGCGGCCAATCCAGGCTTCAAGAACCCAGCAACTGATAGTCTGCAGGGGGGCACCAGAGACCCTAGACATGGCCCTGGGGGAGTCACCATCGGAAAACGCACAATCTCCAATTGGCTAGCAGATTGCATTTCCTTCACTTATGCCCAAGCTGGGATGACTCTAGAGGGCCATGTCATGGCTCATAATGTTAGAGCCATGGCTGCATGAGTGGCTCACTTAAAGTCAGCCTCCATTGAAGAGATTTGCAAGGCTGCAACGTGCTCATCAGTCCACACATTCATATCTCACTACTGCTTTCAGCAGGATACCCGACGCGACAGTTGGTTTGGGCAGTCAGTGCTGTAGAATCTGTTCGGGTTTAGAATCCAACTCCACCCCCCCCCCCCCAAGACCCATTTTTGTTCTGTTCCAGGCTGCACTCTCAGTTGTTTATAGTTTCAGGTCAATCTATGTTACGTCCTCGCCGTTGCGAGGCCCACATAAGCACCGCCATACTGGGAAAAGATCAAGGGTCCATCAAGCCCAGCATCCTGTCTCCAACAGCGGCCAATCCAGGCTTCAAGAACCCGGCAACCCCCCCCCCCCCCCCCCCCCCCCCCCCAAGAAAAAAAAATAATTTTTTAATAATGTTCAATGGACTTTTCCTTCAGGAATCTGTCCAAACCCCCCTTAAACTCCGTAAGGCCAACTGCTGTCACTTCATTCTTCGGCAACGAGTTCCAGAGTCCAACTACACGCTAAGAAAAACATTCTCCTATGTGTTTTAAATCTACCATATTCTAGCTTCATCTTGTGTCCCCTGGTTCTATTATTGTTTGAAAGTGTAAACAAACGCTTCACATCTGTCTGCTCTACTCCGCTCATTATCTTGTAGACTTCTATCATATCACCCCTCAGCCACCTTTTCTCCAAGCTGAAGAGCCCCCAACCTTCTTAGCCTTTCCTCATAGGGAAGTTGTTCCATCCCTTTTATCATTTTCGTCGCCCTTCTCTGCACCTGCTCCAATTCCTTTATATCTTTTTTGAGATGCGGCGACCAGAATTGGACACAATATTCGAGGTGCGGTCGCACCATGGAGCGATACAACGGCATTATAACATCCTCGTGTTTGTTTTCCACCCCTTTCCTAATACTCGGCATTCTGTGTGTTTTCTTAGCCACCACAGCACACTGAGCAGAAGTTTTCAACGTCTTATCAACGATGACTCCCAGATCCCTTTCTAGGTCTGTGACTCCTAACGCGGAACCTTGCATGACATAGCTGTAATTTGGGTTCCTCTTACCCACAAGCATCACTTTGCACTTGTCAACATTGAACTTCATCTGCCACTTGGATGCCCAATCCCCCAGTCTCGCGAGGTCCTCCTGTAATCTTTCACACTCCTCCTGTGACTTGACAACCCTGAATAACTTTGTGTCATCTGCGAATTTAATTACCTCACTAGTTACTCCCATCTCTAGGTCATTTATAAATATGTTAAAAAGCAGCGGTCCCAGCACAGACCCCTGAGGGACCCCACTAACTACCCTTCTCCATTGAGAATATTGACCATTCAATCCTACTGTTTGCTTCCTATCTTTCAACCAGCTCTTAATCCATAGTAATACCCTACCTCCGATCCCATGACTCTCCAGTTTCCTCTGGAGTCTTTCATGAGGCACTTTGTCAAACGCCTTCTGAAAATCCAGATACACAATATCCATCGGCTCCCCATTGTCCACATTGACCAATGTTCATTGTTTTGAGTGAGCCTGGTTGCTAGGGTTACCCCACATGTGAGAACAAGCAGCCTGCTTGTCCTCAGAGAAAGCGAAGTGTGAAGTCTCCTTGGAGAACCGACAGCCCTGAAGACAGGTAAGTATAAAATTTACTTCATTTTTGCCTGATTTAATTTTTAATGCAGATTTAGATATTCAGCCAGATTTGTTGTATTCTCTGTACTCTGTTAAGACTCCTGTCACACTCTAATATAGCCCTGCACGTAGTTCCATACCACCATCTGTAGTACACTTTGTGCCCTACACTTTTCTGACCATGACCACGACGCCCTTAGACTCAGTCCTGAAATTCTTTCCCAATGAAAATAAGTCCCTCCCCCTATCTGTGAGAAATGGTTTAAAGTTTGGAATGCCATAAGTACATAAGTAATGCCATACTGGGAAAAGACCAAGGGTCCATCGAGCCCAGCATCTTGTCCACGACAGCGGCCAATCCAGGCCAAGGGCACCTGGCAAGCTACCCAAATGTACAAACATTCTATACATGTTATTCCTGGGATTTTGGATTTTTCCAAGTCCGTTTAGTAGCGGTTTATGGACTTGTCCTTTAGGAAACCGTCCAACCCCTTTTTAAACTCTGCTAAGCTAACCGCCTTCACCACATTTTCCGGCAATGAATTCCAGAGTTTAATTACACGTTGGGTGAAGAAAACTTTTCTCCAATTTGTTTAAAATTTACTACACTGTAGTTTAATCGCATGCCCCCTAGTCCTAGTATTTTTGGAAAGCGTGAACAGACGCTTCACATCCACCTGGTCCACTCCACTCATTATTTTATATACCTCTATCATGTCTCCCCTCAGCCGTCTCTTCTCCAAGCTGAATAGCCCTAGCCTCCTTAGTCTTTCTTCATAGGGAAGTCGTCCCATCCCCGCTATCATTTTAGTCGCCCTTCGCTGCACCTTTTCCAATTCTACTATATCTTTCTTGAGATGCGGCGACCAGAATTGAACACAATACTCAAGGTGCGGTCGCACCATGGAGCGATACAACGGCATTATAACTTCCTCACACCTGTTTTCCTTACCTTTCCTAATAATACCCAACATTCTATTCGCTTTCCGAGCCGCAGCAGCACACTGAGCAGAAGGTTTCAGTGTGTTATCGACGACGACACCCAGATCCCTTTCTTGGTCCGTAACTCCTAACGTGGAACCTTGCATGACGTAGCTATAATTCGGGTTCGTTTTTTCCCACATGCATCACCTTGCACTTGCTCACATTAAACGTCATCTGCCATTTAGCCGCCCAGTCTCGTAAGGTCGTCTTGTAATTTTTCACAATCCTGTCGCGAGTTAACGACTTTGAATAACTTTGTGTCATCAGCAAATTTAATTACCTCGCTAGTTACTCCCATCTCTAAATCATTTATAAATATATTAAAAAGCAGCGGTCCTAGCACAGACCCCTGAGGAACCCCACTAACTACCCTTCTCCATTGTGAATACTGCCCATTTAACCCCACTCTCTGTTTCCTATCCTTCAACCAGTTTTTAATCCACAATAGGACATTTCCTCCTATCCCATGACCCTCCAATTTCCTCTGTAGTCTTTCATGAGGTACCTTGTCAAACGCCTTTTGAAAATCCAGATACACAATATCAACCGGCTCCCCTTTGTCCACATGTTTGTTTACTCCTTCAAAGAACTGAAGTAAATTGGTCAGGCAAGATTTCCCCACACAAAAGCCGTGCTGACTCGGTCTCAGTAATCCATGTCCTCGGATGTGCTCTGTAATTTTGTTTTTAATAATAGCCTCTACCATTTTCCCCGGCACCGACGTCAGACTCACCGGTCTATAATTTCCCGGATCTCCCCTGGAGCCTTTTTTAAAAATGGGCATTACATTGGCCACCCTCCAATCTTCCGGTACCACGCTCGATTTTAAGGATAAGTTGCATATCACTAGCAGTAGCTCCGCAAGCTCATTTTTCAGTTCTATCAGTACTCTAGGATGAATACCATCCGGTCAAGGAGATTTGCTACTCTTCAGTTTGCCGAACTGCCCCATTACATCCTCCAGGTTTACCGTGAAGTCAGTAAGTTTCTCCGACTCGTCCGCTTGAAATACCATTTCCGACACCGGTATCCCACCCAAATCTTCCTCGGTGAAGACCGGAGCAAAGAATTCATTCAGTCTCTCCGCTACGTCTTTGTCTTCCTTGATCGCCCCTTTTACCCCTCGATCATCCAGCGGCCCAACCGATTCTTTTGCCGGCTTCCTACTTTTAATATACCAGAAAAAATTTTTACTATGTTTTTTTGCCTCTAATGCTATCTTTTTTTCGTAATCCCTCTTGGCCTTCTTTATCTGCGCCTTGCATTTGCTTTGACACTCCTTATGCTGCTTCTTGTTATTTTCAGACGGTTCCTTCTTCCATTTTCTGAAGGCGTTTCTTTTAGCCCTAATAGCTTCCTTCACCTCACTTTTCAACCAGGCCGGCTGTCTTTTGGAGTTCCGTCTTTCTTTTCTAATTCGCGGAATATGTATGGCCTGAGCCTCCAGGATGGTATTTTTGAACAGCGTCCATGCCTGTTGTACAGTTTTTACTCTCTCAGTTGCCCCCCTAAGTTTTTTTTTTACCGTTCTTCTCATTTTATCATAGTCTCCTTTTTTAAAGTTAAACGCTAACGTATTTGACTTTATGTGTACAGTTACTTCAAGGTCGATATCAAAACTGATCATATTATGGTCACTGTTATCAAGCGGCCCCAGTACCATAACGTCCCTCACCAGATCATGCGCTCCACTAAGGACCAAGTCTAGAATTTTTCCTTCTCTCGTCGGCTCCTGCACATGTTGCTCCATAAAGCTGTCCTTGATTTCATCAAGGAATTGTATCTCTGTAGCGTGTCCCGATGTTACATTTACCCAGTCTATATTTGGATAATTGAAGTCACCCATTATTATCACATTGCCCATTTTGTTCGCATCTCTGATTTCTTTTATCATTTCTGCGTCTACCTGCTCATCCTGGCGAGGCGGACGGTAGTACACTCCTATCACCATTTTTTTCCCTTTTATACATGGAATTTCAACCCACAATGATTCAAAGGTGTGATTTGTGTCCTGCTGAATTTGTAATCTATCTGAGTCAAGGCTCTTGTTAATATACAATGCTACCCCTCCACCAGTCCGGTCCACCCTATCACTACGATATACTTTGTACCCCGGTATGACAGTGTCCCACTGGTTATCCTCCTTCCACCAGGTCTCAGTAATGCCTATTATATCCAATTTTTCGTTTAGTGCAATATATTCCAACTCTCCCATCTTATTTCTTAGACTCCTAGCATTTGCATATAGACATTTCAGAGTATGTTTGTTGTTCTTATTTGCATGATGCTTAGTACCTGACACTATTGATTTGACATATTTTGTCTGATCTTTAGTTGTATTTAAGGGCACCTGGTCTACCACGGTCTGTTGTGCAACCTCACTATCCAGAAACCCTATCTTCCCTGTTTGTGAGGTATCTTTGCAAGATACCTTTTCCCGAACCATGTGCTTTTGAGCGACTGTCGGCCTTCCCCCTATTTCTAGTTTAAAAGCTGCTCTATCTCCTTTTTAAATGCCGACGCCAGCAGCCTGGTCCCACCCTGGTTAAGGTGGAGCCCATCCTTTCGGAATAGGCTCCCCCTTCCCCAGAATGTTGCCCAGTTCCTAACAAATCTAAAACCCTCCTCCCTGCACCATCGTCTCATCCACGCATTGAGACTCTGGAGCTCTGCCTGTCTCTTGGGCCCTGCACGTGGAACAGGTAGCATTTCAGAAAATGCTACCCTAGAGGATCTGGATTTGAGCTTTCTACCTAAGAGCCTAAATTTGGCTTCCAGAACCTCTCTCCCACATTTTCCTATGTCATTGGTACCCACATGTACCAAGACAGCCGACTCCTCCCCAGCACTATCTAAAATCCTATCTAGGTGACGCGTGAGGTCCGCCACCTTCGCACCAGGCAGGCAAGTCACCAGGCGATCCTCACGTCCACCAGCCGATCCTCACGTCCACCAGCCACCCAGCTATCTATATGTCTAATTATCGAATCACCAACTACAACAGCTGTCCTAAGCTTTCCCTCCCGGGCAGCACTTGGAGACATATCCTCGGTGCGAGAGGATAGTACATCCCCTGGTGGGCAGGTCCTGGCTACAGGAGTACTTCCTACTTCACCAGGGTGATGCTCTCCTTCTAGGAGACCTCCCTCCTCCAAGGTAGCACAAGGGCTACTAGACTGGAGGTGGGACTTCTCTACAACATCCCTGTAGGTCTCCTCTATGTACCTCTCTGTCTCCCTCAGCTCCACCAAGTCTGCTACTCTAGCCTCTAGACCCTTGATTGGCCTGCCTCCGGTTCTTTTGAACCTGCTAAATTGCGTGCCTTAATTGCCTATAATGACTCCCGTAAAACAGGGAAGTCTAGAGATAAACATCTCAATGCCATAAATAAATTTATCCTCATTGGAGAGCAAGAAGGCAAGTCCAGACCTCTGCTCACCTCCCAAACCCCAGCACAGCCACTTTTGGATGCCACTGCACCTATGGCCCTACCACCATATGAGGGGACTCCGCCTCCATATGAGCCAGGCTTCTCTGAGAAACTTCTAACCTGATTAATAGGTTCTAAGGCCTGGAGTAACTGTAACATGCACAGGAAACCTTCTGGATGATGGGAAAGGTCAAAAGGAAAGGGGACTGCTAAGGGATCTGCACAGGCATGGGCACAGAAGTAGCAGTTGGAGACATTCAAACTGGCTGTGGTGAAGTGGGCCCATTCTAGCCAGAAGATACTTACCTGTAGCAGGTATTCTCCGAGGACAGCAGGCTGATTATTCTCTCAAACTCGCCCACCTCCCCTTTGGAGTTGTTGTTTATTTGTTTGCTTTTTGATTTAACTGAAGGGACACGCTCACGCGATGGGTGGGAAGTCATCCACGCATGTGCAACAGAAGACTCTGGCAAAACTTTTTATGTATAAAAATGTTTTTTTTCTTAAAAAATTGCCCGTTTCCTGGGCCGACACGGATGTCGACCCACATGTGAGAACAATCAGCCTGCTGTCCTCGGAGAATACCTGCTACAGGTAAGTATCTTCGCTATATCTGATACACTACTAAATTTACTCAATTTGAAAATCAGCCTACAGCAGTAATAAATTGCAACTTTCTCAAATTCCTTGAAGATAAGTAAAGAGCATTGCAGTAGTCCAGGTGTGGAAGAAGCAGCATCTGGACCACGAGAGCAAACGTTTTTTGATTTAAAAAAAAAAAAAAAAAAGATCTTATTTAGCTTAGTTGCTTTAGTCTAAAAAGTGTTTTACACCACAATTGGTTCACTTGAGGGTCATACATTAATGAGGATTCTAAAATAACACCCAGGACCTTAGACTCAGACTCAATAGATAAGACTCTATCAATAGGGAAAGAGGATGGGACTTGATATACTGCCTTTCAGTGGTTACAATCAAAGTGGTTTACATATGATTTTGTACCCGGGGCAATGGAGGGTTAAGTGACTTGCCCAGAGTCACAAGGGGCTGCAGTGAGAACCAAACCCTGTTTCTCAGGTCGCTGCCCTAACCACTAGGCTACTCCTAGTGGTTAAGAGGGTACAGACACTCCTGGGTTACTAAACCAAATTATCTTTGTTTTGTTGGGGTTTAATTTTAACTTATTGTTGAAAGCCCAATCCTGAATCTTATTCATGCCCTATAAAATAGTATTGGACATCATAGGAACTGGTAACAACAGCAGAATGTCATCAGCATAAGAGAGAAGCAACTCCCCTAGCTGTAGTTTAATATTGCCCATTGAAGACATAAAGAAATCAAATAGCACCGCATATTGGGGGGGGGGGGGGGGGGGGATACCTGAGGGACCCCACAGCCTGGAAACCACGGTTTGAAAGTTAATTATTTTGCCTAACACTATAACTATGGTTACAAAGAAATTCCTAAAACCATTTGAGAACAGTGCCTGTAATGCTAATTTCTTCTAATCGTTCTAGCAACAAAATATGGCTAACTGCATCAAAAGCAGCAGCGATATCAAATTGGAACAAAAGCATTTGTCCACCCACACATAAGTGGTGCCTTACAAATGAAGTTAAACCCTGCAAAAGAGCTTCAGTACTATGTGCCAATCTAAACCCGAATTGTGCGGAGTGTAGGCAAGAAAACTTATCTAAATAGTAGCTGAAAATGTAAAGAAAAAAAGAATAGCCTTCATAAACTACAAGAGATTACAGAAAGAGGAAGGCAGACGACAATATCTGGAAAAGCTTAGAGAAGCCGGTAAATTAGTCAGCAAACAAAGATGCAAATGGAAGAGAAAAAACAGCCAATATGGTAAAGTGGGGGTGGGGAGAGGGGAGACATTTTTTTTTAGATATGCTAGTGACAGAAGAAGTGCTTCCTCCTATCTTTCTGCCATTATTCCTTTGTCTGGCACTTCCCTTTTCATAAAAATACCTTCTCATGCACCATTTCTACTGTTTACATGTTTGAAGATCTCCCTCATGTTTCAACTCATAAGAGTTATAGAGCCCATACAGCATTATTTTGGAAGTCCCTTTCTGGATTACGTTTACTGTGTCTACAATAGGGATCTGAGTAAAAGCCATAATTATTTGGTTTTCAGGATACAAGCTACAATTGCAATAAATAGTTTTATGAAATATAGGCCAGAGCAGAGAGAAATGAATGGAGAGAGAGCTCTTTCCCTTTCAATTCTGTTTCCCCTTTTGACTCACTCCTCCGTAAATGGCTTTTGCACCATCACCTCTCCTCCCTTTTTCACTTTCCTCTCTCACTTCTTTCTGCCCCTACCACTCCCCCTAACCTTCATGTATATCTTCAGTTTCATTCCCCACCCACATCCTCCTTTACAGTAAAACTTGGTAAACATAAAAGCTGGTTTTGGACTGACTACTAGAAGAGGATGGCACAGCTGTATGTGAGCATGTTTAGAGGGTCTGCATGTAAGAAAGAGGTGGAGTTGCTAAGGGGACTCCACGAGCCTGCACTAGCTCACAAGACACACAGTTGTTACTGACTCTGCTGCTTTTGCTCTTCTCTTAGCAGCTGCAATTTCCCTACTGGTACATGTTATAATAGATTAGATATTAGGATTAGATATTGAAAAATACTTAGATGCGGAACAGTAGCCGATCTGTCGATTTTCAGCAGCACTATGTGGATAGTGATACGTAATTCTTACAAACTGCCTTTGCACTATCAGGATAGCACCAGGTTGGTGAGAGAACAATATTCTACCACTATTCTTATAGCTATGCCATTTAATTTAGGCCAGCAAAAATGCTGTCATAAACCTCATAGCTATATGGGTTGTGGCTGATTAAGTAATGATCACTACCTAGTTGAATATTGGTGATGAATATAGGTAATAGATTTAAAAATCACAGCTGAGGGGAGATCACGTGATGCGTCGAGGTGAGCAGATGTGAAAAGCTCGCCTCTTAGGCCCTCACCCTTTCTCTGGCGGCAGAATCCGACGAAGCATCCACAGAGCAACCCCAAATTCTTCTCGGAGAGCGGACGGGTGCATGAATCACTTCGTCACGCACTCACCAGCAACCATGCCTGCGAAAGGAGTAAAAAAAGAGATAGATAGGCCTCGTGCGACCGACAGCAAGATGGCGGTGAGCCCCGCATTAGAGCCGCAGACACCGATGTTCTCCGACCCCCAAATACAGCAGCCAATGGAGGCGGTTCGACTAGCGATGGCTCCGCAACTTCAACAGATTATGAGCCAGCTAACCGGTGGAATCCTTGTTGGAGGACACAACACGCCAAACTGGCGATCTAGAGCAGCGTGTGTCAATGCTGGAAGATGAAGAGCCCAGAACAGCGGTACAAATCAAAGAGTTGCAGCAGTTAACACAAAAACAAGCGCAGCTACTCGATGACTTAGAGAACCGCTCGAGGAGAGCGAATTTACGCATCATAGGCATACCAGAGACAGTGCCGGAGCACCTATTATCAAACAATTTAGAAAAATGGCTGAAAGACCAATTCGCCCTCTCAGACAACGTGGAACCGCTGTGCTTAGAGCGCGTGCACCGCCAGATGGACAATCCGCAGAGGCCGAGAGTAGTAATGCTCAAGGTACATAATTTTATCCACAAAGTGGAAATACTGCGAGGGGCCCGCCTAAAGAGAGAGGATCTCCAGTTTGAAGGCTCCCAGGTGAAGATATTCCAAGATTTTTCACAAGCCCTGCAGGAGCGAAGGAGAGCCTACAGACCAGTGTGTAAGACGCTCTCGGAGGCCAAACAGAGATTTATATTGGTTTACCCGGCCACATTGAAAATCCATCACCAAGGTAAATGGCGCAATTTCCAATCCCCATCAGAAACACAACAGTGGCTGAGAGAGACACAGATAAAATGATGAAACGCAAAACATACTGCCAAGAACTAAAAGGGAAAACCAAAGCACGGTCTGCAACCTCAGAAACAACGGCGATTGGATGTACAGAATTGAACATAATGAGCTAAGTAGAGCGCTGGGGGAGGGGTGGGGACTACACATCATTGATCTCACTCTATTTCCCTTCCCATTAGGAGAGGGCAGATAGGATAGGGGGGGAGAAGAGAAGGGGGAGTGGGGGGTTGAGGACGGGGACTGGGACAGGGTTGGGAGGGATTAATATGGAACAAGGAAAGGAGTGGAATCAGTTAAAATTGCAGAAGCCATGGTCAAAGCTGGGTCAGCTACACTTAGCCGGAAAAGGAGGTGGGGAGAGAACCACCCATATCACTGCTTCGGGTGAGGCTGGGCACCCGAGGCACAAGGAAAGACAGAAAACATTGATAGAAAGCCCGAAAGCAATTATAACACACTAACTCTACTAGGTTTGCCACCTGGAACGTAGGAGGCATTGCAACTCCCATTAAACGAACCAAGATATTAGCAGCTTTGAGGAGACATAAGGTAGATATCTGTTGCTTACAAGAAACCAGGCTGACAACAGAGGAACATTTAAAGCTCAAGAGGCAATGGGTGGGCGAAGTACATGCGGCCTCCTCAGGAAACCATAAAACAGGGGTAGCGCTACTGATTCGTAAGGGATTGACCTCCAGATCTGAATTGGTGAAAGCCGATCCCCAGGGACGCTATGTTCTTGTACGGCTATGGTTGCAACATTGGGAGTTCCTGATCTTAGGAGTATATGGGCCAAATACATATGACAAACAGTTTCTGGCAAAAATTACACAACTATGCCTACCCTTCCACACACAACATTTATTGGTAATGGGAGATTTCAATTTAGTAGCTTACCCTCAATGCGATTGCTCTGAACCCAAAGCAGCACACAGAGGGGGACCTAGGTCTCAGGGTCTGACCTCCTTCCAATGCACATTAAATTTGGTAGATGCATGGCGCTGTCTACATCCCGACGAGCAAGATTATACACATCGCTCAAGAGCACACGGAACATTCGCTAGGTTAGATTATATTCTGATAGAGCAAACTGCGTTCTCATGGGTAACCTCTGCAACAATTGGCCCAGAGGAAGTGTCGGACCACTCAATAGTATGGCTGGATTTAGAGGCACCTCTATTCTATCAGCAGAGGAGGGGATGGCGTTTCCCGACCTACTTAGCACACAACAGAGAGTTTCAGGAACATATAAAGCAAAAATGGGAGGATTATGTACATAATAATGAACAGCACAAAGATCAACCAGACATATTCTGGAATGCAGCCAAAGCAGTTCTTAGAGGGGAAGTGATAGCATATGTCCATGCGAGAAACAGGAAACATACTACTGCCATAGTGAGACTAGAGCAAAATCTGAGGAAGGCTAGGAACCGCCATCTGGCACACCCATCAGTGGAAACTAGAGAGAACATGAAGGCCATACAGGTGACTCTCAACGCCCTCCTACATGAACGTGGGAGTCGATCCTTGGCCTACCAGAAATTCAGACTTCATCGCTATGGAAACAGATCTGGCACCATGCTGTCAAAATTGATCAAAGCATGGAGCCCACGAACACCAATAGAGACACTTAAAGATGAGACAGGCCAGATACAAAATAAAAGTGAGAAGATAGCGGAAATACTCACAAAATTCTTTGCTTCCCTATATAGCCCAAGGCAGACCTCCAAGGAATCAGAGATTCAACAATTTTTAGAGCAGGCGGGCCTTACGAGACTCACAGAAAAAGAACAAATAGAGCTAGCACAACCCCTAACAACAAAAGAAATACAAGCAGTGATCAAAAGTATGCCAGGGAAAACAGCACCAGGCACGGATGGGTACACGGGAGAATTTTACAAAATGCTACCCAATTCGTTTTACCCGCCAATCTGCGAGTACTACGAACAGGTCATTGAAGATGGCCGATTTCCCTTACATAGCAACACAGCCCTAATAACATTAATATTAAAGCCTGGACGTCAGGGTAACATAGCAGATTCATACAGACCCATTTCACTACTGAATGTAGATCTGAAAATTTTGGCTAAAGTGCTGGCAAATCGCCTGGTAGAAATTCTGCCTAGATTAATAGAGGAAGAACAAGTGGGCATCAAAAACAGGCAAGCAGCCAAGAATGTCAGGAAATTATTACTAGCTATGTCAACTTGTCAGCTCTCAGAAATCCCAGCATCCCTATATTCATTAGATGCCACAAAAGCCTTTGACCAAGTAGGATGGGAATATATGTTCGCTGTACTGAAACATCTGGGATTTAGGGGGAGGTTCTACAAAGCAATAGAGGCCCTATACGCAAACCCAAGTGCGGAAGTATTAGTGAATGGCGTAAGAGGGCAATCATTTGAAATTGCAAGAGGCACGAGGCAAGGGTGCCCCCTATCCCCAGCTTTGTTCATCCTGACTTTAGAACCTCTACTAAGAATACTCAAACGAGCAACAGACATACCAGGAGTAAGGGTGGGGGGGGGACAATTAGTCAAAACACTTGCCTTTGCGGATGACCTCATGATTATTACGACACAACCCCGCAGCTCACTCAAAGGCCTCCTCCACCGGATACAGAGATTTGGAAAACTCTCTGGGTTTACTTTAAATATGAGTAAGTCCCTAGCGCTAGACATATATCCAGAAGGGGTGTTACAAGAATCGGAAGATCTTCCTATAACCCAAGCGAGAGAGAAGATCAAATACCTAGGCACTCAAATACCACAAGATCTAGCCAAACTTTATCGGGAGAATGTCAGCCCCTTATTGGAGTCCACATGCGCCAAACTAAGACTATGGGAGGCCTACCCATTAACTCTAACGGGACGCATAGCACTGTATAATATGGTGATTGTGCCAAAATGGCTTTACATCTTCCAGACCCTACCTCTCTACCTAAAATCAGAAGATGAACAGACGCTACAAAAATACCTGCAACGATTTCTCTGGAAAAGCCGGAAAGCATGCATACCACTTGCAGTCCTGCAGATACCCCGGGAATATAGTGGGCTAGGACTCTTGAATATTAGACTTCTCACAGTAGCAAGCGAAATGAGACATATTGCGGATTGGTACAGATCCACCGAGGACTTTACAGCAACAAAAATGGAGATGGAACTGATGGGAGAAGCACACTTCAGTTGCCTTCTACATGTCGGAGGAGGCATAATGCCTAAGGAGTTGCAGAGAACGCACATACTTCTGACGTCAAAAGCGGTGTGGCAGTGTATATGTAGACATCACCAATTCTCCGGGACGGACACCCCATTTATATCGATCTGTGATAACCCTAAATTCCCACCGGGCACGCTCTATCCCATCTTCCGCTGGTGGCGGAGGGGAGGACTTATCTACATCCTTCAAGCAGTGACAGAAGAGGGACAAGTAAAGACCTTTTCAGAGCTACAAAAACAATTCTCTCTAAAACAGTCGGATTACATGCACTACCTGCAATTAAAACATTATATACAAAGCCTGCCTTGGGAATACTTAACAGAAGACATACAGGAGGAATTATCCTCGGCATACTCCCTTCAATCACAAACTAAAGTCTCATTATCCATACATCATAGACACTTACGAGACACAACTGAAGAACCAGATTTTCGGGGTCTGACGCACGCTTGGAGTACTGAATTGGAAAGATCAGTGACCCCCCAACTATTTCGAGAGTACCTTGTGTCAATACACAAACTGTCCAAGATGACCTCTTACACTGAAATGGAATACAAATTTGCCATGAGATCCCACATTCCGCCCCGTAGAGCATTTCATATGGGGATCTTACCTGATGGCGCTTGCCCCAAATGTCACATGGAAGGAGCGTGGCTGGGACATATGTTCTGGGGCTGCCCAGCTACCCAGAAATTTTGGAAGATGGTAACCCAAGTCACTTCACAGCTGTGGGGCGCAGCTTGGAAGAGGGATCCACTAATGCTGTTTGGACACTTCATGCTGATAAGACCTATCCCGACTGGATTCAGGGGATTTGTACGCAGAGCAGTGATGATAGCTAAAAAACTGATCCTCCTGGAATGGATTACAAATAAGCCACCCTCAGTTCAGCAGTGGCGTAGCTATATGATGGAGTATATGAGATTCGAGTACAGAGTGGCGGTTGACCAGCAAGATCCGAGATTCAAGGAAAAGGAATTCTATCGCATATGGACCCCGTTTTGGCAGTCTATACCTCCTGGAGGTAGAGACCGCATTCAGAATATGTAACTGATTTCTACAACTAGACCATCCACCGATAGATACTGAGAAGGGGAAAAGCGGGGGGGGGGGGGGGGGGGGGGGGGGGGGGGGGGGGGAGGAATAGCCAAAGGAACCATAGCTGTAGGCAAGGGAAGGAAGAATAAGGGAGTTTGAACTTGTAGGAATGGTTCAAATGATAGACTCAGAATGTTCAATTAGGCCTAAGCTTTGTACTTTACAATAGACCACATAGTCTGAAGTAGGTAATTAGAGGAGTAGAGAGAGTTGTGAGACATGATAGAGACAATAAATGTACATTAGTAAAGCTATAAGTGTAAACTCACAATGTGTAAATTGATGTCTTACTCTTTTTGAATGTTTACCTGCCTAATAAACAAAATATTAAATAAAATAAAAATCACAGCTGACTGACATTTGAATATTGACCCATAAATATATCTTCTATGTCATTCTACCTTTATCCACCTACTTATTTTTCTGAACTAGAACAAGCATGACCAGAGGGAGACTTTTTAGTTTGTCCTGGTTTTAAATTTACATCCCAAGGCAACTTCAGGTCCCTTAATCTAAGATAGGGGTATCTGAAATCTAGGACTGACCTAAAATCATCTACTTGGAACTAGATACTTTTAGTGGTTAGGGTGGTGGACTTTGGTCCTGGGGAACTGAGGAACTGAGTTCGATTCCCGGCACAGGCAGCTCCTTGTGACTCTGGGCAAGTCACTTAACCCTCCATTGCCCGCCGCATTGAGCCTGCCATGAGTGGGAAAGCGCGGGGTACAAATGTAACAAAAAAAAATTAACAGTGCTGGGGGTAAGAATGTTTTGTTATCCCCCAAATTCTATAGAGGGCTAAAAATTCCCCTCTCATCATCTGGTTATATATTATCCCTCCAGATCACTCAGATCGTTGCAACAAAATCTACTTGTAATTCCCTCTTTCCATATACTCTCTTATGATACAACTTGACGTTCTATCTTTTCTGTACAAGGTCCAGAACTCTGGAATGGACTACCCCACTGACTATGTTCCTCCCTCCAACAATTTAAGTCAGATCTTAAGACTTTTCTTTTCTCTGATGCCTATGGCTAATTCTTGTCCTGCTATGGGTACACCGACAGCAAGCCTTACCTATGCATTCTCTCCCTGATGTGTATTCTCCCCCCCCCCCCCCCCACTTTCCTATCATATATTGTAGTGACAGGAAACCCCCTGTCCTCTCTCGCTGTCTGCCCCCCACCCCATCAGATTCTTCTCCCTAACCTCTTACTTTGTTTGATTATGAAATGTAAGCAGCCCAGATTGGAAACTTGGATGTGCAATTGGGTGCTTTTGCATGATCTGGTAGGTGACTTGGATGTGGGCTTTTGTTTTTATAGCTGAAACGACTTTCTGACACATCTAGTCCCCCTCTAGTTTAATTTGCCCCTGGATATTATAATCCCCATATTCCAAAATCTTTTGAATATGTTGCAGGCAGCGAATTTGAGAATTGGGTAGGCCCAACAGAACCTATTGACCATGCAACACCATACCTAATTAAATTGCGTTGGTTGCCAATACAAGCCAGAATCCTTATACAGTCTGGCACAGGATTATCTTTCTGATGCAGTTTTATTATACTCTGCTCCTAGACCGCTCCGTTCTTTACATATTAGATTGATTGTGCCATCTGTGTCAAAGTGCTGCAAGACAACAAGAAACATCTATTGTAGGTCGAGGCTCAGAGTTTTGGAATAAGCTACCTAAAGATATTAGAAATCGATTAAAGCTATGTTTTTTAAATAATACTTGATGGATCTGTCATCTGGGAGTTAGGATTATTTTATTGTTGATTGTAAGTTTGTGGGATTTTATTGTAATGCTGTGGGATTTGTCCACACTTTGTTCCTTGGGATACACCTTGAGCCTCCAAGGTTAAGCAGATTAAAAATGACCAGATTAGATTAGATTAGAAGCTCTTCTTAAAGTGCTGGAATCTTCTCTTAAAAGGGTGCTGTGTCAATGGCACCAGATGGTTTTGTTACAATTTGATATTTCTGCTGCTTTTCATATGGTGAATTGTGAAAAGCTGATGTATATGTTGAATGAGTTGGGAATTTCTGACAGGGTCTTTAGTTGGTGTTTAAAGATAAGGATCTACAATGTTATAAAGAATTCTTTTCAAATTTTCACCTGGAAACCACCTGGGGGAGTCCCCCAAGGATCCCCGTTTTCCCCTAGCTTATTTAATATCTACATGAATTCCCTAAGTACCCTGATTTCTTTTTTTCAATCAGCTGAAGTATTACTCTCCTATGAAGATGATATTTTTATTTTAGTTCCATGCCTTGGGTCTTTAGACACAACCTCTTCCTGTATAAGTAATTGCATAGAACAGGAGAATAGATGGGCATCCTATCATGATCTGAAACTGAGTACAAATAAGACCAAGGTTTTGTGGCTCAGCAATTTCTCTAATAATATACCTGTATCTATACCATTGAGAACTTCTGAGGAACAGTCAGTAGAAACTTATAAATTTTGGAGGTACGGTTGGACTCCTCATTTTCAATGGAATACCAAGTAAACAATCTTTTAAAAAAGGGTGTTCTTTGGGCTTAAGCCTGCATTCATTTCACTGTTTGATTTTTTAAAAATGTATATGGCGATTCCACTGAAGTTCTATCTCAAATTACTGAGTTATTAAGATTGGATCTCAGACTGTGTCTTGCTTCATTTTCCCTGTTAAATGAGTGAAACCTAAGCGAGTTTTGGAAAGCTGCCATTGGAATTCGTTACCTTTGAAGATAAGGCAATTATCCTCTTACAGTTTATTTTGCAGGCAGCTTAAGACATCTTATTTAGGATTTACAATTTTTGAATTTTTATGATCAAGTATTTATTAATGTATTATGAATATTGTCCCCAGTATTTAGTTAGAAACATAGAAACATGACGGCAGATAGAGGCCAAATGACCTATCCAGTCTGCCCATCCTCTGTAACCCCTAATTCTTTCTGTTCCTAAGCGATCCCACATGCTTATCCCATGCCTTTTAAAATTCTGGAACAGTCCTTGACTCCACCACCTCCACTGGGAGGCCATTCCACGCCTCCACCACCCTTCTGTGAAATAATACTTCCTTAGGTTACTCCTAAGCCTATTCCCTCTTAACTTTGTCATATGCCCCCTCATTCCAGAGCTCTCTTTCATTTGAAAAAGGCTCTCTTCCTGTACATAAATGCCCTGGATATATTTAAACACTAGTAAAAAAGGCCCGTTTCTGACACAAATGAAACGGGCGCTAGCAAGGTTTTCCTTGGAGTGTGTATGGTTGGGAGAGTGTATGTGAGAGTGACTGTTTGAGAGTCAGAGTGAAAGTGTGAGTGTGTGAGAGAGTGAGTCTGGGTGTGAGTGTGTTTGTGAGAGAGTGTGTGTGAGAATGAGAGTGTGTGCAAGTGTGTATGTGAGACACAGTGTGAGAGAGAGTGTGTGTGTGTGGGCAAGAGAGAGAGTGTGTGTGAGACACAGATTCTCTGTGAGAGTGAGTGTATGACACCAAGCGAGTGTGTGAGTGACTGTGTGGCACATAGAGAGTGAATGTGATACAGTGTGAGACAGAGTGTGTGAGAGTGAGAGTCAGAAAGACATTGTATATGAGAGAGAGAGTGTGAGCCGTGCCCTCCCAATCCATGGCCATCTGTCCCCTGCCCCCTCCATTCATCCTTTTCCAGCAATTCCCCTCTGTCCCTGAGCCCTGCCCTCCCAATCCATGGCCATCCATGTTTGTCTGTCACCTGCCCCCTCCATCCATCCCTATCCAGCATTTCCCCTCTCTGCCTGAGGCCTGCCCTGCAATCCATATCCATCCATGCCCATCTGTCCCCTCCATTCATCCCTATGCAGCAATTCCCCTCTCCCTGAGTCCTGCCCTTCCAATCCATGCTCCTCTGTCACCTGGTCCCTCCATTTTTCCCTATCCAGCATTTCCCCTCTCTGCCTGAGGCCTGCTCTGCAATCCATATCCATCCATGCCCATCTGTCCCCTCCATTCATCCCTATCCAGCAATTCCCCTCTCCCTGACTCCTGCCCTTCCAATCCATGCCCATCCATGCTCATCTGTCACCTGGCCCCTCCATTTTTCCCTATCCAGCATTTCCCCTCTCTGCCTGAGGCCTGCTCTGCAATCCATATCCATCCATGCCCATCTGTCCCCTCCATTCATCCCTATGCAGCAATTCCCCTCTCCCTGAGTCCTGCCCTTCCAATCCATGCCCATCCATGCTCCTCTGTCACCTGGCCCCTCCATTTTTCCCTATCCAGCATTTCCCCTCTCTGCCTGAGGCCTGCTCTGCAATCCATATCCATCCATGCCCATCTGTCCCCTCCATTCATCCCTATCCAGCAATTCCCCTCTCCCTGAGTCCTGCCCTTCCAATCCATGCCCATCCATGCTCCTCTGTCACCTGGCCCCTCCATTTTTCCTTATCCAGCATTTCCCCTCTCTGCCTGAGGCCTGCTCTGCAATCCATATCCATCCATGCCCACCTGTCCCCTCCATTCATCCCTATCCAGCAATTCCCCTCTCCCTGAGTCCTGCCCTTCCAATCCATGCTCATCTGTCACCTGGCCCCTCCATTTTTCCCTATCCAGCAATTTCCCTCTCTCCCTGAGTCCTGCCCTCCCAATCCATGCCCATCCATGTTCCTCTGTCCCCTGCCCCCTCCATTCATCCATTTCCAGTAATTCCCCTCTCTCCCTGTGCCCTGTCCTCCTAATCCATACCCATCCATGCTCCTCTGTCCCCTGCCGCCTCCATTCATCCTTTTCCAGCAAGTCCCCTCTCGCCCTTCCATGACCCCCCCCCTTGCATCCATGCTACTCTCTCTCCCATGTCCCAGCCTGGCCCGCCCTCTTCTTCCCCCCCCCCTTCGCATCCATGCCTCGCATCCATGCCCCCCCACCCCTTCGCATCCATGCATCCCTTTTTTTTTTTTTTATTCTTTTTAACTTTACCTCCGTGGCGGTTCGTGCAGCGAAGCGTCAGGGAAGGAGGCGGCGCTCCCGACGTCTAGCTTTCCCTTCGCTGTGTTCCGCCTTATTTTGAAGGCGGAACACAGCGAAGGGAAGGCTAGACGTCGGGAGCGCCGCCTGCTTCCCTGACGTTTCGCTTCCCGATTTGTTTGTTTTTTTCGCGAGGGCGGGGCAGAGACGGCTGGCTGGCTTGAAGGCTTCACACCACGAATCCACGAACCCTACAGCTTCAGTGACGTCAGATGGCTTCACAGAACGTTGTCCTCATTAGAACGTTCACGATGCGTTTTATTATATTAGATTTCTATCATGTCTCCTCTCTCCCTCCTCTCTTCCAGCGTATACATGTTGAGGTTCATAAGCCTGTCCCTATAATTTTTGCGTTCAAGACTGCTTACTAATTTCGTAGCTGCCCTCTGGACCGACTCCATCCTGTTTATATCTTTCCATAGGTGCGGTCTCCAGAACTGCATGCAGTACTCCAAATGAGGCCTCACCAGAGACTTATACAACGGCACTATCACCTCCTTTTTCTTGCTGGTCATGCCTCTCTTTATGCACCCAATCATCCTTCTGGCTTTGGCCATCTTTGTGTGATTTTGGACCTTTGCATGAGAGAAGGTGGAATAGAAATGTACAAGACCAGATTAGATTTATGTGCATAATTAAATTAGTTAATTGATGCTAAATGGCATTAAACTCCAAAAATTGAGTCACCAAGTACTAATTGGCACTAATTTATAGTTATGCATGCGAATGACCTATGCCCACTGCCACGTCCCTCACCTGTTCGACGCTCCTCCCGGCTAGGTCATCCCGCAGTTCCGTCTGAAAGGGACGAGGATCAGTCTTAGGAAGGTCTGTTTCTGTTTCCTATTTCTGGCAGCCGTCATCTTAGTTGAATCAATGGCTGCAGTCATCTTGGATAGCTCAAGGGGTACAGCCATCTTGGATAGATCATATCCTAGGAAGCCATCTTGGAGTAACGAGGACAGGAAGGAAGCCCATATTTGGTCCTTTGAGATCTCCTGTAGGGCAGCCATTTTGGATTCAGCTGAGGATGGTTGACTTTGATTGCCTTACTATTTAAAGCCTTGCCTTCAGTCCTTCGGCTTCTATTCAGTTCCTGGGTAGTTGCAGTGCAGTTGGACCTTCTTGTATTTGTTCCTGATTTTTGACCTTTGCCTGTTTTGGACTCTGTTGTCTGCTTGTCGCCTATCTTGATCTTGGACTGGACCTGACCACTGCCTGTTTGCTGCCTGCCCTGACCTCGGACCGAATCCTGACCATTGCTTGTTTGCTGCCTGCCCTGACTGTGGACCAGATCCTGACTACCTCCTTCTGGGTATCTGTTTTCCACCCGTGTCCTTCCTGGGCTTCAACCCCTCGTGGTTCCAGAAGACCTGTAGACCGCCTGCAGCTGGAGGCTCAACTTCCGGGGAAGGGCGCCCTTCCCAGGCGAAGTTTTGGGGTTATCTGGCCGCCTTACGACACCGACATTGGACTCGGCTAAGGTGTGAGATCAAGGCACAAGGGCTCACATTCTGACAACCCCCTCTTCTATAAAATTAGTCCCTCATTTCAATGGTGTGCAATGCAAAGAAAGCGTGGTGGGAGGGGCATGAGCAGGTCAGGGTGTGCCAAGCAATTAAGGTGCTAGGTTATAGGATACTGTTAGTTACATGTGTAACTGCCAGTATTTGGGCACAAGCATTTACACCAGCCTTTCACATGATGATGATATAAGGCCTACCCCAACAACCCCACATAACCCTCTTCACCTACCAACACAGCATGACTATGATCACACAGGACAACACGCAATCTTCATCCATTTCGACCCTCCACTTATACAATCACTATACAACTTTGTACTTGTTATCCACCAACTGGGCAAATACCTTTGACGGTTCTATTTAAGCCACATTGAGCCTGCAAATAGGTGGGAAAATGTGGGGTACAAATGCAATAAATAAAGAATAAATACTTAGGGACCAATTTTCAAGACCATAAATTACTTGTGTGGGGACCCAATGTCATATAAGTACAAATCTAATGTCCCAACCACTTATCAATAGAATGCACTTCTTAGATAATAGCACATCCACTGTATTTGCCATATCAGAGCTTAACAACATTCATTTAAGTATTTAGAGATTTGTTTTAGAAGGGGATCATCAGAATATACTGCAGCACACACCATGCGAACACTTTGTTCCTTTATAGTAATGGTGTGGCGCAAATCATCATAGATCCACTTATTTTATTTTTTGTTTTAAAAAAATATTTACTGTATATTTAACCATCATCCTCAAAAACCATATGAAAAAATTAAAGTATATGCGTATTGCATCACTTAACTGGCAATTTTTTCCCTGAGAACCTCTGCCAACGTGGCCAGGTTTTGGTATCTTCTTCAGGGAAGAGGTTCAAGGTATGTGTCACATAGCACTCCTGCATAGAGAGGAAAATTGCAGTATATTCTGATGATCCCCTTCTAAAAAAATCTCTAAATACTTAAATGGATGTTGTTAAGCTCTGATATGGCAAATACTGACAGTGGATGTGCAATTAACTAAGAAGTGCATTCCATTAAGTGTTTGGGAAATTAGATTCATACTTAGAGAGGCACAAAAATGTAGATTTACAGTAATATTCTATAACAGCAACTACATGTAATATTGCCATTATAAATTGGTGCTTAGTATCCACATTTTTGGTGCCTGTTTTAGTGTCTTTTACTGAATTGAGCCATATGTATTCCTGTAAGCATTACATTGTTCTGGTTTGTACAGTGCCCATTATAAGTACACAAGTATTGCCATACTGGGTCAGACCCAAGGCCCATCTAGCCCAGCATCCTATTTCCAACAGTGGCCAATCCAGGTCACAAGTACCTGGTAAGACCCAAAACAGTACAATACATTTTATGCTGCTTATCCTAGAAATAAAGCAGTGGATTTTCCCCAAGTAATTTTAATGATGGCTTAGGGACTTTTCTTTTGGGAAGCTATCCAAACCTTTTTTAAACCCCACTAAGCTAACTGCTTTTACTAGATTCTCTGGCAACACATTCCAGAGTTTAATTACACAATGAGTGTAGAAATGTTTTCTCTGATTTGTTTTAAACTTACTAATTTGTAGCTTCAATGCATGCCTCCTAGCCCTAGTATTTTTGGAAAGAGTAAACAAGTGCTTCACGTCTACCCGTTCCATTCTACTCATTATTTTATAGACCTCTACCAGATCTCCCCTCAACCATCTCTTCTCCAAGCTGAACAGCCCTAGCCACTTTAGACTTTCCACATAAGGAAGTTGTCCCATTCCCTTTATCATTTTTGTCACCCTTCTCTGTACCTTTTCTAATTCCACTATATTTTTTGGAGGTGCGGTCACACCATGGAGCGATACAAAAGCATTATAACATCCTCATTTTTGTTTTCCATTCCTTTCCTAATAATACCTAACATTCGCACACTGAGCATAGGTTTTCAAAGTATTATCAATGATGACACTTAGATCCCTTTTCTGGTCGGTGGAACCTTGCATCATGCAGCTATAGTTTGGGTTTCTCTTTCCCACATGCATTACTTTGCACTTGCTCACATTAAATGTCATCTGTCATTTGGATGCCATCTCCCATAAAGTGCTCTTGTAATTTTTCACAATTCTCTGGCAATTTAACGACTTTGAATAACTTTGTGTTGTCAGCAAATTTAATTACCTCACTAGTTGCTCCCATCTCTAGATCATGTATAAATATCTTAAAAAGCAGCGCACCCAGCACAGACCCCCTGGGGAACCACACTACCTACCCATCTCCATTGAGAATACTGAACATATAACCCTACTCTGTTTTCTACCTTTTAACCAGTTTTTAATCCACAATAGGACACTACCTTCTATCCCATGACTCTCCAATTTCCTCTGGAATCTTTCATGAGGTATTTTACTTTGTCAAATGCCTTTTGAAACGCCAGATACACAATTTCAACTGGCTCACCTTTATCCATATGTTTGTTCACCCCTTCAAAGAAAGGTAATAGATTGGTAAGGCAAGATTTCCTTTCACTAAATATATGCTGGCTTTGTCTCATTAATCCATGCTTTTGAATATGCTCTGTAATTTTGTTTTTATAATAGTCTCTACCATTTTGCCTGGCACTGACGTCAGGCCCACCTGTCTATAATTTCTCAGATCACCTCTGGAACCTTTCTAAAAAATCAACGTTACATTGGTCACCAATCTTCCGGTACCATGCTTGACTTTAAAGATAAATTACATATTACTTACAATAGTTATGCAAGTTAATTTTTCAATTCTATCAGTACTCTGGGATGAATACCATCTGGTCCAGCAAATCTGCTACTCATCAATTTGTCAAATTGTGGCATTACATCTTTCAGGTTTATAGAGATTTATTTAGTTTCTTTGACTTGTCAGCTTTGAATACCATTTCTGACACCAATATCTCTCCCAAATTTTCCTCGGTGAAGATTGAAGCAAAGAATTAATTTAATCTCTCCACTATGGCTTTGTCTTCCCTGAGTGCCCCTTTTACCCCTCAATCATCTAGTGGTTCAACTGATTCTTTTGCTGGCTTCTTGCTTTTAATATACCTAAAATATTTTTTTACTATGTGTTTTTGCCTCCAACACAATCTTATTTTCAAAGTCCCCTTTGCCTTCCTTATCAGCACTTTGCATTTGACTTGCCGTTTCTTATTATTTTCATTCGGATCATTGTTCTATAGTCTGAAGGATTTTTTTTTAGCTCTAATAGCTTCCTTCACTTCACTTTTTAACTATGCTGGCTGGACTTACTTCTTCCTTTTTTAATACATAGAATATATTTGGTTTGGACTTCCAGGATGGTATTTTTGAACAGCATCCATGCCTGATGTAAATATTTGACCTTCGTAGCTGCTCCTCCTGTTTCTTTTCCCACCATTGTTCTCATTTTATCGTAGCCTCCTTTTTAAACGTTAAATGCTAATGTATTGGATTTCCTGTGTTTACTTACTTCTAAGCCAATATCAAATCTGATATTATGAGCACTGTAATCAAGTAGACCCAGCACCATTACTTCCTGCACCAGATCATACGCTCTACTAAGAACTAGGTCTAGAATTTTTCTTCCGTGGGTCCCGTACCAGCTGCTTCATAAAGCAGTCCTTGATTTCGTTAAGGAATTTTACCGCTGTAACATGACCTGATGTTACATTTACCCAGTCAATATCAGTAAGAATTCAAAATAACATTAGTAAAAAGCAAATTATAAGAAAATATTTAAAAAATGTTAAGAACTTTACATAATTAAAGATAAAAAAGGTTTGTCTCAGTAGTCTAGACCAACAATGAAAAGTGGTACATGAACATAAATTTTATATATATATAAATTTACATAACACTAGTAAAAAAAAGAGTAAAAAAGGCCCGTTTCTGACACAAATGAAACGGGCGCTAGCAAGGTTTTCCTCGGAGTGTGTATGTTTGAGAGAGGCTGTGTATGTGAGAGAGAGTGAATGTGCGAGTGTGTGTGTGTGTGTGAGAGAGTCTGGGTGCGAGTGTGTGTGAGAATGAGTGTGTGCAAGTGCGTATGTGAGAGACAGTGTGAGAGTGTGTTTCACACAGATACAGTGTGTGCGCGCGAGAGTGTGTGTGTGAGACACAGACTCTCTGTGAGACTGAGTGCATGAGACCAAGAGAGTGTGTGTGTGACTGTGTGACACATAGAGAGTGAATGTGATACAGTGTGCATAGAGTGTGTGAGAGTGAGCGAGAGAAAGACATTGACTGTGAGACAGAGAGTGTGTGTGTGGCAGATATACCTCCCCCCCCCCTCTCTGGTGTCTGAGCGTTACTGTGCAGGACGCTGAGCTCTGGCTGTGCTTCAAGGAACTGACCAATCCTACTTAATAGAATGCACCTCCAACATTCTGAAGCTGAGAGACCTCGTGTGGTTGGTCACTTCTGCTTGTGACGAACCCGGAAGTACGTGATGTCAATTCAGGAGATGGATACAGAGAGCAGGAATGCCTCAGCCATGCAGTCAGCTTCAGAATGTTGGAGGTGCGTTTTATTATATAGGATATGAATAGTCTCAATTCTTTACTGTCCAAACAATGAAAAGTATATTTATACATACAGGGAGGAAAACAGAGGAAAAAACAAGGTCACAAGAATATCATGGACTCATGGGCAAACGCATTTCAACTAAAACTCAACACAGAAAAAACATACTGTCTCATCCTCTCATCCCAATACAATACAAACAAACCCACAAACAAACACTCCAGATTATACCCTCCCTATCTCAGATAACCTGAAAATTCTTGGTGTTACAATCAACCGTAACCTCACACTAGAGAACCAAATGAAATCTACAACAAAGAAAATGTTCCACTCAACGTGGAAACAAACATGTGAAACCATTCTTTCCGAGGGAAACATTCTGCAACTTGATACAATCAATGGTACTAAGCCATCTAGACTACTGCAACGAAATTTATGCGGGATGCAAAGAACAAATTATAAAGAAACTTCAGACAGCTCAAAACACGGCAGCCAGGCTTATATTTGGAAAAACGCGATTCAAAAGCGGCAAACCCCTCTGTGAAAAACTGCACTGGCTCCCAATCGAAGAACGTATAGCTTTCAAAATCTGCACCCTGGTTCATAAAATTATCTACGGCGAAGCCCCGGGATACATGACAGACCTCATAGACCTACCAACCAGAAACACAACAGGATGAACATATCTAAATCTCCACTACCCAAGCTGCAAAGGACTCAAATACAAATCAACCTATGCATCCAGCTTTTCCTACATAAGCACACAACTATGGAACGTATTACCAAAAGCAGTGAAAACAACTTATGATCACCTAAACTTCCGGAAATCATTAAAAACTAACCTGTTCAAAAACGTATTCCCTACCGACCCAACTTAAATGCCTGTACCCTGCAACACAATGAAACCAAAGCTCGTAATGGGCATAGAATAACTCTTTCTCTCTGCGATTCCCTAATGTGTCTGTACATACGAACCTTATTCTACCACAACATTACTGTATTTGTTCATACCAGAATTGGCGAATGCCTTTACAGTACTATGTAACATTGAGCCTGCAAATAGGTGGGAAAATGTGGGATACAAATGTAACAAATAAATATATATACAGACACACGTACACTATATTTTATGTTCATGTACCACTTTCATTGTTGGTCTAGACTACTGTGTCAAAGTTTTTTTTTAACCTTTTTTATTTTTAATTATGCTTTTAACTCCTGCGGCAAATCGTATGCCAGCTTGGAGCTGACATTAGGGTCTGCCAGGGCATTGGGGAAGAATGAGTAGACCCTGTTCAGCATGCATTGGCATGCTTCCAGGCCCCCCTACATCCGCAATCACAAGGGCCTGGAGGTCGAGTGGACCTCCAGAACCCACCCCCCCCCCCCCACAACTACAGAACAACTCCAGTCTCAAACAGGAGGAGGGACTAGGGCTCCCTGCTTCCTCCTGCACGTGCAGCCTCAAAATGGCGGCACCCTGTCCAGTGCATCCTGGCATGCATGCCCAGCCTGGCAAGGGTCCCACTGGATCACCAGGGTTCTGTATTCACAGTTGGGTGGGTGGGGGGGGGGGGGGGGGGGAATGGGCTTGGAGGTCCACCAGACCACCAGGGCTTTGGGTTGACAGGTCCAGGCTTTTTTTTGTTTGTTTTTTGTTTTGACAGCCCGGACCTGTCAAACCTCTTCTATGGGAGCATTGTGCCTTGAGTGCATGCCGAGGCACAATTCTCCAGCATAAGTCCTCTTATGATCAACATTAATAATGCGCATAAATTTGCATGTTGTTAGTGTTGATCATTGGGGAGTTAATTCCCCGTGCTGTTCTGGAAGTATTTTCCCCACACTATTCTGAACAGCACTGGGAGCTAATCATCAGCACCTAAAAGTTTTGGCAGAGGACTGAGAAAAACTATAACACAGAACTAGAATAAAATATGAATAAAAACTAGAACTTATTTTTTTCCCAAACTAAAATATCACTGGGTCCCACCATTGTGTCAACGGTTGGATGTCTGCAGGTCAACCCACAGCATTTTCTATATAATATGCTATATAACTCCCTTCACATCATACAAACCCTTATTCCATGTCCCATAGCAATATACACTAGTTATAAACTTTCGTACAGCTCTGGTTTTGACACAAGAGAGGTTCACAAGTTTGCAAACTTTATTATTGCTGAAAACGTTCTGTGAATATGAAGTACAAACATATGTGCACATATGGAATACAGTAATAGTCACTGCCACTTTGGTACACCAAGACCTAGTTTATAATCTAATGTCTCAGCACATGTAACAACTTATCAGTAATCCTGCAAAATATACACTATCTATATATGAAACATTACATGGTTTGTTCTAAGTTCTTATTTTTTATTTTACTTAACAGTTTCTCTTTTTAAGCCAATCTGAGTGGGGAGGGAACGTTTGGTCATCTCAGTTGCTCTATTCTGCCCACTCACAGCTTTGCTCCTTGGCTCCCCTGGTAGGATGCATGAGTCTCTGGTCAGAGATAGAAATATAGCAGCCCCCTGGTCAAGTAGCTGAAGACAGCCATCCTATGACAGTAGTTCAGGAGGATTT
Source organism: Microcaecilia unicolor (assembly GCF_901765095.1). Lineage (NCBI taxonomy): Eukaryota > Metazoa > Chordata > Amphibia > Gymnophiona > Siphonopidae > Microcaecilia > Microcaecilia unicolor. Next base: position 122,422,754 of record NC_044031.1, on the reverse strand, counting down.
TAGCTCTGTCCTGCAGAGACTAGCTCTAGCCTACATTATTATTTTTGCACACTGAATTTTGGAGCAGACCCCAGAATGGAAGAGCCAGCTTTTATAGCACACAAATAAACTAGAAATTGAGTCAGGTCTGACTCTGGACAAAATAAAAGACTACATACCAGGCTATGCAGCAGGTACCAAAGCCTTATGTTTAAATGACTTTATACACATTAACTTAGCCTTGATACCACTAAGCACTCTACTCCTACCAATACAGGTTCAAATAAATGGCACAATTTTTTTCACAAGATTACAGCAAACCACTTCAACAGGAATTGCAACTTCCCTGGTACTATTATAAAAAATACATTTCCATCTGACCAAAGGTTAAGCAGGTACCAAGTAGCACATTTTCCTCACAAACTTATTTTAGGATGATGATAAACCTGAGATGAGAAACATCAACCTTCATGTTTGAAATATTAAATAAAGGCATAGTTTTATTCACAGTGTCCTTTCTTGTTCTCACAGCATTGGAAAGTTGAACAGCAACAAAATACGTCCTAATCACTATAACAAAGTGTTGGGTAATACAGTTTCACAGGCAGTAGGTAGCTGAATCATTTGGCATATTGTCAGATCAACATTACCATGTAAATCCATGTCACCAAAAACAGGCTAACCTGATTTGATTTTATGTGGAGATGCAATGAGGTCTGCCACCTCATGAAAATGATTAGAGTAAGAAAAACAAAATAATAACAATTTAACTTCATGAACACATTTTACTGTTGTCACTTTGTGAATGGCTGTATTTACTATGCTGAGGCTCACCCCCTTCCTGCACTCAAGTCTCAAGTAAAGACCTGCACAGGAATGGGGTTCGCGGGAATCCCGCAGCACCCACAGGGTTCCCATAGGAATGGAATCAGTTCTGCGTGGTTCCCGTGGGGACGGAAGCAGTTCCTGTGGAGTTCCTGGGGGGTTCCTATGGGAACTGAAACAATTCCTGCAGGGTTCCCATGGAAGTGTAAGTTGCACCTGCACCAGCCTTTCACCTCTCAAGTACCAAGTTCTTTTAGTGCTGTCGCCTTCTCCTTGCTTTAACAGCACAGATGCAGAAAGTCTTCCATTAAGGAGGTGGTAGAGACAAAAATGATGACAGAATTCAAAAAGGCATGGGATGAACACAGAGGATCTATAATTAGAAAATGGAAGTTATAAAAAACCTAAACTTAAATGGCTGCATGTGTGTGGATGTGTCGAGTGACGCTTAGATGGCTACTCCGGCTGTGATGAACTAGGGCCGATACCGGGCAGACTTGTATGGTCTGTGACTCATATATGGCAATCTGGTTTAGGATGGGCTGGAAAGGGCTTTGACAGCAACTTCAGTGGCTGGAACATTAGGATACTGCTGGACAGACTTTATGGACTGTGTCCCACAAATGAGAAGACTAAAAACCTGGAGTGGGCTCCATCAGTTGGAACATAAGGATAGGGCAAAGGGACTTCTATAATTTATGTCCCAGAAACGCAAAAGAAAGATCATAATCAAGTATATAATATGACATTCATTGTTCATTTAATCATAAATTGATAATGAGCATGACTACTGGGCAGACTGCCTGGACCATTCACTTACAATGTTCTATTAATCCTCTCGGCTCTCGGGCTGATGCACAGATCTCAGCTCTGAAACAGGCACGAGCATCAGATGTCACCTGACCTACTGGCACGTGCATGTGGTGACCTCTCAGCACACAGTGCCAGTGAATCAGAGACAAGTCTTACATGTGTGTACTAGAATGTTCCAACTTCTGTTCCTTCCTTGCCTGCAGTGCTGTGGCTCGAACCCAGAGAGAGACCAAGAGAGCCAACCGGAATTTTTCTTTTATGTACCATTACATTCTTGCGCAACTGGATAGAGACAGGTTAAACTCTTGTAAGAATGGGTAAGATTTCTATCCCAGTGCAACTCTCTAGTCTCAAGCAGTGTAGCCTAACAAAAGACTAAGCTCCCTGCAGTGGACATAAGCCATACTGCTCATGATGTGTTTACCGACATGAAATTATTACTATGGTCTTGTTTTTTTCTAAATTTATGACAGATGGCAACCATGGATACAGCTCTGATTTCCTTAAGTATGAGGGACTGGGGAAAAAGGACTAGGCCAAGATCAACTGTAGCAAACATGGGATTTTGAGCTACAAGTTGAGAACACTCCCTTCTTAACTTTTTGGCCAAGAGTGACTATAGGGATTTAACATGCTGCTACCTGATCCCGTTAGGGATTTGCTGACCCAATGACCAAACCTGTGAGAAGGGCAGAAACAAAACTGTCAAATGTAAATTTGTGCAGGCAAAAAAAAAAAAAAAGAGAAGTTGAAAAATATCTGAAACTAGCTGTACTAGTAAGTGATCTTATGGGAGGAACTAGTCTCAGGTAGGAAAGTAATAGAGAATTTGTAAAAGCAGCATACTCTAAGGGCCTCCCTCTGGCAAGCTTGGGACTTAGAAGATCAAACAATGTAATAATTGCTCTCATTATTGTTCTACTGAAGTACAGATAGCACTAGGTACCATCTTCTTAGACAACCTGAGTAAATAAAATGGATAAAACTGGTACAAAGGTTTGAATAAAAGTTCAAAAAATATATTATATACGTCCTCTTGAATAGATATTTTTCTTCTGTTTCAGTAATTTAACCTTCATAGAATCATCAAATCTGTAACTAGTTGGTCACATGCTCTAACAAAGCGAATGCTACATACCTGTAGAAGGTATTCTCCGAGGACAGCAGGCTGATTGTTCTCACTGATGGGTGACGTCCACGGCAGCCCCTCCAATCGGAAACTTCTCTAGCAAAGTCCTTTGCTAGTCCTCGCGCGCATGCGCGGCCGTCTTCCCGCCCGAAACCGGCTCGAGCCGGCCAGTCCAGTATGTAGCAAGACAATACACTTCAAGGGAAGACACAACTCCAACGGGGAGGCGGGCGGGTTTGTGAGAACAATCAGCCTGCTGTCCTCGGAGAATACCTTCTACAGGTATGTAGCATTCGCTTTCTCCGAGGACAAGCAGGCTGCTTGTTCTCACTGATGGGGTATCCCTAGCCCCCAGGCTCACTCAAAACAACAACCATGGTCAATTGGGCCTCGCAACGGCGAGGACATAACTGAGATTGACCTAAAAAATTTACCAACTAACTGAGAGTGCAGCCTGGAACAGAACAAACAGGGCCCTCGGGGGGTGGAGTTGGATCCTAAAGCCCAAACAGGTTCTGAAGAACTGACTGCCCGAACCGACTGTCGCGTCGGGTGTCCTGCTGCAGGCAGTAATGAGATGTGAATGTGTGGACAGATGACCACGTCGCAGCTTTGCAAATTTCTTCAATGGAGGCTGACTTCAAGTGGGCTACCGACGCAGCCATAGCTCTAACATTATGAGCCGTGACATGACCCTCAAGAGCCAGCCCGGCCTGGGCGTAAGTGAAGGAAATGCAATCTGCTAGCCAATTGGATATGGTGCGTTTCCCCACAGCCACTCCCCTCCTATTGGGATCAAAAGAAACAAACAATTGGGCGGACTGTCTGTGGGGCTGTGTCCGCTCCAGGTAGAAGGCCAATGCTCTCTTGCAGTCCAATGTGTGCAGCTGACGTTCAGCAGGGCAGGAATGAGGACGGGGAAAGAATGTTGGCAAGACAATTGACTGGTTCAGATGGAACTCCGACACGACCTTTGGCAAGAACTTAGGGTGAGTGCGGAGGACTACTCTGTTATGATGAAATTTGGTGTAAGGGGCCTGGGCTACCAGGGCCTGAAGCTCACTGACTCTACAAGCTGAAGTAACTGCCACCAAGAAAATGACCTTCCAGGTCAAGTACTTCAGATGGCAGGAATTCAGTGGCTCAAAAGGAGGTTTCATCAGCTGGGTGAGAACGACATTGAGATCCCATGACACTGTAGGAGGCTTGACAGGGGGCTTTGACAAAAGCAAACCTCTCATGAAGCGAACAACTAAAGGCTGTCCTGAGATCGGCTTACCTTCCACATGGTAATGGTATGCACTGATTGCGCTAAGGTGAACTCTTACAGAGTTGGTCTTGAGACCAGACTCAGACAAGTGCAGAAGGTATTCAAGCAGGGTCTGTGTAGGACAAGAGCGAGGAGCTAGGGCCTTGCTGTCACACCAGACGGCAAACCTCCTCCACAGAAAGAAGTAACTCCTCTTAGTGGAATCTTTCCTGGAAGCAAGCAAGACGCGGGAGACACCCTCTGACAGGCCCAAAGAGGCAAAGTCTACGCTCTCAACATCCAGGCCGTGAGAGCCAGGGACCGGAGGCTGGGATGCAGAAGAGCCCCTTCGTCCTGCGTGATGAGGGTCGGAAAACACTCCAATCTCCACGGTTCTTCGGAGGATAACTCCAGAAGAAGAGGGAACCAGATCTGACGCGGCCAAAAAGGAGCAATCAGAATCATGGTGCCTCGGTCTTGTTTGAGTTTCAACAAAGTCTTCCCCACCAGAGGAATGGGAGGCCCTCCCCCCAATCCAGGAGGAAGGCATCCGATGCCAGTCTGCCGGGGGCCTGAAGCCTGGAACAGAACTGAGGGACTTTGTGGTTCACTCGAGATGCGAAGAGATCCACCAAGGGGGTGCCCCACGCTTGGAAGATCTGGCGCACCACTCTGGAGTTGAGCGACCACTCGTGAGGTTGCATAATCCGGCTCAGTCTGTCGGCCAGACTGTTGTTTACGCCTGCCAGATATGTGGCTTGGAGCACCATGCCGAGACGGCGAGCCCAGAGCCACATGCTGACGGCTTCCTGACACAGGGGGCGAGATCCGGTGCCCCCCTGCTTGTTGACATAGTACATGGCAACCTGGTTGTCTGTCTGAATTTGGATAATTTGATGGGACAGCCGATCTCTGAAAGCCTTCAGAGCGTTCCAGATCGCTCGTAACTCCAGGAGATTGATCTGTAGACCGCGTTCCTGGAGGGACCAGCTTCCTTGGGTGTGAAGCCCATCGACATGAGCTCCCCATCCCAGGAGAGACGCATCCGTTGTCAGCACTTTTTGTGGCTGAGGAATTTGGAAAGGACGTCCCAGAGTCAAATTGGACCAGATTGTCCACCAATACAGGGATTCGAGAAAACTCGTGGACAGGTGGATCACGTCTTCTAGACCCCCAGCAGCCTGATACCACTGGGAGGCTAGGGTCCATTGAGCAGATCTCATGTGAAGACGGGCCATGGGAGTCACATGAACTGTGGAGGCCATGTGGCCCAGCAATCTCAACATCTGCCGAGTTGTGATCTGCTGGGACGCTCGCACCCGCGAGACGAGGGACAACAAGTTGTTGGCCCTCGTCTCTGGAAGATAGGCGCGAGCCGTCCGAGAATCCAGCAGAGCTCGTATGAATTCGAGTTTCTGCACTGGGAGAAGATGGGACTTTGGATAATTTATCACAAACCCCAGTAGCTCCAGGAGGCGAATAGTCATCTGCATGGACTGCAGGGCTCCTGCCTCGGATGTGTTCTTCACCAGCCAATCGTCGAGATATGGGAACACGTGCACCCCCAGCCTGCGAAGTGCCGCTGCTACCACAGCTAGGCACTTTGTGAACACCCTGGGCGCAGAGGTGAGCCCAAAGGGTAGCACACAGTACTGGAAGTGGCGTGTGCCCAACTGAAATCGCAGATACTGTCTGTGAGCTGGCAGTATCGGGATGTGTGTGTAGGCATCCTTCAAGTCCAGAGAGCATAGCCAATCGTTTTGCTGAATCATGGGGAGAAGGGTGCCCAGGGAAAGCATCCTGAACTTTTCTTTTACGAGATATTTGTTCAGGGCCCTTAGGTCTAGGATGGGACGCATCCCCCCTGTTTTCTTTTCCACAAGGAAGTACCTGGAATAGAATCACAGCCCTTCTTGCCCGGATGGCACGGGCTCGACCGCATTGGCGCTGAGAAGGGCGGAGAGTTCCTCTGCAAGTACCTGCTTGTGCTGGAAGCTGTAAGACTGAGCTCCCGGTGGACAATTTGGAGGTTTTGAGGCCAAATTGAGGGTGTATCCTTGCCGGACTATTTGGAGAACCCACTGATCGGAGGTTATTAGAGGCCACCTTTGGTGAAAAGCTTTCAACCTCCCCCCGACTGGTAGGTCGCCCCGGCACTGACACTTGGATGTCGGCTATGCTCTGCTGGAGCCAGTCAAAAGCTCGCCCCTTGCTTTTGCTGGGGAGCCGAGGGGCCTGGCTGAGGCGCACGCTGCTGACGAAAGCGAGCGCGCTGGGGCTTAGCCTGGGCCGCAGGCTGTCGAGAAGGAGGATTGTACCTACGCTTACCAGAAGAGTAGGGAACAGTCTTCCTTCCCCCGAAAAATCTTCTACCTGTAGAGGTAGATGCTGAAGGCTGCCGGCGGGAGAACTTGTCGAATGCGGTGTCCCGCTGGTGGAGAGACTCTACCACCTGTTCGACTTTCTCTCCAAAAATGTTGTCCGCACGGCAAGGCGAGTCCGCAATCCGCTGCTGGAGTCTATTCTCCAGGTCGGCGGCACGCAGCCATGAGAGCCTGCGCATCACCACACCTTGAGCAGCGGCCCTGGACGCAACATCAAAGGTGTCATACACCCCTCTGGCCAGGAATTTTCTGCACGCCTTCAGCTGCCTGACCACCTCCTGAAAAGGCTTGGCCTGCTCGGGGGGGAGAGCATCAACCAAGCCCGCCAACTGCCGCACATTGTTCCGCATGTGTATGCTCGTGTAGAGCTGGTAAGACTGGATTTTGGCCACGAGCATAGAGGAATGGTAGGCCTTCCTCCCAAAGGAGTCTAAGGTTCTAGAGTCCTTGCCCGGGGGCGCCGAAGCATGCTCCCTAGAACTCTTAGCCTTCTTTAGGGCCAGATCCACAACTCCAGAATCATGAGGCAACTGGGTGCGCATCAGATCTGGGTCCCCATGGATCCGGTACTGGGACTCGATCTTCTTGGGGATGTGGGAATTAGTTAGAGGTTTTGTCCAGTTCGCAAGCAATGTCTTTTTTAGGACATGGTGCAAGGGAACAGTGGACGCTTCCTTAGGTGGAGAAGGATAGTCCAGGAGCTCAAACATTTCAGCCCTGGGCTCGTCCTCCACAACCACCGGGAAGGGGATGGCCGTAGACATCTCCCGGACAAAGGAAGCGAAAGACAGACTCTCAGGAGGAGAAAGCTGTCTTTCAGGAGAGGGAGTGGGATCAGAAGGAAGACCCTCAGACTCCTCGTCAGAGAAATATCTGGAGTCTTCTTCTTCCTCCCACGAGGCCTCACCCTCGGTGTCAGACACAAGTTCACGAACCTGTGTCTGCAACCTCGCCCGGCTCGACTCAGTGGAGCCACGTCCACGATGGGGGCGTCGAGAGGTAGACTCCCTGGCCCGCATCGGCGAAGCTCCCTCCGCCGACGTAGTCGGGGAGCCCTCCTGGGAGGTGACCGCAGTCGGTACCGCACGCGGTACCGACGTCGGGGACCTCACCCCGGGCGATGGGCCAGCCGGCGCCACGCTCGACAGTACCAGAGGCGCAAGCACCGCCGGTACCGGAGGGGTAGGGCGCAACAGCTCTCCCAGAATGTCTGGGAGAACGGCCCGGAGGCTCTCGTTCAGAGCGGCTGCAGAGAAAGGCAAAGAGGTTGATGCAGGCGTCGACGTCAGAACCTGTTCCGGGCGAGGAGGCTGTTCCGGGCTGTCCAGAGTGGAGCGCATCGACACCTCTTGAACAGAGGGTGAGCGGTCCTCTCGGTGCCGATGCCTGCTGGGTGACAACTCCCTCGGCGACCCAGAGCTCTCGGTGCCGACGCGGGGAGGCGACCGGTGACGATGCTTCTTCGATTTCTTCCGAAGCATGTCACCGGAGCTCCCCGGCACCGACGAGGAGGACGTAGAATCCAGCCGTCGCTTCCTCGGGGCCGAGGCCGAAGGAGGTCGGTCTCGGGGGGGCTGTACCGCAGGAGCCCTCAGGGTAGGAGGAGACCCACCCGAAGGCTCACCGCCACCAGCAGGGGAATGGACAGCCCTCACCTGCACTCCTGACGATGCACCACCGTCCGACGACATCAGCAGACGAGGTCCCGGTACCACCGACGTCGATGCAGCTATCCGATGTCTCGGCGCCAATGCAGAGGCCCGATGCCTCGATGCACTCGATGCAGGGGCGGCCGAGGAAGATGGTCTGGACGCTGACGACGTCGATGCACTCGAAGATCCCGGTGCCGATGCCGACGAAGAGCCCGAGAACAACACGTTCCACTGGGCTAGTCTCGCTACCTGAGTCCGCCTTTGAAGCAGGGAACACAGACTGCAGTTCTGAGGGCGGTGCTCGGCCCCCAGACACTGAAGACACGACGAGTGTCGATCAGTGAGCGAGATAACCCGGGCGCACTGGGTGCACTTCTTGAAGCCGCTGGAAGGCTTCGATGTCATGGGCGGAAAAATCGCGCCGGCGAAATCAAAGTCCGAAATGACGGAAAAAGAGCACCAAAAAATTTGTAAGGGAGAAAATCTCGACCGAGGCCGAAAAGAGGCCTACCCCGACGACGAAAGAAAACTTATCGGGGCAAAAAGCTGGAAGTACGGGGAGGATTAACACGAAACCCGGGGGGGGTTTTACGGAGCACTTCCCGACACTTGAAAAGACTTTTCCGAAGAAAAAACACGTCAAAATAAATTTGTACGCGCGAGGTCGACTTTAAGGGGCTCGACACGGCGAAAACACTACCGTACCGAGTGCGGACAAAAGAAGACTGGCCGGCTCGAGCCGGTTTCGGGCGGGAAGACGGCCGCGCTTGCGCGGTGCGCGCGAGGACTAGCAAAGGACTTTGCTAGAGAAGTTTCCGATTGGAGGGGCTGCCGTGGACGTCACCCATCAGTGAGAACAAGCAGCCTGCTTGTCCTCGGAGAACTTATTTTATATACCACATGAAAGTTATTTCCTAGTCAAATTCGTAAAATGAAAGCACATTCTTGAAAAGAAAAAAAAAAGTTATTAAGGTTTATGAATGATTTCACTTTACCTATGTTTAAAAATGCTCCTTTATCACACAATATTTCCATGGTTCTATTACACACAACAGACATTTGAATTAATGTTTATATTTAAAAAAGTGAAAGAAAACTTTCTTAGCTCTATTTCCTTCAAGGATGATGTTAAAATCAACATTCATAAAAAGAAACAAGAGCACATTTTGTACAGTCAAATTAAGAAAAAAAAAATCAAAATGTTCACCCATTTCGCACTTGGCAGTATTCCTTTGGAAAAGGTATGAAGATTAATCTTAAAGTGCTGTCTGCAGAAGTGTAATATATTTCAAATGCTTTAGTCCATTGCACTGGCTAGCAACTTAAAAAAAAAAAAGTTGTCATGTTCTGGTTTGAAACATGAACAGTTCCACACTGGCACTTCTGGATTTCCCTCCCATCTTGTGTTGGTTGATATTTAAGTCCTGGAAGTATGAAAGAAACTTAAATACTTTTCAACTGCTGATCTTTGTTTAATTTGCAAAAAAAGGCCTTTCCATATTCGTAAGAGCTGATCATTATGGCACAGGCTGGTGCAACCTTAATTAGCCGAGGGATTAAACCTGAATTAAAAAACAAAAATCACACAAACAATATGTTACTATGTTACTAAACACAAATGAGAACCTACTCCAGCAATCCTAGCAACATATGAAAACGTAGCCTCACTTTTTGTATCACACAAGATCAACCAATGCAGATTCTATGGCATGGAAATCGATTCCAGTTAACATGCACAATGCAGGTTAATCAAATACAAGAATTGGTATTCATTACTAAGGCATCAGACCTTACATATTAGTGTTTAAATTTAAATGAGAAATACAAAGATTGAAATTCAATCACAAACAACCCTCACTAGGACTGAAATTTAGCAAGATCTTTCATGATTCTTAAGTGGATTGTTATCAATAGAAATCAAACAAAATAAAACATGGAAAAGAAAATAAGATGATACCTTTTGGACATAACAATACATTTCTTGATTAGCTTTCGAAGGTTGCCCTTCTTCATCAGATCGGAAATAAGCAAATGTGTTAGCAGATAGTATATATAAGAGAAACATCAAAGCATTACTTTGACAGTCTGACAGAGTGGGAGGGTGGGGGTATGCATGGGGACATCAAAACATTTCACTGATATTCTAACAGGATGGGTGTTGGTAGGTGAGAGGTGGGTAATAAACAGAGAAATACAGCTTTATGGTTTATAATGGGTTAGAAAACCCAGATCCTTATTAAGTCCTGTTTGTTGGGTGTCAAAATATTCAATCATTCTTATTTCAAAGGTCTTACGTTCCTCCTGTATTGTTTTAAAATTACCTTTCTTACTGTGAAATCACTGGTGCAGTGGTCTTGTGAAGTGTTGGCCCACAGGGGTGGGGGCTTGACTGGTATCGGCTATTTTCATGTGATGTCTGTGCAGATTGAATCTTGTCTTAAGCATCTGGCCTGCTTCTCCAATATAGCATCCTTTGTTACATTTTTTACACTGAATGATATATACCACATTGGAAGATGAGCATGTAAAATAGTCCTTTATGTTGAATATTTTTCCTTTGTGAATGACTGTGGGGTCTTGTGAAATGTTTTGGCATAGTTTGCAGCTGGCTGTGTTACAGGGAAACACAGCCCTTTTCTTTTTCAGTCTGTGTTGGAAGTTCACTTCTGATCAGCTTGTGTTTTGAATTTGGTGGCTGTCGGAAGGCCAGCACTGGTGGGGATGGGAATATCTCTTTCAGTAATTCATCTTCCTGGAGTAGTGGCTGTAGGTCTCTTATGATTTTCCTCAGGTTCTCCAGCTCTGGGTTGTATGTCACTACAAGGGGAATTCTGTCTGTGGCTTTTTTTTTTCTTTGTACTGTAGCAGATTTTCCCTGGGTGTTTTGAGAGAGGAGGCAATATTCTTGGAGATTATTTTGGGGTTGTAGCCTTTCTGTTTGAAGGATGCAGTCAGGGTTTCAAGGTGTCTGTCTCTATCCTCTGGGTCCGAGCAGATACGGTGGTATCTTGTGGTTTGGCTGTAAATAATGGATCTTTTAGTATGTGAAGGGTGGAAGCTGGAGTTGTGGAGGTAGCTGCATCTGTCTGTGGGTTTCTTGTATATAGATGTTTGTATACAGCCATCACTGATTGAGACTGTGGTGTCCAAAAAATTGACTACTTCTGGGGAGTAGTCAATTTTGAATCTGATTGTAGGATGGTATGTATTGAAGGAATAGTAAAATTGTTTCAGAGTTTCTTCCCCCTCCGTCCAAATCATAAAAATGTCATCGATGTACCGGTAGTATTTTAGAGGTTTGGTCTGGTATGTATTCAGAAATGTCTCTTCCAGCTCAGCCATAAAAATGATGGCATATTGGGGTTATGTCCTGGTGCCCATTGCAGTGCCCATTATTTGTACATAGATATCATTGTTAAAGCGGAAGTAGTTGTGAGTTAAAATGAATTTGATTAATTTTGTAATAGTTTCTGGTGAGTATTGATGGTCCAATGTGGATTTTTTTTAGGAGTCTTCCACATGCAGCTATGCCATCCGCATGTGGAATGTTGCTGTATAGTGATTCTACATCCATCGTGACCAGAAGGGTGTTTGGTGGTAATTGTTTGATATTTTTCAATTTATTCAGAAAGTCTGTGGTGTCTTGTATGAAGCTGTTAGTTTTGTGCATGAGAGGTTTCAGAATTCCCTCTATGAGTCCAGATATTTCCTCCGTGAGCGTACCAATACCTGATATGATTGGTCTGCCCGGGTTTCCAGGTTTGTGGATTTTGGGTAACATGTAGAATGTGCCCACAGAAGGCTGGTTTGGTATGAGTTTCTTCAGATGTGGCTGTGCTTGTGTAGGAAATGTTCTGATAAGATCTTTTAGCTGCTTTGTATAATCCTGTGTGGGGTCCTCAGTTAGTTTCCTGTAATATTTGTTGTCTGAGAGCTGTCTGTGTCCCTCTTCAATGTATTTTTGTTTGTCCATAATTACCACTGCGCCTCCTTTGTCTGCGGGTTTGATGATAATGCGTTCGTTAGTTTGTAGAGTTCTTATGGCCGCTCTTTCTGGTGGGGTAAGATTGTAGAGAATTCTTTTTTGTTTGTTGGAGAGTTGTGATTTAACCCTATGTTTGAAACTTTCTATATAATTATCCAGCTTGTAGTTTTGTCCCTCCTGTGGGGTGAAATAAGTGTTCTTTTGTTTAAGACTGTATTCCGGTCTGTTTGGTGTCCCTCTATTGTGGAAATGTGCTCTAAGACGCATTTTTCTGAAGAATTCTTCTAGGTCTGAATATAGTTGGATTTCATCAAGTTTGCTAGATGGGCAAAAAGAAAGTCCTTTGGAGAGTACAGAGACTTCATGCTGTGTTAATTGATGGTTCGAGAGGTTTATTATACCCATCTGATCTGCATCTCTGAAGGTGTGATCAGTATTCCTTGGTTTGTTTGGGCTCTGATTTTCACATGCCTCAGATGTATATCCAAGTGTCTCCAAGGTATCTGGGGATGTTGTTTCTGCAGAGCTGTGGTTATCCAAATATAGACTGCTTTTCTCTCTGTGATCCTGCAGGAGAAAAGATAGCTTTATTTCTTTCTTGCAGATAGCCATGTGTTGTTTTTCTCTTTGGATGTTATGTAGGTCCTCTTTAAGTTGGTTCCTACGGTGTGGATGGAGTTCCTCCATGTTCCTCATGATTTCATCCCTTTGGGTTTGTATTATTCTCATTTTCTTGTAGAGTTGATGTACGAGTTCATTTCTTAAGTTTCTAACTAGTGCGTTTGCAGATTTTCTCTGCATAGTCAGAATTGTAAGTGGTAGCCAAAGGATTTTTGATCCTCAGTCCTTTAGGAATGATGTCATTCTTCTTGCAGATTGTCAGAAAGTAAAGATGGCTGTTCACTTTTGTTTCTTTTTCCAAACGTTTGTTCATTTGCTTTTTCATGCGGCTGTATGCGGTATCTTCCATCTTAAGTAGAGAGGTGTGGTAGCCGTGTTAGTCCACTCTTAAAGGTTATCAATAGAAATCAAACAAAATAAAACATGGAAAAGAAAATAAGATGATGTCCCTATGCATACCCCCACCCTCCCACTCTGTCAGACTGTCAAAGTAATGCTTTGATGTTTCTCTTATATATACTATCTGCTAACACATTTGCTTATTTCTGATCTGACGAAGAAGGGCAACCTTCGAAAGCTAATCAAGAAATGTATTAAGTTATGGCCAATAAAAAAGGTATCATCTTATTTTCTTTTCCATGTTTTATTTTGTTTGATTTCTATTGATAACCTTTAAGAGTGGACTAACACGGCTACCACACCTCTCTACTTAAGTGGATTGTAAATCAGATTATTTAAAAAAATGTACATGTCTTGGCTTCAAAAAAGGTTCTCTTAGTCACTTGCTGAAGGGTATTTGACCAGCTGACATACCCATGGTGATTATTTACTTCCATGGTTAATAAGGCACTATCTTAAAGAAGGTAAACACTATCATATCGCCTTCACTTATTAAGTATGTTATACAGGGTAACATACTAAATAATGTAATCCAGATCACTGCAAGACTCCCTGAATTACTCTCAAATACTTCCATCTGCTTCTAGTCAAGCCTGAGTCTCTCTGCAGCAATCACCCATGTTACTGCTCTTGCCCAGCCAAATGATGTTTGTTAATGATGTAGATACATAGTAACATAGTAGATGACGGCAGAAAAAGACCTGCATGGTCCATCCATAGGGCCTGGACAGACTTACTTAACTGAAAGCACACATTCTATTGCTTAAATTATAGCAGGAGTTTGTTTCACTGAAACAACACAACATGCATTAAACCTTCAAAGTCAGAAGCAGTGGAACACTCTTAAGGTCGGGGAGGCCAATCAATCAATTTTCACCCCTGTTGCACCAAGCTACCTTGTTGCTGATACCATATAGACCAAAGTTGGTCAGGCATGACCCCAGTCGTCCACCCCTGTTATAATGCCTATGTTCAATGTGAAAGAACAACTACAGACGTGTTCAAGAACTAGTTGAGAATAAGAAACCATGATGTCTTGTGTCTTTACATCCCTTAAATTAATGCTTGGTAGAAGCCCCTTCTGCAGCAATAGCAGCTATAAGTCATTTAGAATATGTGTCTATCAACTTGCCCAGTGGAATGGTGCAGATTTTGTCTATTCCGCTTAGTAGAATGGCTTAAGCTCTTTCAAATTAGCTGGAGATCATCTGTGGATTGCAGTTTTTATGTAAAAAGTAGTTTATTACTTAAAGACAAAAAAAACCCCATGCCATATAATTTTTCCTTGTACAATAACATTTACCTACAACTGAAAGTGAGACTTCCAAGATTCTCTCTTTTTAACATTACTTATATCCTACCTACCCCACCACCCCCACAAACCAGCTCTGTCAGGAGTAAAGAACATTACAAATGACCAAGAGGAGCTGGACCTCTCCTTTCTTTACACAAAACCCTTCAACCGTACTCCTCCCCCTAGAGGCCAGGGTCCACCATACTTACATACCACTGCTGACATTGTCATTAACCTTAGGCATTCAGACACAAGGAGTCAATGTATTCTCCCAAATGGACACAAAAACTTGTTTGTTTCACTGGCATTAAGTTATGCATAATGTTTTGCCACTATCACTTTGTAAGATCTTGATTTGAGGAATCCTTGAAACCATTTGCGAGCTGTGCCACATATGCCATAGTTGTCTAGTATGCTTAGTAGGATATTATGTTCTACTACATTGAATGTGCTAGACATATCAAACTGCATTATTAAGATCTTAGACCATGTGCTAATTTCTTTTCTGAGGTTTCATATTAGGGTAATAAGGACAGTCTCGGTGCTATAGCATGGTCTGAAACCTCATTGTGATTTCTGCAGCAGGGAGAAATGTGAAAGGTAGTCCACAGTTTGTGCTGCTAGTATTCCTTCCATTGCCTTTATCATCAAAGGAATGGAGGCTATTGGTCTGTAGTTCGCTACATCAATTATAGTGATAGAACTGTTTTGTTGGTATTGGTTGGTAATAAAGCCTTTATTATCTGGGAAAGTGCCGTGGAATAGTAGGAAGGAGATATGCTGCTGAAGCAGATTATTGAGTATATTAGGAGCTTCCTTCATAAGGTAACTAGGACAAGGGTCTAGTATTCATTCTGAGGTTGAATATTTTTGGAGGTAATGTTTTACTGTGTCATGGGTTGGTAGTCAGAAGGAAGACCAGATTCTGTTAGTTGCTATTCCTGTATGTGTGTCTGACTGTTTTTCGTAAACATCTTGATGGTTGATTTTTAATTTGAGTACTCCTTCTATGATTTTAACTATTTTTTTTAAAGTAGCCAGTTGCTCTGCTGTTGGTGGGGACTCAGTGGTTGTGGTTATTTCTTTTGTGGATAACAGACTTTTTATCAGATTGAAAAGTTTATTGGTATTAAGGAAATTACCACTGATTATTTTGTTATAGTATTGAGTTTTTGCAATTTTCATCTAATTTTTATATGTTTTGATGGCAATTTTCCAAGTTAATTTGTTTTCGTTTGATTTGTCTTTAGCCTATTTTCTTTCCAGTTTTCTACATTTCCTTTTCAAAAGAAAGATAGATTGACTAAATCAAGGTGAAATTTTCTGAGTTGGTTTGGATGTAGATTTGAGAGGAGCTATGTTATTTAAAACATTTTCGCACAGGTCCTCCGATTTAATCATGAAATTGTTATTGTCTGCTGGAGGAAGAGAAGGATTGTTCAAGACTTATTTTTCTTCTAGTTTTGTGAGGAGTCGTAGTACTTTTATTATTCATTGATTTTGTATTTTCTCTCCAATAGAGGGAGAACTCGGAGTCTGAGAATTCAGGTCTGAGTTTTGACAGGGCCACCTCAAAGACATTCACTTTCATCCTGTTCAGCCACTCTATTATTAATTTTGCTTTAGGGAATTTAGGATCATTGTCCAGATGAAAGCTGAATCCCCTCCCTATCCTACGTCTATAACAAATTGGAGCAGGTTTTCCTCCATGTCTCCACTGCTGCAAATCATCCCCACAACATAACGCCAATCTGTTTACACTTTACAATGATGGATCTAACAGTGCCCCATTGTATACTCAAACACACTGAAATGTTCTTACAGCCCTCCTATAATAAGCACCTGTGAAAATTTTATCCTAGAATTATTTCAGCAGTTCTGTATTCAGCATGTTTAGACCTCTGCTTCCAATTCACTTTGTACTATCAAATATAGGTTGATTCTTCTTTCAATAAACTGAATCAGCTCAAATGCAGTAACTGAAAACAGGTAGGCTCTAATTTAATAAGCCTTGTAAAGGCAATTTTTGGAAACAGAATTAATGTGGGTTTCATATGACAATGGTTGTGAAGCCTTATACATCAACATATATATATATTTTATTAATATTATAAATTTCTTTCTGGATATTTCTTCAATTATTCTGAAAGTATAATATATGTTGTTTAAATCAGTGAAAAACTCCTACTTTACTGGGGTTTTTTTTTTGACAGCAGAATGGGAAAAATGCTGTCTAAGACATACAGTGCAAGGTGCTGTTTCTATCATTAAATGTACACTCTATTAATTCTACAAAGCAAAATATCATCTGGAAACAATATGAGAAAGAAAACACTCACCGGCAAACAATCCACGAAAGCCATCCTCCAAAAGGATTCTGTTAATTGCTTTCCATGTAGATGTAGACCTCTTCTGGGAAGCTAAAGGCAACAACTCGCAAAATCAGTAAACTAAGAGAATAACTTTCAAACTTCTACATTGCTGCAAAATCCATAAGCAATCTGAAAACTGCTGAAGGAAAACTACCCATTTTGTTTCTCTCTCTACCTTACCCTCACCCAATAATACCTCCCCATTAGTTTTGCATAAAAATTACCAGTAGCAAGTGTTCTCTGTGGACAGTAGGATTCAAGTCCTCACAGACAAGTGACGGATCCCAGTACTGGAAAAAAAGCTTCTCAAGCTTAGACAAGTTCTAGAAGCTTTAGAGAAGTATCACTGCACATGTGCATCACTTCCCACTGTTACACGAGGGCCCCTTCAGTCTTTCCCAAGATGGGGGAGTATCTCAAGGAAGTTGGACGGGAACAGCTGAGGGAAGTAGAACATCAGTGAACAAAACAAAGGCCTTGCTTAGATGAATCACTATATGAGTGTAAGCATCTTTTAGTTAAAAGAACAAAACCAGTCTCCTTTTTGGAAATAATCTTGAACTTTTTCTCCATACAGAAACCTGTTCAAAGCTCTCACGTCTAGCATGGAACAATATCCTCCTGTCATCTTTGTCACCAGGAAACACATTGGAGTAAAATCCCTGCCCTTGTTCAATTGGTGGAAGAGATTTGACTGTATTGGCCTCTAAGAGCGAAGAGAGCTCTTTGGTAAGTATTTCCTGAAGTGTAGATTTTGCAATGATACTCTGGATGAACAATTTGGATACATTTTGAATACATGAACAGATATTTTGTAGAACTCAATGAACAGAGGTTATAAGTATTTAAGTGTTGCCATACTGGGACAGACTGAAGGTCAATCAAGCCCAGCATCCTATTTCCAACAGTGGCCAATCCAGGTTACAAGTATCTGGCAAGATCCCAAAACAGTACAATACATATTATGCTGCTTATCCTAGCAGTGGATTTCCCCCAAGTCCATCTTAATAATGGCTTATGGACTTTTCTTTTAGGAAGTTAGCCAAACCTTTTTAAAACCCCACTAAACTAACTACTTTTACCACATTCTCTGGCAACGAATTCCGGAATTTAATTACATGTTGAGTGAAGAAATATTTTGTCTGATTTGTTTTAAATTTACTACTTTGTAGCTTCATTGCGTGCCCCCTAGTTCTAGTATTTTAGGAAAGAGTAAACAAGGGATTCAAGTTTACCCATTCCACTCCACTCATTATTTTATATGCCTCTATAATATTTATTTTATTTATTTATTGCATTTGTATCCCACATTCCCCCACCTATTTGCAGGCTCAATGTGGCTTACATAGATTTGATAACAGGATATCGGATACAGTTAGTAATGTGTAGCGAAGGGGTGAGGGAAGAGAGTTGTTAGGGTAATTATAGGAGGTGTGCGTTCATAGTTGAGTGGACTTAGTGAGGTTATAAGTTCTCATTGTAGGCCTTGTTGAAGAAGAATGTTTTCAGAGATTTTCGAAAGATAGATGTTTCTTTGATTGCTTTCAGGTCTGTAGGTAATGCATTCCATATCTGCGTGCTCTTGTAAGAGAAGGTAGTGGCGTGCATCATCTTGTATTTAAGTCCTTTGCAGCTGGGGTAGTGCAGGTTGAGAAATTTACGGGATGATCTTGTGGCGTTTCTGGGAGGTAGGTCTACGAGGTTTAGCATGTAGATTGGGGCGTCTGCATGAATAATTTTGTGTACAATCGTGCAGCCGTCTTTTCTCCAAGCTGAAGAGCCCTAGCCGCTTTAGACTTATGGGGAAGTCGTCCAATCCCCTTTATCATTTTCGTCACCCTTCTCTGAAACTTTTCTAATTCCACTTTATTTTTTATGAAATGAGGAAACCAGAATTACACAGTATTCAAGGTGCGGTCGCACCATGGAGCGATACAAAGGCATTATAACATCCTCACTTTTGTTTTCCATTCCTTTCCTAATAAAACCTAACATTCTATTTGCTTTTTAGTCGCTGCCACACACTGAGCAGAGGGTTTCAACATATCATTAACGATGACACCTAGATCCCTTTCCTGGTTGGTGACTCCTAATGTGGAGCCTTGTATCATGTAATTATAGTTTGGGTTCCTCGTTCCATCACTTTGAACTTGCTCACATTAAATGTCATCTGCCATTTGGATGCCCAGTCTACCAAGTCTCTTAAGGTCCTCTTGTACTTTTTCACAACAATTTTTGAAGTCAAATCCAACTAACTTTTGAACTGCCATAACATTATTCAATTTTCATCCAATTATATGTATTATTGTTTTACATTATCAATACATTTATAAGAACTGTTTCTTATCATACAGTTTCTTATATGGAATAGAAGGTATCTTGTATTGTACTGGATGTTTGTTATCCTTAAAATTCCAGGACATGAAAGAATTTAAAAAAGAATTTAAAACTCTATTATTCAGGCATACGAGAGGGTAGATGATTGATTGAATGAATGAAGAATGTGGAAGTTTTCATTTTCTGTAATTTGTTTGCCGTTTTTGATATTTTAATCTGTCTGCAGTACTATGTGATCAATATATTATAAATGTATAATTTGTGATCTGCCAAGAATCCTGGATTGTGCAAAATAAACAAACGAACTTGGACTCCAAGTACAGATTCAAAGGGAATCTCCATACTGGTTTCTCAGTTGCCTGTCTGCCTGCTTCCAGTCACTCAAACAAGTGCATGGTCTGATATTTCCATGGACCCAATCTCTGCTGTGTCTATCCAAGAAAACAAAACCCTTGAGCTAATAACTAATCTAGTCTACAATGTACCATGAGCCCTGGAGACTTGTGACTGGAATCCCACAAAGAGGGTGTAGGACCCTCTACATATCCAACAAATCAAGAGAGTTGCACAAAAGCTGAACTCCTTTGAAAGATCAAATTGTTCCGAGTGAGGATTACATGCTTTATGTATCAGTCACCCTATTAAAGACTCCTCCAACAATCATAGGTACATCCTACCAGTTGTGTAGATGCTTCAGGAGAGAACTGAAGAATATTTTTGCTGTAAATGTTTGGGGAAAATAGATTACACAACAAGAAAGGGCTGCCTTCTATTTTAATTGTGGCTATTATATATCAGCCCTCACCATCTGCAATTACTTTTTGTATTTCCACCAACAATCTTTTTTTTTTTTTTTTGAAAAGGATAACGCCACCCACCCTTTTAGAGACTGCAGGACCCTCAAAGATAGTCAGCCACCGCCAACTCTTTAATTTAGCGTGCTCCTGTGTATCAAGGTCTGCTTCCTGCAGAAAGGCTATAGTTGCCTTTTGCCTATTCAATGCTTGAAGAACTTTTGTCTCTTTATGGGAGAGGAAACCCCTTCCCCCACATTCCAAGAAACAATTTTAATGGTCATGCGCCCATCATGAAGCAGCACATAGAGAAATCATATAAAAATAATCATGTACCAAATCGGGTAGTTTCTCTATGCCCAGGAAGCTACCCCATCCTCCAGCCCCCTATGAGCAGACCCCTAAACCAGCCACTCCCTTCCTCCTGAATTCTCCAGCTCTAAGCCCAAAACCATATACTTTAGAATCCCTAGCCCCAAGAAACAAATTCACTTTCCACACAAGCATCCACCCTCCACCCCACCTTCCCTCAACCATACCACATTCATACATCCTTACATATACAATCAAACTCCCTCAAACAGTCCAAAACTCAAATCTCCTTATTTTCAAAAGCTGGTCCCAAACTTGAAGAACAGCAACCATCATGCCCTATAGTAATTAAACCAAGATGTTCATAGAGTCCAACAATCAGGGAATATATCCAAGTCCATATCCAAAGTTACTCAACATCGTACAGACGGCTGGCATTTAGGCTAGAGCTCTCAATCACCACTTCAGAGTCCAACAACTGCCTTTTCAAACACAAAAACGACTCCACATTCTTCTCCCACAGTACTTTGTGTGGGCTGAGATGTCTCCAATGCCCTGCCCATGTCCCTCTCCAGTTCACTCCATGCTTGTTGAAGGGTCTGTCTGTGTTTCACGATCCACCCGGAAGGTCTGAGGTGGTTGTGCATGCCCCTGCCCAAGAGATATGGATCCGTCCTGTCTGGATGGTCCCCCTCTCCTCTGGATGCGTGAAGAATCTAGGCAAGACCTTGGCTTCATTTGGCATGCTCAAAAAATTCCCTCAACCCTGAATGGCAACCACCAACTTAGCTGGATACCACAATCCAGCCTGCAGCCCTTTATTTTGTAGTTCCATTTTGTATTGCACAATTCCTGGCATCTATGCACCATTTCTATGCTTAAATCTGGAAAGACACTTATGTTGATGTCTTCATAGTGCATCACCTTTTTCAAGCAGGTCGACCTAGCAACCACTCTGTTTCGAGGTTATCACAAAAAAATGCAAAAAGCTGCATTTTTGTGTTTTTACCGTGGGGTGTTTGAGTTCTCCGCTTGCCGGCGGATCTCGTCCCATATTCCTCGAGGTTATCACAGCCATTTCACTATCAAGGCCCAAGGTGGTAGATTAGGATCTGGCCAAGGGTGTGATTCCCAGTGGGCATGCTCCAGTTCAAATTGTGAGGATGCCAAATTGTGTGGGAAACAAGTACACATGCCATAGGGGATTTACCTTCACTACCCTCAGGCACCCTCAAAATCGTTAAGTTCGACCTCTGATTTCTATTCTCAAGGTTCTTCAGTTTATCCTGCAGGTCCCCAATCCAGCTCACCAAATGAGTTCATTCCTGATCTTCCACTTGCTCTTCCTCAAGATCACCAACCCTCATCTCCACTGTATAAGCGAATCCAAACGTACGTCCAATCTAGCCATTACCATGTCAGCTATCTCATCTTTGGTCACTCTCGTCAAGAAGCATCACCCAGGTCGGTTCCGACTCATCCTGCTCTGTTCTCATGCGGTCCAGCAGCTTCTCAACCCACGGAGAACTCACTGCACTGGACTTTCCGCCATCTTTAGAGACTTGGGTGGACCTAGTCACATACATGTCCTTAATAGCAGTTGGAGTTTTAGCCTTAAGCACTGTCTCTCAAAAAGCACACAGTCCACCTTGCCAACAAACCCCCGTTGGATCAAAAGACCTCTGGGACTGCTTTTTTAAAAACAGTATTCAGGGGAGTGTGTCATGGAGCTCCCTCAGGCACATCTGACTTACATGAGTGCCAATCAGAAGTCCTAGCCAACTGTGCTTTTATTGTAGTTGCAAAAAAAGGCACTTTCGTTCCTCATGGAGTAGAGAACAAGCAACCCATTAAGAAACCAAATGAAAGAAAACCCTACAATACATAAAAATACAAGAAAACATAGAGAGATCTCTCTAAATATGCAAAAATGTGCAGATAATTTATGAGAATTTGCCAAGTTAAAAGAATCCATTGCAACAACTTACTGTTAAAGGCTTCACTTTCTCCATTCTCAATTTGTCTACGTGTCTTCACAACATCAAAAGGCAAAGTCACCACAGCAGCAATCTAAACAAAATCAAATTTTCAGTTATTCTTAATAATAATCTATTATTACCTCATTAGATTACCTATTCTTCCTAATATATATTTACAATAGTATAATGAAACAAGATGTTAGAGTTATTATATATTACATTCCCTGTAAAATTTAACATGGCTATGTAAGAGTCAATTGGATGCATCTGTCATGTACACAACACAGCTGCACTACTATTATTATGACATTTGTATCCCACATTATCCTGAACAAGATTAGGTTCAATGTGGCTTACATTCAAGAAAAAACATCAAAAATATAATACAGTCAGATAATTATAACATTTTAACATATTAGGAATAACTGTCTGTTTGTCATAAAGCTGGGCTAGAGTATTAGTTATGTTGAAACATATAAAAGATGGCAACATTAGTTTATTGTCTTTTGATAAGATATGTACTTAATAGAAAAGCCTTTAGTAATTTACAGAATCTCAGATAATCTTCTATATACCTTAATTGCTTGGGTAGAGAATTCCAAAGTTTGGTACTCTGATATGTGAAGCCTGCAACAAGGATTGATTTGTAGGACAGACCTTTGCAGTTTGTATAATGGGGCATGAAGTATTATCTAGATGTTTTTTCTGTATTACGTAAAGGTAAATCAATTAGTTGTTGAATTTAGGAGGGTGATAAAGCATATATGATTTGGTAAACAATCATGCATTACGCCATAACATCCAGCAGGATTTAAGCCCTTGGCCAACTGAAGGTATTGGTAAGCTCTGTGAAGACCTCACTGACAACCCATCCCACCTGCAAATTGAGTTCCTTGCTTGTCCTGGGCAGACACTGTGCCCACAAGCTATTTTCCCAACGGCTCCTGGGGACACCAACACCTCACAATCTGAATTCACAGAGCTCAGAGAGAAGTATTAACAGACCACTTATTCAAAAGTTCTCAGATCCTATAGCTTCTCATTTATCTAGGTCGTTAATCAGTCTTAGACTAAATATTAAAAAGACACAACAGGCAAGCAAAAGAAAATGTATTTCAGATAAATACTAGCTAGTAATTTACATTAACCTCTTCCCAGTCCAGTCTGTGCCCTTCTTCAGTCAAACCAGAAGATCACAGCAGTTTCCCAACCCTCAGTCAGGGCTCTTGAGAGGCAGACACACTTCACTATTAAATATCCTTGTCATGTCTGTTCCTGAGAGCACTTAGCTGTCTCTTCCCAGCTGCTCCATGATTTTCAGTCAGTTTTCTGTCTATCAAAAACATATAAATGGCGAGTGACCGTACTCACTCGCAAATGCGCAGTAGAGACTTCCCTCTCTGTCACGCCCCCGCGTCAATACGTGATGACGGGGGCGGGACAGAGAGGGAAACTGTGCGATGCCGCCGACATCACTACCGCTCCCCCCCCAAGAGGTCGCCGTCGCCCCCCTCCACCCGGCCCGAGCACTCTCTTCGGTATTGAACTTACATCAGCGAAACGCAGCACGCAGAACAGCTGAGCTCCCGTCGCCCTTTCTTCCCTGCCTGTGTCCCGCCCTCGCCAACGTTACGTCACATGAGGGCGGGATACAGGCAGAGAAGGAAGGCCGACGGGAGCTCAGCTGATCTGCGTGCTGCCTGCGTTTCGCCGATGTAAGTTCAATACCGAAGAGAGGGCCCGGGCGGGGTGCAGGGGTGGTGGTGGCGACTCTGGGGGACTGGTAGTGGCGACCTCGGGGGGGGGGAGGGGCAGCGGCGAGGGGAGTGGGCCTCGCCAAAACCCCATACTAGCCCATTTTAACGGGCTCAATGGCTAGTATTTTTATAAATATCCTCAGCAAATAAAGGGGCCCTTTTACTAAGCCGCGTAGGTGCGTACACGCGTCCTACGCATGTCAATTTTGAACTACTGCATGGCCCAGGCGGTAATTTCATTTTTTACACGTCCACTAAGCGCGCCGAAAATTGTCTGGTGCATGGCATTAACTGGGCAGTAATCAGCATTGTACGTGCATTGACCATTACAATCCAGTTAATGCATGAGATTTTACCAATAAGTCAATGGGTGATGGTAAGGTCTCAGGCCCAAAGATGGACGCACGCCAATTTTTACTTTGCCGCACGCCCATTTTCAGACAAAAAAAAGGTATTTTTTGTAGGCGCCCTGAAAAATGGACCTGCACACGTCCAATACACACGTCTACACTAGCGTAGGCCATTTTTCGGCACACCTTAGTAAAAGGACCCTATAACTTTTTGAACTGTCTTTTCAGCTATCAATGTGTGGCATCACTGCCTCAGAATAGCAGGAAGACAGTTTAAGTCCTAACAACCAGTGATCATGGAGTGCAGTATTATTATGTTAATGTAATCCAGACCCCCTGCTCTGAAGAGCTTGATTTAAAGCTTACAGGTGACTGAGCTCTCCCTTTTCTTGTAGTCGAGCCAGGGAAAAGGCCACTCACTCCAGAGCAGAGGGAGTCAGGATACAGTTCACTAACCATGTCTCAACTCTGTTCCAGAGTTGGGAGGAAAGAGAATCTAATTTGTTGGATTTTGTCTGATTAGAGGAAAGCAAACTCCAGTATTAAAAGCAGCTCTGTTTATTCAAACATATATTTATCAAATCAAGAAGATGTAACTTCTAACGGTTTTAGGTTAAAATCACTTTTTAGAGTCAAAACATCAGATTCTTATTATCTAACAAATTCAAATTCTTTCAATTTGTGTTCTTATTATTCTTTACAGATTCATCCTTCAACAAACCACTGAAAAATATCAGATAAGTACTTATCATTTATTCTACTTCCTTAACTTAACTATAAAATAACATTTCTCTTAACTTCCCAACCTTCCTAAGAAATTGATTCTTTGTGTCAAATTGTTTTTGTTTTTCAGGTTCTCCCGACACCCTCCTGAAGGTTTTAGGTAAGTGTTCCCCCTTTCTTATCCCTTCAAAGTCACTTCCCTTTCAGTGCATAGCTCAGTCCCACTTCTTGCTTCACACCAAAGGTCTTTCTTGCGTGGGGGCCCGTTGTTTTTAGATGATGCAGCGTCTTCTGTGTCTTCTTCCTAAACCTATCTTAAATAACTTAAATGGGAGCAAAACCCTAGCTCCTTATCTATATTCCAGATTTCCTTCCCCTGGTGACCTTAAACACTTTCTTTATTAAGGAATACTGGGACTCAAACTAGCTTAAAAAAACAAAATAATCAAACATCCCTATCTTAGATCCCCTAATCTATGTACTTTCCGTGCCCTATTAAAGGAGTATCGTGGATGTTTCAGGTCTTTACTCAATCACACGCTTGTACTAACCTAACTCCTACTCATCAAACAACTTTCAATTCACATCTTATCACTCAATAGATATATTTTCAATAATCATTTAAAAACATTTAACACGCGAACTTCAAAGCATAAAATTACCCACTCAAACAAATTCTAGTAAGCCTCACCCCAACAATCCTATTCCCAATCTCCCCCCTTAAACCTTAAATGTCCCAAAAATCCCTAAACCCCAAAACAGTAACACAATCACCCCTTCTCCTTTTATATTCCTTCACTGAACCCCCTTTTAATCAAACACCCCTTCCCAATCCTATCCTAACTATTCTCCTCTACCTCAATCAATATCCACTCCCACAACATGCATCCGCTCTCTCCGCTGTCCCAACTCCTTCTGCTAACTGCCAGAGACTCCGTCTCCTAGGATATGGAACCTCCGGCAGCATTCCAGCCACCCCCCAGCCAATCAGGTACTTCCCTCAAAATTCCAAACTTCAATGCTGACCAGCGGAATTCTGAGCAGCACTCCTCCTTTGTCTGTAGTCGTGCCAGGAGAGTGTTCATCAAGCTCCGGAGCAGGGGAAAGCAGGTCACAATAAACTAACCTCGTCCTGTCACTGAAACAGGGGCGGGAGGAAAAGAAACTTATTACAGGATTATGCTGATCAGGAATAATCAAATCCAATCTTATAATACAAAGATTAGTTTATTTAAGAAATTAGCAATCAAGAAAAAAAATATTATCATCAAGAATTTCAACAACCTCTACTTTTACAGTTTGTAATGTCTGTTTTTTTTCACCTTAAATGAACATTTAACTAAATTAACTCTAGTTCTATTGATTTATTAACAGGTCGGACTTGCTTCAGTCAACACAGATAATTATCAAGTAGAGGGCATGAGTTGAAGCTACAGTGTGGTAAATTTAAAACGAATCGGAGAAAATTTTTCTTCACCCAACGTGTAATTAGACTCTGGAATTCATTGCCGGAGAACGTGGTACGGGCGGTTAGCTTGACGGAGTTTAAAAAGGGGTTAGATAGATTCCTAAAGGACAAGTCCATAGACCGCTATTAAATGGACTGGAAAAATTCCTCATTTTTAGGTATAACTTGTCTGGAATGTTTTTACGTTTGGGGAGCGTGCCAGGTGCCCTTGACCTGGATTGGCCACTGTCGGTGACAGGATGCTGGGCTAGATGGACCTTTGGTCTTTCCCAGTATGGCACTACTTATGTACTTATGTACTTATGTGATACTTAAAGATCAGACGTTAGAACTTAAGTACTTAATAATTGTCGAGAAAAAGAATTTGATGCTTTGTGTCTATTTCTTTCTCTTTCAGGTTACTGCTCCCTTCCCTCAAGATGTCAAGGTAAGTATATTGTTTTTCTCTTTTTTCTCTATTTCCCCAGAATTATTCCTTTAGGGATTTCTGTCACTTAGCTGTTGGTTTGATGTTGAAAGTTGCAACACTTTCTTGCGTTGGGGCCCAGATCATTGAGGTATTTTCTCTTCTTCTTCCGTTCTTCTCCCTAAACCTCTCTCTTAAAACTAAAATAATTGGAAGCAAGACCCTCTCTCCCTGAAAATTGCCAGCAACCTTCAAGGGATATTAAACAATGTTGCAATACTGTGGCCAACTTCTCTAATCCAAATAAAATTAAGTAGATATTCCTTTCTAACACCTAAGCTGTATTGCAATTCCCTATTCTGGGTGCTGCAGTGCTTAGCTGTCACTCACTCTGCTCAAGATTCTCTCTCTCTCTTCAATCAGTGAACATTCTTTTCACCTCTCCCTTAATATTTAATATGAAGAAAACCCTCACAGCCTCCTTTTCCCCTCCTTTGCACCTAAGACTGGGTTTTTTCTTCCATTCACCCTTTATCTGTAGCCCTCCCCTTTTCACTAACAATCCCTTTCCTTTTACCATTTACCAATCATCCAACAGCAACTTTACACCAGGCAGACTTTCTACACACTTTCCCTATTACCCTCCTTTCTCTTTTCTCATTCCCACACTTTTCCCTCTTATCCCAAAATAAAATGTTCTGCAAGAAAAGTCTGTGATCCAGTAACAGGTTCCACCTCCCAAGTGTTCTGTATTTTATGCTTCCCAGAAAATTTCTGCCTTCGAAGCAGTACCCACTCTCCCACTCGGAATGGCTCCACCCTTGCCTTCAGGTTATTACCATGGCATCCCAGCTGGTAAGGATTTCTTTGGTCTTCTTTCTTCCATAGATGACTTTTGCCCACTCCAGCATTTGCTCCCTCTTCACCCCTCTTTTCTCTTCTGCACATGCAGTCACTACAGGTTTCACGTCCGTGACTTCCTTGCTTTCCGCAGAGATAATGTCACCATTAGCATTCACCAGAGCAGTATTCAACTCTGCCTCCTCCCCCTTTTCCACTTTAGGACAAGGCCTTTCAACAGTCACAGAACAACGTCTCACGGATGTCAACCTGCCATTCACTGTGTCATGACTTTCCGAAATAGCGCTATCTTCTTCAGATTTAGGAAGCACTCTCATCTCTTCCGTGCGCTCAGCTGTTCTCTCACCAACTTGCCACAATGCTAATTGACCTGTGTCAGTCACCACCTCTCTCTCTTCCTTTGTAGTAACATTGAACAAGGTTTCACCACTTTCCACAGCTTCTAACCTGCCTTTTGTTCCTATCTTGCTTCCTTCTTTATCCACATTGTTCACAGATTCCGCCGAATTTATGTCCGTAATTGGCTCTCTGCCTGGAAGGACATCTTGTACACCCACACTGATCCTCCGAAAGAAAACATCCCCTCGCCGTTGTGAGACCAAGGTATCGGCTACCTTAGACTTCTTGGGTAGATTCATCCTCCTAGAACCAAAACCCAGTACCGCTCTTGCACTTGTTCGTATCTGTTGGCTCATCAGGATCTTTCCCGACTTTGCAGGTATGATCTTTCTTACGTTTCCCTGCAGCTTTTCCACCCCGTCAGATTCCCTGACCTTGGTAGAACGCTTCTGTGAAATCTTGGACAGGATCCCCGAAATCTTCACGGGTTCTAGTGAGAAGCAGGAGAGATCCTTAAACAGACCTTCTAGATGCTGAAAGACATTCATCCCTACTATTCCTTGGAAGGCCTGATTCTCACTTTGCCCATCGCAGAAGTTATCCCTCACCACGAAGATACATCTCCTGGGTACTAGCTGTCCCAAACACTGAACATCAGCGTCAATGTACCCCCAAGACTGGCAACTCCATCCCATTCACAGCCACAAGAGTCAATTTGCTTGCATCTTTCAGGCAATCCGAATTGGGGAAATTCTTATAGAAGAAGCTAGCCAAGATCGTTGACACATTGGAGCCGGTATCCACTGTACAGAGGGTATCTACTCCATCAATTTTGACCTTTAATAGTGGGCTCGAGCCTATCGCCCTCTCTCCAAATAACTGTTCATTTTTTTCCTCTTCTCTATCAACATGCTTTTGCATTTTCACTGTAGTCTTCGCATTTGATGGTCCCAGAGCTTCGTCTCGAGCATTCCTTTGTGTCAAATATTCATCACTGGTACTCGGCATCACTGGCTCGCTTGTACCCTCTCTCAAATAAGGTCTGTTCACGTGTTCACTCCGGCAGTTCCTCGCTATGTGCCCCGACTCCTGGCACCGATAGCAGATCAACTCTCCATGATTGGTTCTGGACTCTCTCCTATTGGGAGTGTTTCCTAAATACCTTCTCTCCTGGAAATTTGGGTGTCTCATATTCTCCTGTTCTCTCCTCTGCCATCCCCATTCCTCTTCTTGCCTTTCACATAAACGCGCAAACATACTGGTCATCTGCTGCATCGTCAACCTTGCAGACTCCTCAGGCCTACAATAGTCACTGGCCTCATCTCTACTCCTCTGCAATATTCTCCTAGGGGAGGATTCCCACGGAGCCAATCCTCTCTCTTCTCCGGCCCAACATATGGCCACCTGCATCAACTCGGGGAAAGGTATGGCCGGGTTATCCTCGCTTCGCTTGGAGACCTCTCTCTTCAAGCTCTCATCCCTCAACCCGATTGTGAACTGTTCTTTAAGTGTCTCATCGGGGTTTCCCATTCGGCGCCTATCCCTCCTCATAATAGCATCCAGCTTCTCTTGCAAACGATAGGCGAAAACCTGAATCGACTCCTTCTCTCTTTGCCTCTGATTATAAAACTCCTGAATGCGCAGCCCCAGGGCAACCTTGTCCCCATACACTTGTTGTAGCAAGTCAAAGATCTCCTCCACTGCACACTCCCTTGGGAGAGAATACCTGACGGTATCCCGAGCAATCCCCTTCAGGTGGTCTCTGATAACCTCCACCTGGTCCTCTGCTGGAACCCGCAAAACTCGCAGCCTGGACTTCATTTTTTCGATCCAGTCTTCCACCTTCATGTCCTCTGGGCCACTTGGAAACCCGTGAAAGTCTGGAAGTGTCCGATCCGGAGGAATTACGACGGTGTGGGTCCACAACTGAGGGGCACGACCTCCCGCTGCTTCACCTCCCATGTTCTTTAGCTCTTCTTCAGGGATGGGTACGCTTCAAAAACAAAGGCCCCGGGAGTACACAAAACACACTTTTTTAAATTTTATTGCACAGCTTCACCTTACTCTGGACTCAAATTTTCTGTACCTGAAATAAACTCTCTGGGTTAACAGAATTACATGCAATTACCCCAAATTTCCTCTGGTGGCACCCCCAAAATCAGGAAAAATCCTGCCGACTACGCCAATTGTTGCCCTCTACCCCGCTCTGAAGGGATGTTTCTTTAGTAAATAAGTGATGACAACCCTCCTTTGTCTGTAGTCGTGCCAGGAGAGTGTTCATCAAGCTCCGGAGCAGGGGAAAGCAGGTCACAATAAACTAACCTCGTCCCATCACTGAAACAGGGGCGGGAGGAAAAGAAACTAATTACAGGATTATGCTGATCAGGAATAATCAAATCCAATCTTATAATACAAAGATTAGTTTATTTAAGAAATTAGCAATCAAGAAAAAAAATATTATTATCAAGAATTTCAACAACCTCTACTTTTACAGTTTGTAATGTCTGTTTTTTTTTTTTTTTTTACCTTAAATGAACATTTAACTAAATTAACTCTAGTTCTATTGATTTATTAACAGGTCGGACTTGCTTCAGTCAACACAGATAATTATCAGGTAAGTATTTCATGTGATACTTAAAGATCAGACGTTAGAACTTAAGTACTTAATAATTGTCGAGAAAAAGAATTTGATGCTTTGTGTCTATTTCTTTCTCTTTCAGGTTACTGCTCCTTTCCCTCAAGATGTCAAGGTAAGTATATTGTTTTTCTCTTTTTTCTCTATTTCCCCAGAATTATTCCTTTAGGGATTTCTGTCACTTAGCTGTTGGTTTGATGTTGAAAGTTGCAACACTTCCTTGCGTTGGGACCCAGATCATTGAGGTATTTTCTCTTCTTCTTCCGTTCTTCTCCCTACATCTCTCTCTTAAAACTAAAATAATTGGAAGCAAGACCCTCTCTCCCTGAAAATTGCCAGCAACCTTCAAGGGATATTAAACAATGTTGCAATACTGTGGCCAACTTCTCTAAGCCAAATAAAATTAAGTAGATATTCCTTTCTAACACCTAAGCTGTACCGCAATTCCCTATTCTGGGTGCTGCAGTGCTTAGCTGTCACTCACTCTGCTCAAGATTCTCTCTCTCTCTTCAATCAGTGAACATTCTTTTCACCTCTCCCTTAATATTTAATATGAAGAAAACCCCCACAGCCTCCTTTTTCCCTCCTTTGCACCTAAGACTGGGTTTTTTCTTCCATTCACCCTTTATCTGTAGCCCTCCCTTTTCACTAACAATCCCTTTCCTTTTACCCTTTACCAATCATCCAACAGCAACTTTACACCAGGCAGACTTTCTACACACTTTCCCTATTACCCTCCTTTCTCTTTTCTCATTCCCACACTTTTACCTTAGCCATACTACTTTCCCCTTACAAATGCCTTCAAATCCTCAACTCTCTCTCAGAGCTCACTCACAACACACCTTCTTCTTCAAAGCCATAAGCACCACTCAACTGTCGTAAGCTCCCGTTTCCTAGACAACCCCTCCTTAGCTTCCCATTCCAAGTTACCTTGCTGACCGGCGGAATGTTCGCCAGCACAAGTACAACCCCATTTTACTTTTGATTTTCCCATAGACTATAAAGTATTATTTTTTCCCCTCTTTTCCCTTCCCCTTCTCTTTCCTTTAACCCCTTGGTTACATTAAGGTGAGCTTAACAGCTATAACAAACAAACTTTTTACAGGAACCAACAGTACACCAAGCAAACAAGTAACAATTATATGTAATAACTCTATTTCACCATAATGCTAAACTACCAGAGACTTCTGGTCCCTTAACAGAGCACCACATTCAGCCAGTTGCTCAGCTGAAAGTTAAAAATAAAATGCAAAACACACCAAAAAAAAGTTTTTCAGTAGTTTCTATTCTAGAATGGTTACGCTGTGTAACTGTTTAGAGATGGAAACTCCCATGACATGGTATAGAGGCCTTGGAATAGGTATAAATGCACCTAACACTTTGGTAAAAGCTCATGCTTCAATAAATTGGTTAGTCTGTAAGGTGCCACCTGTAAATTTTGTTACACCATATTAATATGACTAACCCTTTTAAATTTTATAGGAAAACAATGGACACTCAAAGTCAGATTTGTTTCATAACCACAGCATTCTAATTCTATAAACAATCATTATGTTCTATGCTGTGTGCTAGCTCCAAATACATGTGAACGAAACCAGAAAAACAAATTTGAACACAATAGATGAAGTTTGCAGTTACAGTAGAGATGGCTGAGGCAGCTGATGTGGAGAAAAGTGAAGAATATCTAAAACCTAAAGGCATATAAATAACAGTAGAAATTGTCACCCTTTACACTAATTTAACATGTTTACCACATATAAACAGCCCCACTATCAGTAGCTATTGAGTTCATGAGGTTAATGGTTTTAGCTTAATTCCTTATATAATCAAGGGAAAAAACTGATAAATTATATATGCTTTATTATATGTATTTATTTTTTCATGAAATGGAGCTGAGGTTTGTTAATAAGAAGGGGACAAAGGTCTTTTGCAACAAGAAAAGGAAAATACATATTTCATCTGCATATGCAACACACTTTTTATTTAGTGGCACAGAAAAATGAACTTAATGCAAACTTACAGAGCCCGACACTGCCCCTGCAGTAAAACAGATCATGAATGTTGGCTCCCGGGTACCGTACTTCTGAGTCAACCACCGCTTTCCATGCTCATAGTTATACCAGTACAATGCTGTGAAAATAAGCACAGTAACTCTTCCATGACCCAAAGCTGCAATGAGGCAAATCAAACTGCACCTATTTAGGGGGTAATTTTATAAAGATTCTTCAAAGTTTATAGCTTTTTTAAAATGCAGAAAAAGAATATTATGAAAATAACCAGTTGCATACATGGGCAAAAAACAGGTGCAAGGGAAGAATGTACCCTTTACGTGATCTGCACATACGCATGCCCAGGGGCACAGTGTGGATAGACCAAAGGCAGAGTTTTATGTATTTAATATAAACATTTATAGGCCGAAGCATCCCTAGAGATACTGAGTTGCAATATTAATGACTCTATGTTTCTAGGTACTCTTGGATGCATTCTTGACTACTGTCCCCCAGGTAAATGGGCAAGTTCACAAAATACTTTTAAAGAATTTGTTATTTACTTTACTATGCATTATCAGCCTACATTATTAGTAGGTGATATTAATCTCCATTTGAAAGATAGGCAGGATAATTCTGCCGTTGATTTTTTTTTTACTTTTTCGTATCTTTGGGCTACAAATGGCTTTCTATTCATTGTTTACATGCTAAAGGCCATAGTTGGATATTCTTGCTCTGTCAAATATGAATTATGAGGTCTCACATTGTACCCTTTGTTTCAATGAGAGTAGACATATAGGCATATTTTCAAAGCACTTAGCCTTCCAAAGTTCCATAGAAACCTATGGAACTTTGGAAGGCTAAGTGCTTTGAAAATATGCCTGATAGTAACATAGTAGATGATGGCAGAAAAAGACCTGCATGGTCCATCCAGTCTGCCCAACAAGATAAACTCATATGTGTATACCTTACCTTGATTTGTACCTGCCTTTTTCAGGGCACAGACCTTACAAGTCTGCCCAGCAGTATTTCCCGCCTCCCAACCACCAGTCCCGCCTCCCATCACCGGCTCTCACACAGACCGTATAAGTCTGCCCTCCACTATCCTCGCCTCCCAACCACCAACCCCTCTTCCCCCCACCTGCTCCGCCATCCAATTTCGGCTAAGCTTCTGAGGATCCATTCCTACTGCACAGGATTCCTTTATGCATATCCCACGCATGTTTGAATTCCGTTACCGTTTTCATCTCCACCACCTCCCGCGGGAGGGCATTCCAAGCATCCACCACCCTCTCTGTGAAAAAATACTTCCTGACATCTTTCCTGAGTCTGCCCCCCTTCAATCTCATTTCATGTCCTCTCGTTCTACCGCTTTCCCATCTCCGGAAAAGATTTGTTTGCAGATTAATACCTTTCAAGTATTTGAACATCTGTATCATATCACCCCTGTTCCTCCTTTCCTCCAGGGTATACATGTTCAGGTCAGCAAGTCTCTGCTCATACGTCTTGGAACGCAAATCCCATACCATTCTCGTAGCTTTTCTTTGCACCATTTTTTTAACATCCTTCGCAAGGTATGGCCTCCAAAACTGAACACAATACTCCAGGTGGGGCCTCACCAACGACTTGTACAGGGGCATTAACACTTCCTTTCTTCTGCTGATCACACCTCTCTCTATACAGCCTAGCAACCTTCTCGCTACGGCCACCGCCTTGTCACACTGTTTCGTCGCCTTCAGATCCTCGGATACTATCACCCCAAGATCCCTCTCCCCCCCTCAGTACCTATCAGACTCTCACCGCCTAACACATAAGTCTCTCGTGGGTTTCTACTCCCTAAATGCATCACTTTGCATTTCTTCGCATTGAATTTTAATTGCCAAACCTTAGACCATTCTTCTAGCTTCCTCAGATCCTTTTTCATGCTTTCCACTCCCTCCCTCCCTCCGTTCTCCACCATTGCCAATTCCAGGCTCCGCTCATTTTCCCTTGCCTCACCCTATGCCTGGAACAGTCTTCCTGAATCCCTACGCCAAGCCCCCTCCCTACCCATCTTCAAATCCTTGCTTAAAGCTCACCTCTTCAATGCTGCATTCGGAACCTAACCTTTCGAACATATAGGTTGCCCCAATCTGTCTGACCTAGCTGATTAACTGTACATTTGTCTTTTTAGATTGTAAGCTCTTCGAGCAGGGACTGTCCTTCCATGTTAAATTGTACAGCGCTGCGTAACCCTAGTAGCGCTTTAGAAATGTTAAGTAGTAGTAGTAGTACTCCCGGAGTGATCATTAAGTATTGGATTGTACTCTTCTTTGGCAAAATGCTGGTCCTAAAAAAGTAAAGAATAAGGTTTTGGTAAAATATAGAGGGAAATTTGATCCAATTGTGTTCTGGGATAAACTAGACAATTTATGTATCTCTGATCCTACACAGGATATTCTTTTCAACTTGGAATAATCATATTCTCCGAGGACAAGCAGGCTGCTTGTTCTCACTGATGGGTGACGTTCACGGCAGCCCCAGGATCGGAAGATCTTCCTAGCAACAGAAGTTTGCTAGCTCTCGCAAGATCCGCATGCATCGCGCTTGCGCAACCGTCTTCCCCCCCCACTACAGTGTGCTCCTCAGTCTCTCTTTTTCCGCGGTCAGAACGGACGTGTATCGCTCGTTCGCAGCCTAGAGAGGCCCCCGTCGCGTTCTTCGCTGCGGTGTAGCCCCTTTTCGGCTTGTTCTTCGATTACTCCTCTCGTGTGTTAAAAAAAAAAAAAGAAAAAGAGTTTGTTGTTTTCCGGTACTTGTCAAAGTTTTTTCCGGGTAAGTTTCCTTTCTTTTCCGTGCGTGGCCTGTTCCGCTGCCCGTCTGGGTCTTTCCCCTTTTTTTGGTGCCTATTTTTGGCATCATCGCGTTTGACCTCGCCGACGCGATTTTTCCGCCCATGTCCTTGAAGCCTGCCAGCGGCTTCAAGAAGTGCATGCGGTGCCACCGGACGATCTCGCTAACTGATAGACACGTATCGTGTCTTCAGTGTTTCAGGGCTGGTCATCGCCCGGACGCCTGTACGTTGTGCCTCCAGCTTAAAAAGAGGACCCAGGCGGCGAGATTGGCTCAGTGGAACGTTCTGTTCGGAGCCTTGTCCGGTCTTTCGGCATCGTCGGAGCCAGCGGTACAGAGGTCATCACCGGTATTGATGTCGGCGTCGGAGGGAGCATCGACGTCTGGAGTGCAGGTGATGGCTGTCCAGAGATCCCACGCTGGTAGCAGTGAGCCATCGAGTGGGTCTCCACCTGCCTCGAGGGCTCCTGCTGTGCAGGCCCCCTGGGACCGACCATCTTCGGACCCGGCCCCGAGGAGACATCTGGCTTCGACGTCATCCTCTTTGGTACCGGGAGGTACTGATGCCGTGCTTCGCGTGAAAGCGAAGAAGCACCGTCATCGGTCACCTTCCCGCCACGATACGGAGAGCTCCAGGACACCGAGGGATTCGGTACCCGTGAAGCGTCGACGCCGGGAGGACTGCTCGCCCTCCATACAAGAGGTGTCGATACGTTCTGCTCCGGACAGCCCGGTACCGCCTCCATGCCCCAGACAGGTTCTCAGCTCATCGCTGGTACTGGTCCCACTGTCTTCCTTGACAGCCACTCTGGACGAGCGCCTCGAGCCATCCTTCCAGGTATCCTGAAAAGGCTGCTGCGTTCGTCTGCTACGGTACCGCCAGTGCCTGCGCTGGCGGTACCGTCGAGTCATGCGGCAGTTGGCTCTCCGCCCGTGGTGCGGACTGCGACACCGGTACCACTTGCGGTATCGGCGTCTGCTGCCACCCAGGAGGACTCCCTGCCGACGTTGCTGGAGGAAGCTTTGTCACCGCCGGTGCGGGTGTCTTCTTCTCGACACCGCCGTAGGGGACCTGGTTCCTTGGCGTTGAGATGAGCTCGGCTTCGGACTGAACTTGTGTCCGATACCGATGGTGAGGCCTCGTGGGGGGCGGAGGAGGACACCAGGTATTTCTCTGATGAGGAGTCTTGTGGTCTTCCTTCCGATCCCACCCCTTCGCCAGAGAGAAAGCTTTCTCCCCCTGAGAGTCTGTCTTTCTCTTCCTTTGTCCGGGAAATGTCTACGGCCATTCCCTTCTCAGTGGTTACTGAGGATGAGCCCAGGGCTGAGAAGTTCGAGGTCCTGGACTATCCTTCACCACCTAAGGCATCGCCCACTGTTCCCCTTCATAATGTCCTGAAGCAGACATTGATGGCGAACTGGGCGAAACTGTTAAGTAACCCCCACATTCCCAAAAAGACTGAGTCCCAGTATCAAGTCCATGGGGACCCGGAGTTGATGATGACCCAATTGCCTCATGACTCTGGAGTTGTGGACTCAGCTCTCAAGAAAGTCAAGAGTAGTAGAGATTACGCCTTGGTGCCCCCGGGCCGTGAATCTAAGACTCTTGACTCAATTATTATTGACCAAGTGTGTAAAATCTCATTGTAGTTTGGATATTGTCCCTACTTAAGTTATGAAAGAGATGTCTTCATATTTTCATTATAGGCTCACAGAACGATTTAACTTTAGTTTATCTTGCGGACATTTTCCACCCTCTTGGGGGAAAATTGTTCTTATCCCAATTCCAAAAAATCTTAGAGGCGATTTATTTTCTGTTAACTGTCAACCAGTAGCCTCTATTCCTCTGTTTTTGCAAATATGAGAAATACGTTGTAAAACTGTTGGATAATTATATTGACACTCATAACATTCTCCATGTCTCTCAGTCGGGATTTAGAAAGAATCATAGTACTGAAACAGTACTAGGGGCTCTGACTGCTTATGGTAAATCTTTGTTGAGCAAGGGGCAAAAATTATTCAGTTTGATCTCTCATCGGCATTTGATCTGGTCGATCATGATCTTTTGTTGTTTTGTCTGAGTGAGTTGGGAGTAGGTGGGGCAGGCTCTCTTGGTTTTGAGGCTATTTGGCAGCACATAATTATATGGTGAAAAGGATAGATTGTTTTTCCCACCAGTTAGAGGCCTGTTTTTCCACCAGTTGAAGGCCTGTTTTTCCCCCAGTTGGAGGCCTGGTTGTGGAGTGCCACAGAGATCTGCACTGTCTCCCACTTTGTTTAATCTGTTGCTCCAACCTTTGGGAATGGAGCTTGAGCATTTAAAAATACCATTTTATGTTTATGCGGATAACATCACTTTATTGTTACCAACAGCTAAAGATTGGGCTACCACCTTGAATAGTAGATGGGTTGTGTCAGACTTATTGATAATTGTATTACTACTAATTGTTTGAAACTAAATCAAGAAAAAACTAAGTTTCTATGGCTGGGACCGGAGTGTCTAAACTTTCCACATAATTTTCAAATAGGAACCGATTCTTTTGTTTTTGAGAATGCTTCACAAATCTTAGGAGTTGAAGTGGATAGTTTATTGACCTTTTCAAATAATGTTAAACAGATTGTACAAAAATCTTTCTTTACTATGTGTAAATTAAGAGCAATTTGAAAATGTTTGGGATTTGCTGAATTTAGATTGCTGGTTCAAGCATTAATTCTACACAAATTGGATTATTGTAATATTGTCTTTGTTGGCTATCTGTGGAAATTAGTGAGTAGAATACAACTGGAACAAAATACTGCAGCACGTCTTACAGTTTCTACATTTGAATCTGCTACTCCGCTTCTTAGGAAGATTCATTGGCTTCTAACTGAAGCCAGAGCTCAGTTTAAACTTTGCTCTTTTATTTACAAAGTATTAACTGGGTTAGCCCCTTTCTATCTTACTGAGTGGGAAAATTTGCTTTGTTCTAATTCCTCTTATTCTGTGCGTAAATTGATGTTGTTATAGTTTCCTTCAATCAGACGGCTTAGATATAAATCTATATGCAATTCTTCCTTACGTTATCAGGCTGTAGTACTTTGGAATCTTCTGCCACTGGAAATCCGGGAAATTTGCACTCTCTCAAATTACTTAACTTTTTGTAAATTGTTAAAAACATGGCTATTTGAGAAGTTTTTTGGAGTTTAATTTTGTTTTATTTTTTAAATTTATTGTAGTTCCTGGAAAGTTTTGATTCAGCCTTCTTTATGTAATCCACAATGAACTAGTCAGGTGTTTTGCGGAACAGAAATACTGTATAGCATAGTATAGTAACCAACCAAGCTCAAGGTGGTTTACATAAGGAGATGAAATTCCAGTTATAGAATGAAATAAGTACAACAAAAATTCCAGGTGCTCATGGGAAACAGGCCTAAAATGATTCTATTCTCTTTAGATCTGAATACACAAATAACACAATAGAAGACAGGACCTCTCTCAAGAATGGTCACCTATCTGACTAGCTATTTATAAATGTCAGTAGCCAAATAAGTTGTCACTGCTGTCAGTAGGATTTTTGACAATGTACCTCTGAAGCTGTGTGATCCTGTAGCAAATTCACTTATATCTGTAAAGTTTCTCTTTTAGAAGTAATGTGAAATAAGCCACTGGTCACTGACCATTGAACTTCAGCCATGATTAAAATGAAATTTAATGGGAGGGGATACATTAGCTTTTTTCCCCATTTTGGACTAGATTCAGAAAATGGCGCCTAAAAAAGAATGCTGATTTGGGCACAGTTTATAGAATAGTGTAAAGTGCCAGAATTCATTCTCAATTTTGGGCGTAAGGATTTACACCTGCTGAAACCCGATATAAATCTTGGATCCCCAAAATTCTATCTGCATGCATCTTTAGTGAATGCCCCTGGCCTGCCCATGCCACTCCCATGGCCACAGCCCCTATTCAGTTACACACTAAAAGGTTCGCGCACGCATCTTTATAGAATAGCACAGTAGATTGTAAGCTCTTTGAGCAGGGACTGTCTTTCTTCTATGTTTGTGCAGCGCTGCGTATGCCTTGTAGCGCTATAGAAATGCTAAATAGTAGTAGTAGTAGTTGCCAAACCTGGTCCTGGAGGCACTCC
This sequence comes from Microcaecilia unicolor, assembly GCF_901765095.1. Lineage (NCBI taxonomy): Eukaryota > Metazoa > Chordata > Amphibia > Gymnophiona > Siphonopidae > Microcaecilia > Microcaecilia unicolor. The sequence continues at coordinate 122,383,147 of NC_044031.1, read as the reverse complement.
AGCCAATCAGGTTTTCAGGATATCCACAACAAATATTCATAAGAATATTTGCTTGCACTACCCCCGCTGCATGCAAATCTCTTATATGCATAATCATTGCGGATATCCTGAAAACCTGAATGGCTGAGGTGCCTAAAGGATCAGGTTTGGGAACCACTGGAATAGCGCTTAGCAAGATGGTACACACAAATCCAAATTATCGTCAATTAACACCAATAACTGATTTCTTAGCACCCAATTATTGGCGCTAATTGGCTCATTAGTCAACTAAATTGCACACGTACAATTTTGGGCACCATTTACAGAATCCGGGGATTTGTGTCTATGGGGAAAGTGTTTCATATATACCTGAAAAGGGAACATCCCGAAGAACAGTAGCACCCCATCCTCGCCACAGAGAAAGCCAACCATCTTTCGCCACAGAGCTACTGATGCATGCTCTGAGCTCCTTGTATGACAGAGGACGAAACTGCATCTTTGTTCTAATCAGCTCCAATGGACTTATCACAGTTACTGAACCCACTGAAAAATAAAATTTTATCGAGATCTTTGAATCTGTTATTTCAGAGGAAGGAATACAAATGATGGTTAAGGATTATTCAATATCATTGCTGATTTGGGTTTTTTTTTTAATTGCACAAAGTGAAACCTTTAGCAGTAAAGAAAAGCAAAGTTACTCACCTATAGCAGGTGTTCTCCGAGGACAGCAGGACAAGTATTCTCACAGATGGGGTGACATCACCTGATGCAGACACTGACTAGCGAGAAGTTTCTAGCAGCGTCCCACTGCGCATGCGCCCAATGCACGAGTCCCTCAGTCAGATAATATAGCTAAAGAATTCAACTCCAAGGGAAGGTGGGAGGATTTGTGAGAATACTTGGCCTGCTGTTATCAAAGAACATCTGCTACAGGTGAGTAACTTTGCTTTCTCAGAGGACAAGCAGGCCAGTTGTATTCTGACAGATGAGAATCCCTAGCTACTAGGCTTACTGAAAACAACAACACTAGGACAACAGGGATTTGAAACGTTGAGGCCTTGAAGTCAATCAACCTGGAAACCAAATACATTCTAGTTGTGGAGGTGCAACCTGGAACAGAACAAAACTGGGCCTAGTGGGTTGGCATTGGATTCTAGACACCAAATTCTGCAGAATTGTCTGACCGATCCGGCTGTCAAGTTGGGTATCCTGCTCAAGGCAGTAATGAGATGTGAATGTGTGGACAGAAGATGTCACAGTTTTGCAGATTTCCTTTATGGAGGCCAACCTCAAGTGGGTACCGATGTCATCATGGCTCTGACATTATAAGCCTTGACACATGGCCCTCTAGAGTCGGTCCAGCTTGGGCATTAGTACAGGAGATGCAATCTGCTAGCCAATTAGAAACTGTGTGTTTGCAAATGGCTACCCCTATCCAGTTTGGGTCAAAAGAAACAAAAAGTTGGGAGGACTGCCTATGGGCTTTAGTCCACTCCAGATAGAAGGCTAAAGCTCGCTTGCAGTCTAAAGTATGCAGTACATACTCACCAGGATGGGCAAGTGGTTTTGTGAAAAATGCTGGCAGAATGATCAACTGATTAAGATGGAACTCCAACACTACCTTAGGAAGGAACTTGGGGTGCATGCAGAGAACTACTCTACTGTGATGAAACTTAGTGTAAGGTGGATCAGCTACTAAGGCCTGAAGTTCACGGATTCTACGGGTGGAAATAAGTGACCACCACTAAAAATGCAACTTTCCAGGTCAAATACTTCAGATGACAGGAAACAAGTAGCTCAAAAGGAGCTTTCATCAGCTGGGTGAGGACAATGTTGAGATCCCAGATACAGTGGGAAGTTTGACAGGGGCCTTTGTCAATAGCAAACCTTTCATGAAGCAAACAACTAGAAGATGTACAGAGGTGGGTTTACCTCCTACACGCTGATAAGCACTGATTACACCAAGATGAACCCTTACCATGTTGATTTTTAAACCAGACTTAGAGAAGTGCAGGAGATATTCAAGCAAATTTTATGTAGGGGATCTAAGGTCTTGCTCTCACACCAGACGGCAAACCTTCTCCACTTAAAAGAGTAACATTTCTTTGTGGAATCTTTTCTGGAAGCCAACAAGACACTAGACACCCTCAGACAAACCTAAAGGACCTGAATTCTACGCTCTGAACATCCAAGTCAGGGCTAGGAATTGGAGGTTGGGATTCAGAAGGGATTCTTTGTTCTCTGTGATGAGAGTCGGAAAACAGTCCAGTCTCCACAGATCTTCAAGATAACTCCAGAAGAAAAAGGAACCAGATCTGCCTTGGCCAATAAGAGGCAATTTGGATCATAGTTCCTTGGTCTTGACTGAGTTTCAGCAAAAGCAAAGTCTTCTCTATGAGAGGTATCAGAGGATATGCATATAGAAGACGTTCTCCAATGTAGGAGAAAGGCATCAGACAATAGCCTGCTATATATGATCAGAACCAGGAACAGAAATAAGGGGCTTTGTTGTTGAGATGTGTGGCAAAAGATCCACCGAGGGACTGCCCCACTCTCAGAAGATCTTGCGGGCTATGTCCATCTTGAGAAACCTTGTGAGGTTGCAAAACCCTATTCAGTCTGTCTGCCAGGCTGTTCTCCTTGCCTGCCAGGTACAAAATGTGAGGTGGGAAGGGATCAGAATGGTCTCCATAAGTCTCCTCCTCTGTGAACTAAGAAGGGTCATCTTATGAGTGGTCACAATCAGACTCTTCTTCATACTCAGATCAGACTGAGTAAGTCTAGGCCTGTCCCAGCTCAGTGGAACCATGCCTCAAAGAGCACAGAGGGTGCAGTCCAACCCTCAAACTCCAGGGATGCTTCCTTCCCCGTCGAGAACAGTGATGCATGGGTTGATCTCAAAGTCAATACCCTTTGAGGCACAGATGTAGAGGACAGGCACGGATGGAGCCTCAGGAAGAACGTAGGGCTGATCCGCAGCTGGCGCAAGTGCCCTTGATGCCCGCGCATATTGCAACTGTAGCTATCTGTGCCAGCTGCTCCTTGAATATGGCTCTGTAACACTCATTGAAGGAAAGCATCAGCAAAGGCAGGGGAGCTGGGACAAAGGTAGCCTGAGGTGGTGTCTGTGTTGAACCGGCAGCAGGAACCTGGCTGTTCTGAGAGCTGAGCAGCAGCACCTCTACCAAAGAGGGGGAGCGCTCCTTCCAGTGCTACAGCTTCTCAGGTACAGGCGATGCCATTGCTCTGGAGCTCTCGGGACTGTACGGAGAAGACCGATGTTCATGTCTCTTGGACATCCACTGATGCTCAGCATCACATGCCCTCGGTGTCCAATGCTGATCAGTCCCAGGGCCTAATTTTACTATCCGATGTTGAGAGAGGTGGAGACCTCCTCAATGCCGGTGCACTCCCAGTGGCTGCTTAAGTATTATCAGCCATTGAGATCAATGCTTCTGGTGTTGAAGTCAATGGCTCGGCCTTTAAGGAGCCAAAATGTCTCTTCTGATTGACTTGACGCGCCTTCTCGCTCCTCCTGTGTCTCGTCCCGTTAACATGCCAAACCCCAACCTTGGCTGACCCCTATTATCCGCTACCTACGCTCTTGTGCCCGCTCTGCTGAACGCCTTTGGCTTAAATCTCGTGCCCATGCTGACTTCATACACTTCAAATTCTTGCTGACCTCCTTCCAATCTGCTCTCCAACTTGCCAAACAGGACTATTACATCCAATTGACTAACTCTATTGGTTCAAACCCTTAACATCTCTTTGCCACGCTAAACTCTCTCCTCAAAGTGCCTTCTCCTCCAACTCCCCCTTCACTTTCTCCCCAGACTCTGGCTGATTACTTTCATGATAAGGTTCACAAGATTAAACTTGAATTCACAACCAGCTCTCCTCCACCCCTTCTTTCCTTAGTCCACTCTCTCAACCCTCTTACCCCTGGCCTCCTTTTCTTCCTTTTCCGAAATCATTGAAGAAGAAACTTTACTTCTTCTTTTATCCTCAAAACTAACCACCTGCTCCACTGACCCTATTCCCACTCATCTACTCAACACTATCTCTTCTGCTGTCACCCCTTTCATGTGTCACATCCTCAATCTGTCACTTTCCACTGCGACTGTCCCTGAAGCCTTCAAACATACCGTAGTCACCCCACTCCTCAAAAAAACCTTCTCTGGATCCTACCTCTCCTTCCAACTATCGCCCCATCTCCCTCCTCCCTTTCTTATCCAAGATACTAGAACGTGCTGTTCACCGTCGCTGCCTCGGCTTTCTTTCTTCTCAACCTATTCTTGATCCACTCCAATCTGGCTTTCATCCCCTTCATGCAACTGAAACAGCACTTGCTAAAGTCTCCAATGATCTCTTCCTGGCTAAATCCAAAGGGCTATCCTCCTCCTTCTCGATCTTTCTGCTACTTTTGATACTGTTGATCACAGCCTACTTGGATTTCAGAATTCTGCTCTCTCTTGGTTTTCTTCTTATCTCTCACTGCGTACTTTTAGTGTATACTCTGGTGGATCCTCCTCTTCCTCTATCCCACTGTCAGTGGGTGTACCTCAAGGATCCGTCCTAGGACCTCTCCTTTTCTCCATCTATACTTCCTCCCTTGGTGCTCTGATCTCATCCCACGGTTTTCAGTATCACCTTTACGCTGATGACTCCCAGATCTACCTCTCCACACCACAAATCTCGGCAGCAATCCAGTCCAAGGTATCTGCCTGCCTCTCTGACATTGCTACCTGGATGTTTCACCGCCACCTGAAGCTCAATATGTCCAAAACTGAGCTCCTTATCTTCCCACCTAAACCAACCTCTCCCCTTCCCCCATTCTCTATTTCTGTCGACAATACGCTCATTCTTCCTGTCTCATCTGCTCGTAACCTTGGGGTCATCTTCGACTCCTCCCTCTCCTTCTCTGCACATATTCAACAGATTGCTAAAACCTGTCGTTTCTTCCTTTATATTGCCAAAATTCGCCCTTTCCTTTCTGAACACGCTATCAGAACCCTCATCCACACTCTCATCACCTCTCGCTTAGATTACTGCAACTTGCTTCTCACAGGTCTTCCACTCAGCCACCTCTCTCTTCTTCAATCTGTTCAAAATTCTGCTGCATGACTAATATTTCGCCAAAGTCGTTATGCCCATATCAGCCCTCTCCTGAAGTCACTTCACTGGCTCCCTATCCGTTTCCGTATAAAATTCAAGCTCCTCTTATTGACCTATAAGTGCATTCACTCTGCAGCCCCTCACTACCTCTCCACCCTCATTTCTCCCTACACTCCTTCCCAGGAACTCCATTCACTAGGCAAATCTTTCCTAATTGCACCCTTCTCCTCCATCGCTAACTCCAGACTCCGTTCCTTTTATCTTGCCAAACCTTATGCCTGGAATAGGCTTCCTGAGCCGTTACGTCAAGCTCCATCCCTGGCCGCCTTCAAATCCGGGCTAAAGGCCTACCTGTTTGATGCTGCTTTTGACTCTTAACTTGTCACTTGCTCGTAGCCTTTATCTTGTCTTCCTCTCTTCAATAGTCAATTTCCCTATGTCCTGTCTGTCCTACCCTTATCCCTTATTTGTGAAGTCTGTCTGCCCTGATTTAGATTGTAAGCTCTTTTGAGCAGGGACTGTCTTTTCTTCATGTTCAATTGTGAAGCGCTGCGTACGACTGGTAGCGCTATAGAAATGATTTATAGTAGTAGTAGTTCTGTGTCCTCAACTGTATTTTTAAACACAGAGAACAAAAGTTAGGGTCAGGATTAGGTCCAAAGCACCCAATGCCACTGGGGATCCTCTTGGATATCGAGAAAAGAATCGCAGCCAAATTAAATTCCTTAATTTTGGACTACAAAAAGGGGCAGAGCCCAAAATTAAGGTTAGTGCTCAGGCCTAAATGGGCCTAGCGGGCTGCAAGTAAAGAAAACTAGAAGGGCCAGAAACACTAAGAACTAAGAGGGAAAATAACAAAAAAAGTGAAATTAAAGATAAAAATGAAGGAAAAATACCCGCACGAGAAGGCACTGCCAAAAAAAGAGAAAAACCCCCCCACTGTGGAGACCATGAATACACATTATCCTTGACCATTAGAAAAATGAAGACTGAGGGACCCACGCTCATGCATTGGGCAGGAAGGCACCAGCACAGGAATATTAGAACACTGCTAGAAACTTCTACAAACTTCTTGCTAGTTAGCGTCTGCACCGGGCTCTGTCGGATCTGTGAGAATATTTGCCCTGTTTGTTCTTGGAGAAATAACTTTACTGTATTATATTATTCACTTTGGAAATTTTCCTAGTGAATTTAAGGGGCTTGTCTACTAAAATAAAATTTTTTTTGCACTTAATGCTTTATAACTTTTGTAGCTGTGTGGTAAACACATCCCATATAGGAGGCAATTCTATGACAGGGGATCTTCATTTAGGCAGCATAACAATGCAGGCACCGAGTCCTTGGGCACTTAAGTGTCCTTATAGAATACTTGCATAAACCTGGCATTAGCATATCTAAATGCTGCACGAACGCGTAAACCTGGCATCAAGCATACCTAAATGCTGCAGGAACACATGTAACTTACAATATTCTGTTAGCTGCCGGTGTAAATGGCAGCCCTGCCTATGCTTCACTCACTTAGATTTTACACTCTATACCATCTGAGCACATAAGGTAAAATTATGTATCATACCTGATAATTTTCTTTCCATTAATCATAGCTGATCAATCCATAGACTGGTGGGTTGTGTCCATCTACCAGCAGGTGGAGATAGAGAGCAAACTTTTGCCTCCCTATATGTGGTCATGTGCTGCCGGAAACTCCTCAGTATGTCGATATCAAAGCTCCATCCGCAGGACTCAGCACTTAGAGAATTACACCCACAAAGGGACACTGCCCAGCTCACCACCGCCGAAACGGGGGAGGGGAATTAACCCAGCTCATCCCCACACAAGTGGGGGAGGAGAATCCGTCCAGCTCATCCCCGCGGAGCGGGGGAGGGACACCACCCCGCCGATGCGGGGGGATCTGGCTTATCCTGCAACCGCAACCGCTGGAGGAGCTGACTGACCCTAACACCGCCGAAGCGGGAGGGGTACAAAGCTGCCCTACAGCCGCACGAAGCGGGAGGGAGCGCCGGCAGAATTTATGTCTCAATCCAGCCCCGTAAAACGGAGGGGAGAGGAATGCAGCAGCTCACTGTAACACAAACTCGTCTCAACTCTTGAAGAATCCAATTGAAAAAACTTGAACATGAAGTCCTCCTGAACAGGAACTGAAGACTAAACTTGAATCTGAAATACAACCAGAATATAAACAGTACAGATATCTGGAAGGGGCTATGGATTGATCAGCTATGATTAATGGAAAGAAAATTATCAGCTATGATACATAATTTTACCTTCCATATCATCATGCTGATCAATCCATAGATTGGTGGGATGTACCGAAGCAGTACCCACCCAGGGCGGGACATTGAAATCCCTGACCGCAACACTGAAGCTCCAAACCGGGCCTCCGCCCGAGCAGCCACAGTCAAGCGGTAATGCCTGGAGAAGGTATGGGCCGATGCCCAAGTTGCCGCCTTGCAAATCTCTTCCAAGGAGACGGACCCGGCCTCTGCCATCGAGGCCGCCTGAGCTCTAGTGGAGTGAGCCTTCAGCTGGATAGGCGGCACCTTCCCCGCGGCCACATAAGCCGCTGCAATGGCTTCCTTGACCCATCTTGCCACTGTAGGCTTAGCAGCCTGCAGACCCTTACGAGGACCTGCAAACAGGACAAACAGATTATCCGATTTCCGGAAATCATTGGTCACTTCCAAGTATCTGATGATGACTCGTCTCACATCCAGAAATTTGAGAGCAGAGTATTCCTCTGGGTAGTCCTCCCTACGAAAGGAAGGGAGACAGAGCTGCTGATTCACATGGAAGCGAGAAACAATCTTGGGCAGGAAGGAAGGCACTGTGCGAATAGTCACTCCTGCCTCAGTGAACTGCAGAAAAGGCTCTCGACATGAGAGTGCCTGGAGCTCGGAAACTCTTCTGGCTGAAGTGATAGCCACCAAAAGACTGCTTTCAACGTCAGGTCTTTCAGAGATGCCCTCGACAAGGGTTCAAAAGGCGGCTTCTGCAAGGCTCTTAGCACCAGGTTGAGATTCCACGCAGGCACCACTGAGTGCAGAGGAGGGCGCAGGTGATTAACTCCCTTGAGAAAACGTACCACATCTGGCTGCGAAGCCAGGGAAGCACCCTTCAGGCGGCCCCTGAAGCAAGCCAGAGCCGCTACCTGGACTTTAAGGGCACTGAGCGACAGGCCTTTCTCCAGACCTTCTTGCAGGAACGCCAGCACTGAAGAAATTGGAGCAGTGAAGGGAGAAAGTGAGCCTGCTTCACACCACGCTGCAAAGGTACACCAAACCCTGGCGTAAGCAGTAGAAGTAGAGCGCTTCCTCGCTCTCAGCATAGTGGCGATGGCCTTGTCTGAGAAGCCCTTCTTCCTCAGACGCTGCCGCTCAATAGCCAGGCCGTAAGACCAAAGGGGGAGGGATCCTCCATCACCACGGGACCCTGATGCAACAGGCCCTGCTCCACTGGCAGCCGCAGAGGGTCGTCCACTGAGAGCCTGATCAAGTCCGCATACCAGAGACGTCTGGGCCAGTCCGGACCCACCAGGATTATCCAGCCCGGATGCTTTGCCACCCGGTCTAGTACCCTGCCCAACATGGGCCAGGGCGGGAACACATAGAGAAGCTCTTGTGTCGGCCACTGTTGGAGAAGAGCATCTACTCCCAGAGATCGAGGGTCCCGTCCTCTGCTGAAAAAGCGCGGCACTTGGCAATTGGCCGATGACGCCATCAGATCTAGGCTCGGCTGGCCCCAGCGCTTCGTGATGTCCAAGAACGCCTGAGCCGATAACTGCCACTCTCCGGGATCCAAGGTATGGCGACTGAGAAAGTCCGTCTTGACATTCATGACTCCGGCAATGTGGGCAGCTGACAGCTGTTCCAGGTTCGCTTCCGCCCACTGGCATAGATTCATGGCTTCCTTGGCTAGAGGGGCGCTCTTGGTACCTCCCTGGCGGTTGACATAGGCCACAGCCGTGGCATTGTCCGACAGGACCCGTACTGGCTTCAACGCCAGTACCGGGAGGAACTCCAAAAGCGCCAACCGAATGGCTCTGAGTTCCAAGAGGTTGATAGACCACTTTGCCTCTGCAGGAGACCAGAGCCCCTGCGCTGTCCTTCCCAAGCAGTGGGCTCCCCAGCCCGTCAAAGAGGCGTCCGTCGTGACGACAATCCACTCCGGGGTCACAAGAGGCATCCCTGCAGACAACTTGTCTGTCTTCAGCGACCAGCTCAGCGCCTTGCGCACTGCTGGGTCCAAGGGAAGGCGCACAGCATAATCCTCCGACACCGGAGTCCAGCGCTGCAGCAGAGAGTGTTGTAGTGGTCTCATATGAGCCCTGGCCCAGGGCACTACTTCCATCGTGGCCGTCATAGAGCCCAACAGCTGCACATAGTCCCAAGCCCGAAGCGGAGAGGCTACTAGGAACTGGTCCACCTGAGCCTGAAGTTTGACAATCCGATTGTCCGGCAGGAACACTCTGCCCACTTGGGTGTCGAATCGAACTCCCAGATACTCCAGGGACTGAGTCGGGTGCAGCTGGCTCTTCTCCCAGTTGATGATCCACCCCAGGGAGCTCAAAAGAGCAATCACCCGGTCCACAGCTTTGCCGCACTCTGCATAAGAGGGGGCTCGGATCAACCAGTCGTCCAGATAAGGATGGACTTGTACTCCTTCCTTTCGCAGGAAGGCTGCGATGACCAACATTACTTTGGAGAAGGTCCGCGGAGCAGTAGCCAACCCGAACGGGAGGGCTCTGAACTGGAAGTGTCGGCCCAGGACTGCAAAACGCAGAAAGCGTTGATGAGGAGGCCAGATGGGAATATTCAAGTACGCTTCCTTGATGTCCAAGGATACCAGGAACTCCCCTGCCTTCACTGCCGCTATAACAGAGCGGAGAGTCTCCATGCGAAAGTGCCGAACTTTCAAGGCCCGATTGACCCCTTTGAGGTCGAGGATAGGCCGTACAGAACCTCCTTTCTTTGGTACCACAAAGTAAATGGAGTAACGTCCCTTGCCAAGCTGATTTTCTGGCACCGGAACGACCGCACCCAGGCAGATCAGATTGTCCAAGGTCTGCTGCACTGCCGCAGCTTTGACCGGAGACTTGCAGGGAGAGAGTACAAACCCGTCTCTTAAGGGTCGGCAGAACTCTAGCTTGTAGCCGTCTCTGATGACTTCCAGCACCCAAGTGTCTGAAGTTACCCTGGTCCACTCGCCCAGAAACGAGGACAGGCGTCCTCCAATCTGCACTGGGCCATGGACCAGGACCCCGTCATTGGGTACGAGACCCTGGGGGAGGACCGGAGGGCGCATCTCCGGGACGGCGGTCTCTGCGAAAGGAATGCTGCTTGGGGGAGAAATTCCTCTTGAAGGGAAGAGGGGGCAGAGGAGCCCGACTTGCCCGGGCGGTACTGACGGGCTTCCTGAAACCGTCCTCTGGAGAAACCGGGGCGAGCACTGGCCTGAGCCCTGACCTCTGGTAACCTCTTGCCCTTAGATGTGCCGAGATCGGTCACAATTTTGTCTAGCTCGACCCCAAAGAGCAGCTTGCCTTTAAAAGGCAACTTAGCCAGGCGGGACTTAGAAGCGTGGTCAGCAGACCAATGTTTCAGCCAAAGCCACCGCCGCGCAGAGACTGTCTGAGCCATACCTTTAGCCGAGGCTCTCAAGACATCATACAGTAAGTCTGCCAAATAAGCCAAGCCCGATTCCAGGGCCGGCCAATCAGCCCTCAAGGAAGGATCCGAGGGGGAAGCCCGCTGCACAATCGTGAGGCACGCCCTGGCCACATAGGAGCCGCAAACTGAGGCCTGCAAACTTAAGGCAGCCGCCTCGAAGGACGACCTTAAGGCCGCCTCCAATCTTCTGTCTTGGGCGTCCTTTAGGGCCGTGCCACCTTCCACCGGCAACGCCGTTTTCTTAGTCACCGCAGTGATTAAAGAATCCACAGTAGGCCAAAGAAAGGCCTCCCGTTCACTTTCAGGCAAAGGATAGAGGCGGGACATAGCCCTAGCCACTTTGAGGCTCGCTTCCGGGACATCCCATTGAGCCGAAATTAAGGTGTGCATGGCATCATGCACGTGGAAGGTTCTAGGCGGGCGCTTCGTCCCCAGCATAATGGCGGAGCCAACAGGGGCTGAGGGAAAGACGTCCTCTGGAGAGGAAATCTTCAAAATGCTCATGGCCTGCACTAACAGGTTGGGCAAATCCTCTGAGCGAAAGATCCGCGCTGCAGAGGGGTCATCCGCTCCATCCGAGCGGAAATCCGTCTCCTCCAAGGAATCCCCAAAGGACCGTTGGGAGAACTCAGATACGCTGCCCTCATCTACATCAGAGGAAACAGAGTCCTCTAAGGCCTGGGAATCCACCCGAGGGCGTTTACTTCCGGGGGCCTCAACCCCTTTATCGGACAAGGGAGAAGGGGCAGCGTTTTGCATAAGGAAGGCCTGATGCAGCAGCAAATTAAACTCGGGGGAGAAACCCCCCAGACTGTGCACTTCAGCAGCCTGGGCCACAGCCCTAGACGCACCCTCAACCGGCGCTCGCAAGAGCGGGGGAGAAACATGCTGCGCATCCAAGATGGCGTCCGGTGCAACACTCCGCGAAGGAGCCGCGCGGGAAGAACGGCGCTTAACTTTAGCCGCTTTTTTGCCGTCGCCCAAATCAAGGGCGGCTATGGCATTAACGTCTCCCAGCTCAAGGGCGGCCCAAGAAGAAGCCGTCCGAGCAGAGTGGCCGGCCAAGATGGCGGAGGCGAGCAGCAGGGGATGGGCGTTTATGGCGGGGAAAAACCGCCGCACCGGAGGAAGACCCGGGACACTGACCGGCCTCCGAACTGACACCCAACAAGGGCGAATCAGACTTTAAGACCCCCGCATCCCCGCTAGAAGCGCACACGCGGTCCGGGGAGCGATTCTTCGCGCCCTCGCCCTCCGACGCCATAGGCCACGTGGAGATCGATCGGGGAACCCCCTGCCCGCTATAAAAAGGTAAAAATTACCTGCTTCTCGCTCCGAGCTGTAACGACCTGGTGTCCCAGTGAGTAGTTGCAATAAACGTTTAAATAAACGTCGAAATAAACGCCTTTAAGGACGTCCAAAAATTTTTTTTTTTTAACGGAGCCAGCGGGAGGGGGGAGAAAAGGAGGGACCTGGCGCCACCAGGTTTGCACTTGCTCAAGAAGAGCCCTCAACCCCAGGTACTCAACAAAACCTAAAAATTAGGCTTGGACACCTAGCCAGAGCTGCTGCTGTGTGTGACCACCACCTGCTGAGATAGAGAACATACTGAGGAGTTTCCGGCAGCACATGACCACATATAGGGAGGCAAAAGGATTGCTCTCTATCTCCACCTGCTGGTAGATGGACACAACCCACCAGTCTATGGATTGATCAGCATGATGATATGGAATTACAGAATAATATTTAGGAACAATGCTGGCATTCACACAGGTAAGCGCACACTTACCTGAGTGGGTGGCAGTATTCTGTAACTTTACATGCACACAATTAAGGAACTTGTTATACGAGGGGGATTCATGCACAGGGCAGACATTTACCGCATGGACACTGAATTATATGCATTGGCAGACAGTTCAGGAGCACTCACGCTATCTGCCAAAGTACATAACATAGCACTGGCTGAAAGTTTGGGGAAAAAAAGGAAATGCTGTGGTTATGCAACTCGAACCCTCCTGACCAGCATCCTCCCACTCTCCCCCCAAATCAAGAGCCCCCAATCTTATGCCCTCTGAAGAATTCCTACATTCTAATCTCCCTCAAAGGGCTTCCCCCCAAAAGTAACCCCTCCCAATACCCCAAACTGTCTCTCCTACCGCTGACCCAGAAGTGTCCCTGGTAGTCTAGTGATATGAGATGGGAAAATGTCCTGGGCTGAAAATAGTGCCAATGACTCCTAGTGGTGGGCTTGCAAGTGGAAGAGGACCACTAGATTAACCCAGGGTAAGTCCCAGGGAGGGTATTGTGCAAAGGGGGATCAGACTGGAGTGGAGACCATGTGGAGGTCTGATCAGGGTGGGAGGTTGGGGAGGATGCACTGTCATGTTTCCTCACCGTTATCATTTGGGCAGCAGCCACACTACCAGATTTGAGGTGGTAGAATGTGCAATTGCGCTATCAGTGGTTGTGACAGCTAGTGCGCAGCACCGATATACTAGCTGTCACAGCCAGCCATACATCCACATCACCTTTGTCATGTCTGTAACCCACCCCTACCCACGTAAAGCAGCTAATGCAAGATTTTTACAATGTTGGTTGGTTTAATGAACAGAAGAAACCAAACGTCGCAGGGGTGAAGACACTCAGGAGACAGTGAAGGTGATTCAGAAAAAACCCTGATGGTACAATGATACTGTGTAGTCTAAGAAAGTTTATTAAACCGCAACACTTAACATGTTCATGTTTCAGCCCTATGGCCTGCCTCAGAAGTCTTCAATGTACCTTTTTAAATAATGAAGCCATATCTGTTGGTGTCACTTCCTGTAGTGTGGAGTTTCTGGTTCTATTTGAAATACTACTACTACTACTATTTAGCATTTTTATAGTGCTACAAGGTGTACGCAGCGCTGCACAAACATAGAAGAAAGACAGTCCCTGCTCAAAGAGCTCACAATCTAATAGACAAAAATAAAGTAATAAAAAATAAAGAAATAGCAGTATGAAAGGCGGGAAGCACTGCAAATAGCGCTGCCCGTAAAACAAACACGCTTGTAATGGACTATTGACTCACAACACCTCATCTGTAACACAGAGAAGCTTAACCCTAGAGTCTTTGTTGCGGTTTAATAAACTTTAATAGACTACACAGCATCATCGTACCATCATTTTTCTTTTTTGAGCCACCTTCACTGTCTCCTGAAGGTTGATTTAATGTGTTATAGCCATTAGCAAAGGTCTGAGTTATTATTTGCTGTATGGTAAAATCCACACTAGCTGCTTAATGAAGCTTAGTAAACAGGTTCCTTAGTGCTTGTATAAATGTGTGAGATTCACAGAACTAGAAATATAAATTCTCTTTATGAGCTAATATGGATAAGATTCTCCAAAATGCCCCCAGGCTTCCTCAGCCTGAGTAGAACCCATCGTTGGACAATCATCTAGAACTGTACACACAGAAAATGGAGGTAGTTTTCTAAAGCACTTTCCTTATGCAAAACACATTTTACATGTGGAATAAATGGCTATTATAAAACAGCAAGTATGCATGCAGAAAAGAGATGCATACATGGTCAGCACACTGGCTTCCCTGGAGGCAGTGCTTAGGTGAAGTCAAGGTACTCATGGATGTAGTCTGGGTTATCGTCATTGTCATCTGGATATGTATTGGGTAAATGGGTCAAAGGATTAAATTGGGTCATTTGGGTAGGCTTGCTTGAACAGATGGGTTTATAGTGCTTTCTGGAAGGGTAGATAGTCGCTGATTGATCGGATGGATCTGGGGAGGGCATTCCAGAGCTGGCTGCCTAAGAAGGAGAAGTTGGATCCATAGTAGGTTTTGTACTTGAGTCCTTTGCAATTGGGATAATGTAGATTGGGGTATCTGCTTAAAAGCACGATTGTCTTCCGCCTTGTCGTTAACTCGTGACAGGATTGTGAACAATTACAGAAGGATCTTACGAGACTGGGAGACTGGACGGCTAAATGGCAGATGATGTTTAATGTAAGCAAATGCAAGGTGATGCATGTGGGAAAAAAGAACCCAAATTATAGCTACGTCATGCAAGGTTCCGCGTTAGGAGTTACGGACCAAGAAAGGGATCTGGGTGTCGTCGTCGATAATACGCTGAAACCTTCTGCTCAGTGTGCTGCTGTGGCTCGGAAAGCGAATAGAATGTTGGGTATTATTAGGAAAGGTATGGAAAACAGGTGTGAGGATGTTATAATGCCGTTATATCGCTCCATGGTGCGACCGCACCTTGAGTATTGTGTTCAATTCTGGTCGCCACACCTCAAGAAAGATATAGTGGAATTGGAAAAGGTGCAGCGAAGGACGACTAAAATGATAGCGGGGATGGGACGACTTCCCTATGAAGAAAGACTAAGGAGGTTAGGGCTTTTCAGCTTGGAGAAGAGACGGCTGAGGGGAGACATGATAGAGGTAGATAAAATAATGAGTGGAGTGGAACAGGTGGATGTGAAGCATCTGTTTACGCTTTCCAAAAATACTAGGACTAGGGGGCATGCGATGAAACTACAGTGTAGTAAATTTAAAACAAATCGGAGAAAGGTTTTCTTCACCCAACGTGTAATTAAACTCTGGAATTCATTGCCGGAGAACGTGGTGAAGGCGGTTAGCTTGGCAGAGTTTAAAAAGGGGTTAGACGGTTTCCTAAAGGACAAGTCCATAAGCCGCTACTAAATGGACTTAGGAAAAATCCACAATTCCGGGAATAACATGTATAGAATGTTTGTACGTTTGGAAAGCTTGCCAGGTGCCCTTGGCCTGGATTGGCCGCTGTCATGGACAGGATGCTGGGCTCGATGGACCCTTGGTCTTTTCCCAGTGAGGCATTACTTATGTACTTGAAGTTGATGGCTAAGTGGATTATAAATGCCTAAATTAAACACAAGCAGTTGCTGCTACCTCAAACCAGGTGTAAATTTGTGGAAGCACATTTGTGAACTAATGGGGATAGGTTTGGGAATATATTTTATAAAAGGCACATAGATGCCTATGTTGCCTAAGTACATAAGCACTGCTGTAATGAGACAGACCAAAAGTCCATTAAGCCTACTGAGGTATCCAGTTTCCAAGAGTGGCCAATCCGGCCAATTCCTGGCAGGATCCCAAAAAGAGTAAATAGATTCCATGCAGCTTATCCCAGTTTCTTTCATAATTTTTTATGGGTGATCTTTAAAAAAAAAACAAAAAACTAAATTCAATATGCCCCATGATAACCAGGCAAGAGGATCATGGTTGTTACCTTGCAACCAACAACCCTGCAATGACAGCAACTGAGTAATGTTAATTAGAAAGAAGAAAGGGCCATAGGAGATAAAAGCAGCTATTCATGCTGGAGAATTGCACAGTCAGGAATATTTCAAGCTAGTGAGATGAGAAAAGGAAGTAAACAGCAAGGTGAACAAGTGTATTTTTTAATGTATAAAAACAGTTGAGCTGATACCTTTCTGGACTAATCCTGGCCCTTTCACAAACTTAGATTTTGATCGTTTTTGATTTTTCTCCAGGTTCGTTCGAGTTGTCTGGTTCTAGATTTTAATTGTTTCACATTTTCATTGAACCATGGGGTTCTGTTTGGTTTGTGAGTGGTTTTTGTTCATAAAGGAGCTAATTAATTTAGAACGGTGATGCATCTCGTTTCCCAATCTGTAAGATAGTTGATGGAATCAGACAGAATAGACCAATTGTTGTCGTAAATTGATTGCCAAAATGTAATTGTGTCCACTTTACCTCTGGTCTGGTAAGATGTTTTTTCATCAGCTTTGAGATACCCATTCTTCAAACAATGTAGGGTCAGATTTAATTTGAAGTGATCTGACCATGAAATTTCCATCCATTTATGGTCAATGACTTTAATGATTTGGTCTGATATGAATTTATGGGTTAGCAGGTCAAGTGTGTGTGGCCTTTTCTGTGGATGGTATTCGGATGTAGCCATTCTAAATCCCATAGTTGGAAGAATTCCTTACAATCTTGGACACCAGTTGAGCTTGGGTCTTCTAAATGAAGGTTTATATCCCCAATGACTAGCATGTTTGAGTTAGACGTACAAGTGGCCGATATGAAATCCATTAGGGTTATATGTGCTTCGCTCCAAGTGCCTGGCGGTCTGTAGAATAAGACACAGTTTAGATTGTCGGCTACACTTTTATGTTGCAATCTGATTGAGGCAATTTCTAGTTGAGGTGTGACTGATTCAGCAGTGGTTTCTATAGTGAGATGGGATCTGTAGATTATGGCAATGCCTCCGCCTCTTTTACCTATTCTGGTCCAATGTGTAATGTTGTATCCTGGAGAGCAGAGTTCCAGTATTATGGGATCTTTCTGATCATGGATCCAGGTTTAGCTGATGAAGAGTAAATATAAGTTTCCGATGTGATCCAATCCTATATAATAAAACACACCTCTAACATTCTGAAGCTGACTGCATGGCTAAGGCATTCCTGTTCTCTGTATCCATCTCCTGAATTGACATCACGTACTTCCGGGTTCGTCACAAGCAGAAGTGACCAACCACATGAGGTTTCTCGGCTTCAGAATGTTGGAGGTGCATTCTATTAAATAGGATGGTCAGTTCCTTGAAGCACAGCCAGAGCTCAGCGTCCTGCACAGTAACGCTCAGACACCAGAGAGAGGGGGGGGGGGGGGCCTGACACCAGAGAGGGGGTGGGGAGGTATCTCTGTCTCACACACACTCTCTCTCTCTCACAGTCAATGTCTTTCTCTCACTCTCACACACTCTATGTCTCACACTGTATCACATTCACTCTCTATGTGTCACACAATCAGTCACACACTCTCTTGTTCTCATACACTCAATCTCACAGAGAGTCTGTCTCACACACACACTCTCTCTCGCACACACTGTATCTGTGTGAAACACTCTCTCTCTCACACTGTCTCACATACACGCTTTCACACACTCTCACAGACACATTCGCACCCAGACTCACTCTCTCTCTCACACACACACACACTCGCACATTCACTCTCTCTCTCACACACACTCTCTCAAACACACACACTCCGAGGAAAACCCTGCTAGCGCCCGTTTCATTTGTGTCAGAAACGGGCCTTTTTTTACTAGTCCTATATAATAAAACTCACCTCCAAAGTTCTAAAGTGCTTGGGACCGTGGCTCCCTCAGCACGGAGGTGGTCTGTTAGGCAGCATCGAACTCAATGACGTCACCAGACCCAGCTGATCGCAGGAATTGGCTGCTGGCACGCGCAAAAAAAAAAAAAAAAGTGAAACAAAAAAGGCTCGAGAAGCACTCCCGAACCTGCCCTGCTCTAACGAAATCCACAACTGCCATCAGAATGCTCGCACAGCACGAGACTGCCCCAGCTGAGGAGAATACCGCTGCCCTGACAGTGCTATCCTGCAGAACCTGCCGCTCCGAACTGCCATCCGAACCCGCACCAACAAACAAAAAAAGTGAAGAGACAGCCTCCAGCAGCCTTCGGGATACACACTAACCAAAAAAAAAAAAACACAAGTGAAGAAACAGCCTCCAGCAGCCTTCGGGATACACACTAAGGAAAAAAAAAAAAAAAAAACACAACACAAGTGAAGAAACAGCCTCCAGCAGCCTTCGGGATACACACTAAGCCAAAAACAAAAAAAACACAAGTGAAGAAACAGCCTACAGCAGCCTTCGGGACACACACTAACCAAAAAAAAAAAAAAAAAAACCGTGAAGAAACAGCCTCCAGCAGCCCTCCGGACCCACACTAACAAAACAAACAAAAAAAAAAGGTGAAGAAACAGCCTCCAGCCGCCTCAACAGGGGACTTCACAAAAAGCAAAGCAAGAAGATAAAACCAACTGCAGTCTTCTCTGGACGAGGTTCACAGCCGCCCTGAACCGCCCTGATACTGCAGCACTAACAACAGGGCAAGCTGGATGAGGTTCACAGACACCGATCCTGCAGACAGCAGTGCAACGTGTAAACCAATAGGTACAATTAAGGGGGCAGAAACTTTAAGGGAGGGGGCATGGAACTTGAAGGGGAGACAGACAAACACATGGAGAGGGGGTGAGAGAACAGAATGGGAGGAAAGGGGAGAGGAAAAATTATGCAGATGGAGGGCATGGTAAAGAGAGCACAATCCCTGGATAAAAGAAAGAATTCAAAACAGAAACGGGGGGGGGGGGGGGCACCCTTACATTGCCACTCACAGGAAGGAAGGGGGGGAAACTAACAGAAAGGGGGGGACTGCACTTCACACAGAAGGAGGGGGCCATGCACACATACACACAGTCTTTCACTCTCTGTGTCACTGTGACACACACTCTCTCGAACACACACACACACACTCTGTCTCACTGTCACACCCACATTCTCACACAGGCATACACTGTTTCAATGCCCACCCCTGTGGTCCTGCAACAGCTTAAAGGAAGGATATGGAGACACACACTCACGCTCTCTCTCACACACAACCAGTCTACAAATCTCTGTTTCTCACTGTCACACACACCATGTCTCACACATACACATACACTCTGTCTCACTCCCGCCCCTCTGGTCACAGAACTTCAGCCACAAAGGGTGCGGGTACCTGCACTTTCGAAGGAATGAGGGAGTCATGAACACACACAGACACATACTCTGGCACACTGTAGCACAGTGTCACACACAGACACAATCTCTGTCTCACATACACTCTTTCACTCTCTGTGTCTGACTGTGACTCACACTCTTTCAAACACACACACAATTGCTGGATTAAAAAAAGGAAAAGGAACTGAAAAACCAAACACGGGGGGGGGGGGGGGGGGGGATGACCCTGCACCTCGGACAGAAGAAAGGGGTCATGCACGCACACACACATAGTCTCACACACACATAACCGCTCTCTCTCACTTGCAACCAGTCTTTCACTCTCTGTGTCTCACTGTCACACACACTCTCTCACACACACTCACACATACACTCAGACTCACTGCTCGCTGCTATGGTCCCAGAACTTAAAACACAAAGGGTGGGGGTACCTGCACTTCTGACAGTATTAGGGGGTCATGCACACACATACACACATACTATGGCACACTGTACCTCAGTGTCACACACAGACTCTCTCTCTCTCACACACAAACTCACACTTTTCCACTCTCTGTGTGTCACTGTGACACACACTCAAACACACACACACACACACACACAATCAGTCTCTCTGTCACACCCACACTCTCACACACATATACACTTTGATTCACTGCCCACCCCCGTACTCCTGCAAGGGCTTGCTGGAAGGAGAAGAATATGGAGACATTATAATACTTTTCTAACAACTCTGTAGTTACCAAAAACAAACAAAAAAAAAAAACCCATTGCTAGCGCCAGTTTCCTTTCAAACAGAAACGGGCCTTTTTTACTAGTCTTTTATAATTTCTGTTTTGTTTACTGTTGGTCTGGCGTTGATGTAACCTATTTGAATTGTAAGGTATGGATCTTCCATAATAGTGAATATGGGAACCTTTGATGGTTGTCATCTGTATGTCGATTTAGTTTTATTAGAGACTTTTTGTGTTGGCTGTGCAGTTTGTTTGTGGGACAATGCTCTGCTATTGTAAGTTCTGTTGCCGGTTTGGTTGAGGTTGGTATATCTGGTAGTCCCGATTTGGTTGTGTAGTATTGGTATGATGTTACATTCATCAAGAGGTTTGGAGCAATGTTAAGTAGTAGATTCCTAGGAGTAATTGCATTACTTTCATTCTGGCTCCTTTGTGCAATAGCGAGTGCTTTCAGTTTTGCTGTTTTGCTCTTTCTCAGGGGATCCTATGTGATCTGTTGTGTGTTGAATGGCTTCTTAGGATTATTCTCGTGGGGGAGAGCGGAGTGTTGCTAGGGGTATTGTAGTTTATGAAGTGAAGTTTATCTGGACTATGTTCGTGATGTAAAGGAGGAGTGTGTATGTAGGAGTATGAGAATGATGAAGGAAGAGGGTATATGAATTTGTGGGTGTTTATGATATGGAACCCAATTATGTTCTTAATCTTTTTCTCTGGATGTATCCAGTCAACTGGTAATTGTGCCGTTTAGTGTGTGAGTGTATGTTGGAGTGTTGATGTAGTTCGTGGACAGTCGTGGACTTTTGCTTGTGGGTCCAGGGTTGTAGGCTCCAGTTGCAACTTGGACAATCCTGCAAGTGTCAGTCCTCCTACTTTCCGGTCTTACCTTCAGTCTCCTCTATGACCTTGGTAGAGTCCTGTCCCGTAGGGAGTAAGGATCCTATCCTCTGATTCGGCATTTCTTCTATTCTTTGCAGGAAAGGAAATGGAAAGGCCAACCTTAATTAATGGGATTGCCATCAATTGGTTGATAGAAATCTTGTCTATATAGTTGCAAATTGATCTCCTGGATATACATGGAACGGTCCATCACAACCACCAAACCTCCCTTGTCTGAGGCACCGGTCAAGCTCCTCGGGTCAGATACTCCGGAACCAGGATATACAAACAGTTCAGGATGTCGAGCTGGACACAAGCTGAGGCTGGGGTCGGGCTTTATCCCAGTAGGCTTTATATGAGGGAGGGTAGGAAGACATGGTGATTCAGCTCGTGATCGGCTGGTTTTTAACCAATTTCTCCCAGTTCGCAGTACTACAAGTTTAAATTCTATGTCCCCTCCCCCTAAATATCCTAGTGTTTTCCCTATACATGGCTAGATTAGTATTTATTTTAGATGCCTTTTTTATATGTTGTAATTTTATTATATTTGTTAGTAAAATGCTTATGGATGTTTGTTTCAAATCTGTCTAGGACACTTGAAGTAAATAATGGAATAGAAATTCAGTAAATGAACCGAAATATTTAGCTCACACCTTTTTTTCCATAGTTCAAGGTGAGTTACATTTAGACACAGTAGGTATTTTCCTGTTTCCAAAGCATTTACATTCTAAGCTTCTACCTTAGATAATAGAAGGGTGACTTTCTTGAGCAGACAAAGCATGTCAGGGGGATTTGAACCCTGACTTCTGTGGTTCTCAGCCCACTGCTCTAACTCCTTGGCTATTCTCTCTGTGTTTTATTCTGTATTTGATTGAACTCAGCAGCAAACAGAAGGATTGTGTAGCAGTCATGAAGCTCCCTAATTAACGTATTTTGCACATCACATTCAGACAGTGTGTTCCCTGTACCCCCCCATTTAAAGATTTATAACCCCTTAACAATAGAGTAGCCCCAAGGCTCAGGCTACACCCCTGCGTTCTATGGTTCAAATGGAACAAA
Organism: Microcaecilia unicolor; assembly: GCF_901765095.1. NCBI lineage: Eukaryota > Metazoa > Chordata > Amphibia > Gymnophiona > Siphonopidae > Microcaecilia > Microcaecilia unicolor. Next base: position 122,361,112 of record NC_044031.1, on the reverse strand, counting down.
TAGAGCTCAGGCAAGTTGAAAAATTACTATGCTCAAGTTCCGAGAGTGATGAAAAGTGTCCGACACTATTGTGGTAACCTTTGTCCGTCATACAGCAGCCCTGAGAGGTAGTCTTAAAGGAGGCTACCCACCATTTCTCAAGGCAGGTCTGGGCAAGCCATTTGGTGTGTGTATGGAGTGATGGGACTAGGCACATTTATAAAGCGGGGTGGGTGGAATCAGGAGAAACTATAGCAGCATTGTCTTGGTGGTAGAGATTATGGCAGCAGTTAATATACTTCAGTTTGTTAACTGTCAATATACTTTTGCTGGCTGTTGAGCCAAAAGTAGACATCAGTTTGCCAAGAGATCTGGCTTGGTCAGGTCATAACAGGGATTCATTTTCTAGGAGTTCAATAATCCAAATTAATGTCAGGTTGATTCTAGAATCTAAATTTAAAAAAAACAATCAAAAACAGAACAAACAAAAACATAGGCAACACTGGGGGTTATTTACTAATGGTTAGCATAGGCCAATGTTTTTATTTCATGCAAGGGATCCTGTAGAAAATAAGATCCAATAATGACTTTAATGACTCTTATTATGTTATGGAAGCAAGGATCATTACATGATGTAAAATGAGCACTTTCATCTGTACATAACACAATATCTGGAACCTTTTCAGTTGTTAAAGGTAAGCTGTGAACTGGTGTGTAAATTGGTAAAGATAACAGGATCCATGACCACACAGATTTCTTCCTCACATATGAGCAACCCAATATAGCTACTAAACCTCTGCACAAGGAGTTAGGGATTCCACACTTGCATCTGAATGAAAACTAATGGCATATCTTAAGTTGGGGGCTCCAGAGAGGGTTAAACATGCAATATACAACTCACATCTGGCTAAGGCTCCAGCAAGAAGTGATGCACTGCCGACATTTCTTCCAAGTTTATGCATCAAAACATCTCGAAGTTGATCGAAGCAGGTGAAGTAAATTGTTGTGGCAGGCACTGCCATTACTCTACATTATAAACAACACAAAGTGGCTATTGGACTGTATAATTAAATATTTATATTTCAAAAACATAGAAATGTACTTTTGTCCCACCTTCCTGCAGAGAAGAAGAGAATGATTAAAGTTACTACAAACAGAACAAACTATGAATTCTGAGGAGTATCAAACCTGATAGGTTAAACCAAAACTTGATTTAAGAGTGTTTCTCTGATATCACCATTAATGCTTACAGCCAACAAAATGTGTACATCAGCAAGGGAAGACCCTTGTGATCATAAAATCATATTGAGGTCATCCTCTAAAAGTATGGGACTACAGCAGTTAGTAGTTAACATATGGGCCAACACATATGTAACACTGATTTCATCTTCTGTAAGTACACTTGATTTCATGTAGCTTGCATGGACATCAATATCTTACAATTCATGGTATCAGGACTCAAGCCATAGCAGACAATAGATTTATTATTGCTATTAATACACAGATCAAAGTCTGAAAGATTAAAATGAAAAATATTAGGCTTAAAAGCATTCCAACAGGGAGGCGGCTGGCTTAAAAATTAACTTACAAAAATCTGAAATTATGCCCCTACAGTTTCCCATGGGGCTACAAGCAGAACTACAACCTTTATTCCCGTTCAGCTGGTCCCCGCGCTCTATTCGGTACCTGGGGGTCAATTTGACCCCGAATACTGCAGATCTGTATCGGGAGAATTTTACCTCTAAACTACCAGAATTATTTACTGAGTTGGAGAGATGGGGGGGCCTGGGACTGTCATGGATGGGCAGAATTGCGGCAGTAAAAATGTCCTTACTCCCTAAGTTACTCTATTTGTTTATGGCAATTCCAATAGCAATCCCGAAGGCCTTCTTCCAGATGCTTGACAGGGAAGTCTTTGCCTTCATTTGGCGGAAAAGGCCTCCGAGAGTAACTAGGAAGGTCTTACATCAATCTAGGAAGGATGGAGGGATGGGGGTTCCAAATTTCTGGCTATATTATAGAGCGGCATTATTTCAAATGTTGGCCATTGGACAAGCAGGGATAACCAAGCCGTGGTCGTATGCGGCACAGTGGGGCCTGCGGGGGGTGCCGTTGTGGGTGGCCCTGTGACTCCCACTAGACTCGCTAAGAGGGTTGCTTTCGGGGTTAAAGGGTCAGATGAGGATAGCACTTGGTGAATGGGCGCGATGTAGTGCAGCGTGGTTCCCGGGACGGAAATATCATATGAACACCCCTATAATATTTGCATTAGATTTCCCGCCAGGTAGAGGAGAACGAATATATTGGCATTGGTCAGCTCTATCGCTGCGGGTGTTGGGACAGTTGTGGGATGAGGGGAAATGTCAGTCGTTTCAGGCTCTGAAAGAGGAGTATGGATTGACTGATAGAGACCACTTTCATTATATGCAGGTGAGGGATTTTATGCATCGTAAGGCCAAAGACGAGCTATTGTTGACAGTAACAGAACTGGAACGGGTGATGGGCTCGGGGGCAGGGAGGGGTGGCATATCCAGGATTTATAAAGCACTCTTACATCAATCTTCCCCCTTGTCCCAATACACTGCTAAATGGGAGACTCTTTTATCCGTCCATTATGAGTAGGATAAATGGCCCCGTATATATAAAACTTTACTGAATTTCTCTGTGGCAACACCACTGGTGGAGAATGGGTACAAGATGTTATACCAGTGGTATCTCACCCCCCACAGAATATCACGCATATTTCACACGGAGGTCTCAACTTGCTGGCGGGGTTGTGGAGCCCGAGGTACATTTTGAGGCATATTTTCAAAGCACTTTGGGAGGCTAAGTTCCATAGGTTTCTATGGAACTTTGGGAGGATAAGTGCTTTGAAAATAAGCCTCTTTGGCACATATGGTGGGACTGCCCAACCAAAAAGCAGTTCTGGACAGACTTAATATCACACCTCCACACTAAGCTGGGGATAGCACTTATGCCGAGCCCGGAGCTTTGTTTACTTAACATACCAGTGGAGGGCATACGTCGCTCACTTCATGGTATTCTCTCTCATGTAGTAACAGCAGCACGTATTTTAATTGCTAGATACTGGAAACAAACAGCGATCCCTACGGTGGATCAAGTCTTTAAAAAAGTGGATTACTGTTGCTTAATGGCTAAAATGACAGCCTTGAAGTGGGGACAGTTGGTAAGATTTCTCAAAGTGTGGACAATATATATGAACTGGAGAGGGATCTCTGTTTGATAGATGGAAGACTCCTTTGATTTGAACTGTTGAACCTGACTGTTGTTACCCTGGAGGGAGGGTGGGAGGGGGGCGGGGGGGGGGGGGGGGGGTTGGGGGAGGGGTTGTTTAGCATTTGTTATCAACAGCACATTTGGACTGTATATTGAGTTGAAGTCTTGGATATTGTATTGAACTTGTTTATGTGAAATAATAAACATACATTAAAAAAAAAAAAAAAACATTCCAACAAATGACAGTGACTATAACATAGTAACATAGTAGATGACGGCAGAAAAAGACCTGCATGGTCCATCCAGTCTGCCCAACAAGATAAACTCATATGTGCTACTTTTTGTGTATACCTTACCTTACCTTGATTTCTACCTGTCCTTGTCAGGGCACAGACCGTGTAAGTCTGCCCAGCACTATCCCCGCCTCCCAACCACGAGCCCCGCTTCTCACCACCGGTTCTGGCACAGACCGTATAAGTCTGCGCAGCACTATCCCTGCCTCCCAACCACCAGTCCCGCCTCCCACCACCGGTTCTGGCACAGACCGTATAAGTCTGCCCAGCACTATCCCCGCCTCCGGCTCTGCTACCCAATCTCGGCTAAGCTCCTTAGGATCCATTCCTTCTGAACAGGATAACTGGCCAGTGCTGGGTCTGGTAAAGCTGTGCAGGCTTCTACTACAAATCTGCTAGTAAAACCTAAGTCAGAACTTGCAACGCTTTATAAACTTGGAAGTGATTTCTGATGGCAATATTTGTTAGTGAAAGTGACCAGAGTCCAAATAAGCCTATGTCTCCAAACTGTAGACAGAATGCTACAAGAGCAAGTCCTATTAGTCAAGAAACATATCTTACAACATTGATGTACATAAATTGCTTAACTTACAATGTTGGAGGAAGGCCACTCCATAAAGATTTAATACCTTCATTCCGAACAATCTGAACAAAAGCATCCTGCAATTAAAAAGTACGTATTCATAGTTATAAATACATTTAGATGACTACTTTAGAAATATGTACAGTTGTGTGCAAATGTTTAGACACTCCTGGTTAACTTTTATGTTTCACAGAGGGGTTGTTTACTACCAGTTAGCACATTCCTTAAATGAACAGCAGCTGACACAACCTCTACACAGTAGAAAGCTAAACATTACATTTTTCTACAAATTTTAAAACACACTTACTATTTGCTGATTTTAACAGATTTTAGATGTTTGGAGACCCTTACAGTGGATCCATTATTTGAAGAAAAAAAAAACGTTGATAGGCCTTCAATTATTCAAGAGAAGACAATTCCAAGGTTAAACAAATACTGACCTTAACCTCTCAGCTTGTTCCATCTATTTAAAAAATGATGGGCTCGAAAGGAAGAGAGAAGATGGTGTAATGAGTAGCACTAGGGTCAACAGGAGCTCTCTGCTAGTTTCCTTGCTGTGGTGTTCCAGAATGGTTAAGTGTAAGCAGGGGCAGTATATATCTTTCCCCTACCATCATAAGTCCCCAGCATTGGCAAACTATATTATCTGAGAATCTGTCTCTATAATTCACCAAAATTCTCATCCAGTTCTGTACCGGTTCAAGCGCTGGCCCTCCTTGAAGAAGTTTCTCTTAGTCTGGGTGAAAGCACTACCCCTTTCTCATCCATATGAGCTGATTCTTGTCTGGACAATAATATACTAGTTTGTGGAATTCCTCTGCTTTTTCAGTTTCTTTGTACTTTTTTCCTACCTTGCTTTAGGGTTTTCCTTGGTGTTCTCCTACAGTGGATTGTTTTCTCTTTTATTTATATATTACTTTATTGAATTTCTAATTGCACTTTACTTTTTCAAGCACTTCTTAGTGCTTATGCAATTTTCTTAAAAAAAATGAACATGGACTCCTCCAGCACATAAAAATAAAGAAAATGATTACTATTCTATCTTACAAAGCGGTGGGGGGGGGGGGGGGGGGGGGGGGGAGGAGGGTAGACAAATAAAAAAAAACATTCTAGGAAATTAAATGAAACTGTTGGAAATCATGGCAAGATTTGAAGATCAAGAAAGCTCTCCCACAGAACTGTCTAACAACAACAGGTCACAGCTGCAAAACGTAAGTCACGGATCACTGCAAATAATCTAGTTTAGTTAACACCAGAGTAGCTGTTGACAGGTCCATGGTACAGAGTTCCTTACACAATGATTTGCATGGGAGAGTTGTCAGAAGAAAACCTTTTCTATGATCTTATTTAAAAAGTCATCATGTAAAAGGTGAGAAACTAACTTGAAAACTATTTGGAATGTGGTTTGGATTGATGAAATGAAAGCTGAACTGTTTAGCCACAACCATACAAGACACATTTGGAGGAATAATAGGTGAACCATTTGAAGAACGCCTTACAAACAGGGTTGCCCCCAGCATTAGGCCACCTAGGAATCTGCCTAAAGTGACTGAATGTTTGGAGCAGTGTTGGCAAGGTAGGCAACAGAACTAGAAAAGATTACCCCTGGTCTGGATAGAGCACAGATCAGCTCGGGGCCCTTGCACACACGCAAGTGGTTAGCTCAACGTCTGTTGCACATCAACACTCTATACAGTTAAAAAAAAAAAGAGGAAGACTGAGGACTGACTGATGAGTAGGAGAGCGACATCTGTTTACTCCAATAGCTGGAAGGTTATACAAGAAGCATGCTCTATGCTTTATGGTTCAACATTTTTATTGATGACAACCAGGATATACAAGACTTGTGAGACATTTCAAGTTCTGAACAACTGACACAAATACACGATACAGCATTATCCGTCATCAAGTTTTTACATTGTTAATAAATCTCCGAACTCACCCCCAACCCTCCCCCCCCAACTTCACCGTAAGGATAAAGGAGAAACAACCAATAAAGTAATAACCTCTTATCGGAAACGTATTAGCGACCACACTCCTTCCATTGCTACGAAAATCGTGATCTATATAATCAGCAATGGACCTGCAGTCCCCAGGTGATATGGTTAGCACCCTTTCCTGGGGCACAAGCTGGAGAGCCTGTGTTCTGATGGCCCTCCCTCCTACCACCCCAAGGTGTTCGCTTACCAAGACCTAGTACGAGTGCTTTGAACTAAACATAACTCCCCTCCCCCCTCCCTATCCCCTTCTGCCTGAGTGACCTATGAACCCACCGATTCATTAACCTCGTTCTTACTTAAGTGACACAAGTTGCTGAAGAAGGATCCTTTAACGCGCTGAGTTTATTAAGAATGTAACTTCGTGCTTTGGGAGACATCACATTAATATAATCTGTCCAAGTTAAATAAAAATGTTTTGTGTTTTGAAATTAAGCAGAGCATCCTGAAGCTCCACCAAAAGTAAGGCATGCAAACGATTACGCCATTGCCAGAATGAGGGGGCCCGCTCCAGTGTCCAATTCACCAGGATACATTTCATACCAACCACAGAGGCCTTGTGAACAAGTGCATTTTGATAAGCTGTTCCCCCCTCAACTGGACTTTGGCATCCCAGCAATATGCATTTTGGCAAACGCCTGATCCGGGAGCCTCCAACTCCTTCCAAAAACCTTAGTATCCGTCTCCAAAAAGCCTCAGTTGCAGGACATTGCCAAAAAGCATGGTAAAAATCACTTTGGTTCGCCCCACATCGCCTACACTGAGCCGATTCTAAATACCCCATCCGGTATAAACGGGACTGTGATGTGTATGCTCTGTAGATTACTCTAAACTGACATTCCCGAAGTTCTACACTCCTAGTCCATTTCCCCACCCCTCTCAACCCCCGCAGAAGATCCCGGGTTGAGACCTCTGTCTGTGTGTCTTCTGCCCACCTAGCAGCCACTTTTCCTAAATCTCTCTGTGGACGGGTAGCTATCAATCGCTTGTATAACATGGAGATGGATACAGGGTCCCCCGACGGTACCTCCAAAAGATCTTCCAGCTTGGTGGCCACATCGACACCCAGCGTCCTCTTAGGCAAAGATGCTACATAGTGTCGCACCTGTTCGTATGCAAATCTGGAGCTCCAATCTGTAGGATTTAGACCAAGGTCCTCCATGGATTTGATTGCTCCAGAAGGCTCCAGCACCTGATGTAAAAATACAATCCCCCTCTCTCCCCATTCCCTCAATCCAAGATTTTCAGTGCCCAGACTGAAGGCGTCATTTCCCTGCAGGGGGAGAAGCCTACTACACCCACCATCAAAGGCCCAAATCTTAGCCAGATCCCTCCACAGCGCCCTCAATGGTCCTATCAAAACACTGGCTCTAACATGTGCCTCCACTTCTTTCCCCCTCGCATGTAACATATAGAAATTGTGCCTTGGCCTACACAACGCCTTTTCCATGGCTACCGGAGTGTATGCCTCTGTCTGTTGGTACCAATCCCCTAAATGACGTAATAAGCAAGCTATATTATAGAGTTTAATATCAGGGACTCCAAACCCCCCATCTCTCCATTGTCCCATAAGGTACTCAAACTTAATCTGAGGTCTCTTCTTAGCCCAGAAAAACTTAGAAAGCATACTATGTAGTGCACTTACATCCCTTTGCTTAAGGTAAATCGGTATTGATTGCAGCAAATATAACCATTTAGGGAACAGCACCATATTAAACAACGCGATGCGTCCCATCAAAGACAATGGTAACCCTTCCCATCTCCCAAGAGTCTCTCTTGTGCTAGTTAGCAAGTGTGCAATATTTGCCTCTCCAAGTTGTCTAGGGTCTTTAGTGAGTTGGATTCCTAAATATTTAAAGGCCGTTCCCGCTCTTTTAAATGGGCATTTTAATCTCACCCACTGGTCCTCCCTCATATTAAGTGTCATAACCTCTGATTTCTCTAGATTAAGCCGAAATCCAGAAAAATCCCCAAACTCCGCAAAAAGTTCCATCAATGAGGGCAGCGAAACCTGAGGATCCTCCAGAACCACTAGCAGATCGTCTGCAAAGGCCGAGATCTTAAAAGAATCTTCCCCTATCTGCACTCCTCTCACCTCCCCCGTCCGTTTGATGTCCCTAATAAGGGGATCCAACACCAATATGAAGAGAAGTGGTGAGAGGGGGCAACCCTGCCTAGTTCCACGGGCTATCTCAAATGGGGCCGAGGCCCTTCCATTCACCCAAACCTCAGCTGTTGCTCCATGGTATAATGCTTTTATTGCATCATGGAAGAACCCCTCCATACCATATGCCCGCAAGATGGCAAACATAAAATCCCATTTGACATGGTCAAAAGCCTTTTCGGCATCGAAGCTGACTATTAAAGCTGGGGTCGCCTGATGATGTATTTTCTCTAAGGCCCCCAGAACTTGCCTCATGTTGCGTACTACTGTTCTGCCCCGGACAAAGCCCACCTGTGACTCTTCCACCACCTGTGGCAAAATTTTTGCTAATCTGTTTGCCAGAATTTTTGCAAACAACTTTGTCTCAAAAGGCAACAGAGAAATAGGCCTATATGATCCTGCACTCAAGGGGTTTCGGCCTGGTTTTAACAAAACCACTATTTGGGCCCTCCGCAGTGATTCTGATAGGGCACCTATCTGTATAAACCGATTAAACACCACCGTAAGGCATGGTGCTATTTCATCTGCAAGAATTTTGTAAAATTCAGCAGACAGTCCATCCCCCCCAGGCGCCTTAAACAAAGGGCTATCTCGAATACCCCATCTCACCTCGTCCTCTGTTATATCCCCCTTGAGGCTATCTTGATGGTTCTCCGCAATTTTAGGAAGTGATTGACCTGCTATATACCATTCCGCCTGAAGTCCCTGCTCATCTGGCGCCGAATACAACGTCTTGTAAAACTGCCTAAAGACTTCATTCACTCCCTTTGACGTATGCTGCAATCCTCCTTTTGCATCCCTTATCTGAGAAACAAAACGTGACCCTCCCACCTGTTGCACTAACCGGGCCAGCAGCTTCCCTTGTCGATTAGCGTGCTTGTATAATTGGTATCGGAAGTATTGAATAGATTTTTTGGTTTTCGCGTGTATTAATTGATTTAAAGCAGACTTAGCTTCTAATAACTGAGATCTATGTATGCTCGAGGGCCTCACTCCAAACCTCTGTCGTGCCTTCCCGACTATCTTCCCCAACTTGAGAATCTCTGCCTCCCTAGCTTTTTTCTTGTGGGAGTAATATGAGATAATGGTGCCTCTCAGCACGGCTTTAGCTGCTTCCCAAAATAATACCGGGTCCCTTTGATAAGTGTCTTTATTAAACTCTGTGTACTCACGCCATTGAGCTTGTAGAAAAGAAGAGAACTTCCCATCATAGTAAAGTTCCCTAGGGAATCGCCATCGGGCTCTCTGTGCTCTCTCCTGCCCGCAAGAAAAGGAGACCCACACAAACGCGTGATCCGACACCTGGGTCGGTCCTATCTCCACCTGTTCTAGTTGTGTGACTGTACTAGATGAGACCAGGATATAGTCAATACGTGAAAGCGTATCATGGGCTCTCGATAGGTGGGTGTAGTCCCTCTCCCCCGGGTGGAACAAGCGCCAAGCATCTACCATATCCAACAAGGAACATAGCTTTGGGACTCCCTTTCTCATATTCACTGGGCCTACTCTAGAGGTCCCCGTACTGTCCAATAGCGGATCAAACACCGAATTAAAGTCGCCCCCCATAATTATGGGCATCTGGTCGAAGGAATGTACCCGGTTCACTATGGTTTGGTAAAATTGTCTATCATATTGATTTGGCGCATACACATTCACCAGCAGCAGGGGTTGATTATGCACTTGGACCTCCACCATGACAAATCTACCTTTCGGGTCTGTAACCACCCTCTTCCTGACAATAGGGAGCCCCTTGCGGAATAGTATGATGACTCCTGCTTTTCTGTTGGTCGTTGGGCTCTCCACATAGTCTCCCACCCACCATCTACATAGTTTTTTGTGTTCCTGCCCCGTTAAGTGTGTCTCCTGTAGCATTGCTATGTGAGTTTTTTGTCTGTTTAAGGTTTGTAAAATCTTACTTCGCTTTATCGGGGAGGTCACGCCCCCCACGTTCCATGAAACCACCTTAACCATTTTCTGGTAAGAGCATGCTAATAATACAGTTATTTGCAATATAAGAGAGAAGGTGTCCCAGCCTCCACCTCCCCCCACACTTGTCCTCCCCAGCAACAGTTCCCCAGAGCCTTCTATCACTTGCACCTCGTTCACTCGGGCAGAATTCCCCCCCTCCCCCCCACCCTTGCCCTCCGCCCCTCATCAGTTCCCTCACCCACTCCCTCGAGTTCTCCAAGGAACTCATCACGTATAGGTGCACTAGCCCCTACCAAAAATGATTCCTTTCCCTCTTTTTAGGGGAACCCACCGTTAAACTTTCAATTCTTCTCTCCCCTTCATATATCAAAACATTGTACCCCTTCACATATTAAAACATTATACCCCATATAACTTGATCAATATACTTTTTAAACACTTATTGTAATTACAGTTTACATTTTGATCTTAACAGACTGTCTGTTACGTTAACTTATCAGAGCCATGGCTGGCTCTATTAGAGTCCCTGAAATGTAGAATCTTCTTTCAAACATTTATTCCAGCTTCAGGCCTCAAACAACATTTGCCTGAACCCCGTCCCTCCGAAATGCCTTTCAGTCAGTATCTCCCTGTGTCAGGCTTTGTAGGAAAGCAGAAGCTGCCGACACATTTTCAAAGAACTTTACTGTACCTCCATGGTGTACTCTCAGCTTTGCAGGGTATACCAAAGCGAACCTGATCTTCTTCTCATGAAGTTGTGTACACACTGGTGCAAACTCCTTCCTTGCTGTTGCCACCCTCGAGGAATAATCCTGAAAGCAGAGAATTCGCTGTCCGTCATGTTTAAGTTCTCCTCCTGCTCGTACGGCTTGTAAAATAGCCTGTATGTGCCCATAGTTGAGGATTTTCAAAATCACCGCCCGAGGCCGCGCCGCTCCTTGCCTCCTTGGCCCCAGTCGGTGTGCTCTCTCAATTCTCAGGGGGCCTGGCATATTATTCAATTTCAGCGTGGTCGAAATCCAGGTTTCTAGGAAACTGCCCAACTCTGACTCTTGGATCTGTTCTGACAAACCGACCAGGCGCAGATTATTGCGCCTGGATCGGTTCTCCAAATCATCGATTTTATTCTCCAGTTCCAATATCCTTTTCTGCAGGGCTTCCACCGGCTGCACCTCAGACACCATGCGGTCCTCGATATCACTAATCCTTTGTTGGACATGGTCCAGGTCCAGATGAAATCCATCTAGGCGTTCGTGTGCCGAGTCCGCCCTGTCATATATTGCTTGTAATTTTTTGTCCAGGGTTGCCTCAACTGCGGCCGTTACTTCCGCCGTAATTTCGGCTGTCCATGCCGAGCAGACGCTGGAACTCGGCGATTGCGGTGCGGCCGCCATCTTAGGTTCCGCGGCCTTGCTTTTTTCTTTTTTTTGAGGTTTCGCCGCCATCCCGCTTTCTCCGGCTACTACCGCCAGCCAAAGCGCAGCACCCAAATCAGCTCTGCAAGCCCAATAAGATTTGAATCCTTCGGATCCCCGATGAGGTCAGATAATTGGCAAAGATGCGGGGGACTAGCAGGAGCTCGGCACACACGAGTCCTCACTCCTGCATCACACCACGTGACCAGCATGCTCTATGCTTTAAAAGAGTGGCTTCATGTGCTCCCTAAAGACAAAATACTAAGGGATATGTTTACTAAGGTGCGCTAGTGTTTTTAGCGTGCCTGTAAATTTAAGGAGCATTAAACACTAATGCGCCTATACATTTCTATGGGTGTGTTAGCGTTTAACATGTGTAAGCCATTTATGTGCATTAAAAACGTTAACGCACACATAGCACCGCTTAGTAAACATAGGTGTAAGTATAACTTTCATAATATTTTTTCCACTGTACTTCACATTACACATTTTGTACATATATATCAGATTAATCTATTTTATTCATAACTTCTGATGCAGGCAAAAGTTGAAACATGGTCATTTCAGGTTTGTAGTACTTCATATGCCTAGCACTGGAAAGAGTTTATGCTATTGTTACCGAGAAGAAAAAAGATTTTTTTTAGCATGATGAATTCTGTGGGGAAAACGCCCTAGTCCTGCTTTGTACCCATTCTTTGCTGAGTGGGACTTCTGATTCTAATTGTAAGCACATGATCTGTATCCACAGTGTGCAGAGCCAGGGATTTGAATTTTTTTTATATTAGAGTCTTAAATTACATAATTTATCTACTGCAGTTTTTTTTCCCTAGTATAACCAGGCACTTCAGTTTTCATTTCTTCATTATATAATCTGGAAATATAAATGGCATTCTTGTTTTCTAGGGCCAACCACCTGACCATTGATCCAAATGAGGGGAGTCCTCCCATTTGGATATCCTGGGGGGGGGGGGAGTGGGGAAGTCACCATATCATGCCTTGCCCTAAGCAGATTGACCTGAGCCACCACGGGAGGGGGGGGGGGGGCACAGTGTCAAATAACCTTGAGCCAGCCTTATTTGCCAACTAAGCTATGGGGTTGTGTAGGACCTAGCAGAACAGAAAATATTGTACAGGTGGAATGAAGAATGGATTCAATGAAATAACAACATAATCTAAAAGCCATTGTCTCACAGCCAGTGATGAAATTTTGATCTGAAAAAAGGCTGGATATTTCAGTAAGGCAATAATCCAAAACATAACTCAAAAAACAACTATGAGGTGCCTACAGGAAATAAAATGTTTATTAATTGAAAAAAAAAACCCCTTATATGCTACATCTCTCAATATTCTAGGTGGCTTCCCAAACATACATAATAAATTTGTCAATATATGCAAAATATATAAAACCTTAAAATTAGAGATGGCCAGCAATATAAATTTCCAAAACCCTAAATATGTTAACAAGCTTGAGCAAATAAAAACATCTTAACTTGCTTCCAAAATTTTAACAAATCAGACAAAAATCTTACTTCAGCTAGTAACGAATTCCAAACAAACAGAACAAATACTGAAAAAACTCTAGCATGAGCCATCTATATCTGTTTGCTTTATAAAAAGTTTTACAAAAGTATTCCGGTGACATGACCGAACTGAATTATGAAAACGTTAATGTTGTAAAACAGAAAACAATAGGCTTTTAAAAGACCATGAAGTGACTTAAAAACAATCAACACTTTATGGAGTCTTTAAATTCCTATGGGTGTCTCAGCATTTAGCGCCAGCTGATTACTAGCGTAGGCTAAAAACACTAGCACACCTTAGTAAAAGGCCCCCATATATTTGATACTTTACTCAACTACTAACCAGTGTAGCTCTTTCAAACCCTGAGTAATGTGGTCAGCTCAAGTTTTATTGAAAATCACCCAAGCTGCCATATTCTGTGATAACTGCAGTGCTCTTCACATCTCCAGACATAAATCTGTGGGGATATATTTGCAGTGTATGTAAAGAAATTTAAGAGTGTGCACATATATTCTTGGCAGCAGGTACATTGGGAACAACCTTTTTGTAAAAAGCACATTTTGAAAAAAAGAACTTAATTCAGGGTGTTGAAGGTGTCAATAGCAGCTTTTCTAAATTGCTACATATACATGTATGCCCATGTAAACGTACAATTCCACCCAACCCTTCTAAAATTGTCCTCCTAAACCTGACATTTTCTGCTACATCATCCACTTGCACTCTAATTGAGCACTGCCATGATATTGCGCACTACTGTTCGTTCCAGATATCAAATTCTGCAGTAGGCTGTGGTCACCATTTTCCACAACAGCCTAACAAACTTGGGGGCCCTTTTACTAAGCTGTGTTAGGTGTTAAAGTGTGCCCAACAGCTTAAAATAGCTTACCAAGTGGCGTGGCTCAGGGGTCCGTGGTAAGTATCAATTTAGTGCGCACTAAAAAAAATTCTATTTTTATTGGAAGAGGGATGTCTGGTGGGTATTCCTGCACTAATGTGTTAGCGCAGCTACATTACTGGTTAGCACAGGATTGCCATATAAGCCCTTACTGACTACACAATGGGTGGTGGTAAGTGCTCATGCAGTAGTTTTTAAAAAATGGCCATGCTCTAATGGCAACATTTGTGCATGCCATTAATGCAAAAAAAAAAAAAAAAAGGAGAAATCAGCCATTTTATGTCTGTGGCAAAAATGGACTTAGTATGCGGACAAACCTGCGAAAAGGTACTCTAAGGCCACATTTTGCTGCAGCTTAGTAAAAGGACCTCTTGTTGAACTTGCTGGCTTATTGGGAAGCATGTTTATTTGGAAGCAATTATGGAACGCACTACTGAATGCCATAAAAACAACGCATGATGTGACAACCTTCCGGAAGTTACTGAAGACTAACCTGTTCAAAGAGATTTATAAAAAGAATCCTTCATAAAGACTTGATTTCAAAACTACACCAGAACAAACCAATATTGAACTCTTTTAATTTGGTTACTTTAATCACGTTATTATTATTGAATGTTATACCTTGTCCTGGATCTCATATACCTGATATGAATTATTTATTTACTTCTAATTTATCTGATATTTTTATGTACCTTAATTGTAACAATACTCTGAACTTCTCATTCCGTTAATGGTGATCGCCATTGCGGCATAATGTAAGCCACATTGAGCCTGCAAATAGGTGGGAAAATGTGGGATACAAATGCAGCAAATAAATAAATGTTTCAAGAACGCAGATATCTATCTGTGTCAAGATGCAGAGTCAGTATGCTCTTCTGCTAACTGATTAACTCATTTTCACTTACTAACCACATACCTAAAAACACATTCCATATGGGTTACATCAATACATATTTAAATTCAATATAATAAATACCATTACAAAATAGCTTTATTACACACCAGCAATAAGTACCTCTCTCCCCATCCTCACAGATCCTAATTAAATTACTTTTTCTGTAAAAATTCTCAGCTACATTGCTCCTCTGATGCATTTGAGAGCATTTACAGCTATTTGTTTTCTCAGTGCTGCAGCTCCCTAGGACAGCACCAGACAAGATCTATTGCCAAGGCAATCCTGAAACCTGGGCCTGGCATCACAATCTGCTACAGTAGTATGAAGCTAAACTCGACTCCCGTCTCCCCTTCTCAGAAAATAGCCACCTTGCATTTCTCTGAAAGCAAAGAATCACCAACCAGAAGAAGCTCTTCATTAAAATGTACGGTGAAAGAGTTCCTGCATATCAATATGAATAAGGGACAGTGAAGGAAAAACTCTTCTTGTTTGAGTAATTATAAGTATGAACGTTTCCTCCTTACCAATGTTCCTTTGAAATGGCCAGACGCTTTATACCAGGCTTTGCTGCTCCCATTTTCACAGACACACAAGTGATCCATAAGGCCATTGCAGTACATAAAACACTTTCCTATCAAATAGAACAAGAGGAAACAGTCAAAAAGATTATTAGATTCTTAAGTTAAATAGCAATTAGTCACTCTGTTGGTACTTGCTAATAGAAATTCTTTCAAAATAGTACATATGAATGCAAGTAATTCTCTCTTCAAGTAATTTACTCTTCATTTGCCGGAGGAAAAGACTTCAGATTTTCTGCTTTGCGCCCTAGCACGTATCGTTCAAATTGCAGGCTGCTACCTCTCCTCTGCCGATAATTATCTGCTCAGATTGGGATAAGGTGCAGAATCGTCATCAGTCTAAAAAACCACCGCTGCTCTCAATTATGTTTCTTTGTACATAGATTTGTCTTTTTTATTTTATAAAGTTATAGTAGCTGCACATTTATCTGGGCTGTAGAATGTTCAGTCGGGAACGCTCAACAAAGAGCCTCCGTTTATCAAACCGCTTCCTCAGGAGTCGTGCCCTTGACTACTATTCTTGTCCTACAGTCGAAGTGTAAATATACAATATTAGAGAGTGGACCGCGGAGAGCTATCCTATGAATAAAGATTAGTTTAAAGAAGCCTACCTTGTGCGGGTCCTGCCTTTTTTTTCTGCGGGACTCCTTGTAATTAAAATGGCGTCAGAGTATTTAAACCTTCCTTCCGATCACCTGTCCAATCACTATCGACTTCCTTCTTAAAGGGGCTTTCTCTCAATCACCTTAATAGTTTGGTCACTTTACCCTTTGTTTTATATATCCTTTATAGAAATGCTTTCCACTCTACACGTACATTCAAACCATTTGGTATTATAGTGTTTAGCCTAAAGATCCAACGCTGCTCTGCCTGTATCAGAGCTCGATCTCTATTCCCTCCTCTTATCGATTCCCTCACCTGATCTATCACTATACATTTAAAATCTGAAAACGTGTGCTGTTTTTCCATACAATGGGTCACTAATGGAGCTTCCCTACGTTGGTGTATAATATTGAATTTATGATCAGTCAAGCGCTGTTTTAGTGCCTGTGTCATCTTTCCTATATATAGCTTTTAACATGTACATCTTAGTATATAAGCTAAGTGGTTACTGTTACAATCTGTGTCGCATCTCAATGTATATATTTTCCTATCTTTCGGATTCACAAATTCTTTAGCAATAATCATATTTCTACAATAAATGCAATTACCTCAGGTCTTATGTCTCTCCACTTCTTTAGACCTATTCATTTCACCTAACTTAGGTTGCATCAGTTCTCTCAGATTTTGTCCTCTGGAATAGGCAATACGTAATCTGTGATCATGGAATGCAGGATGTGCCTGCATTATCCTCCAATGAAGTTTTAATGTTTGTACTGCTCTTTGAATTCCGTGTGTGTGCCGTAGTATACAGGTTTGTTGTCGACCTTCTTGTTGTTTTCTATTAAATTGTAAAAGACTTTCCCTGTCGTTATTTTTGGCTCTAATATATGATTTTTTTCAGTACTTCCGTTGGGTATTGTCTTGTGTTAAATTTCTGCAACAAAACTCTTGCTTGATCCTTGAATTTCTGTTTTTCACTACAAATTCTGTGGTACCTCAAAAGTTGGGAAAACGGCAGACTGTTTTTTTATTGACAAAGGATGATTACTTTGGTAATGTAAGAGGGTGTTACGATCTGTAGGTTTAATGTAAACTTCAGTGGTAACAATCCAACTTCCTGTGTTACCTGAACATCCAAAAAATGTATCTCTCTATTAGAGTATTGTTTTGTGAACTTTATATTGACATCTCTTGTGTTTAATCACTCACAAAATTTGTGCAGCTGTTCTTCATTGCCCTTCCATTGCATAAAGATATCATCTATGTACCTATGCCAGGTAAATATTTGTTGTTTCCAAGGGTTCTCTTGTACCCAAAGTTCTTCAAATCTAACCATATATAAGCAAGCCACCGAAGGAGCACAAGTGACTCCCATGGCTACCCCTTTCTTTTGTCGGAAAAAGGGATCCTTGAACAAGAAGAAATTTTTCTTCAGTACTAATGTAACTAGCTCCATTAAAAAAGGGGTAGGAACTTGATGGGGATGTGGTCTGGTTTCTAGGAATTCTTCCACTATGGTCTGAGCTGTTGCTGTATATACTGTAAAGAGTAAGAAATACACTAAAATTGAAAGAAATGTTGAGTAATAGAATGGCAGATGTCATTATTACCTTTGGAAAATGGGTTCCTTTGGGCTTGCAGTCGAATTTTTATAACATCCAGTGGTGTAACTAAAAATTAGAAAAGCATAAGTAATTTATTCAAAGTTATTATGCTTAATGTAAAATTTACCATAATAAAAATAAAAGACTATATATTCAGCCGGCATAAGTAGACTAAGTGAAGCATGATCCAGCATGCCTCCTCTTGCATCCTTCCTTCCCTTTCTCTCTTGTGATGTCCAGCATTCCTCATCTTTAATTCCTCCCTTCCCCGTGATGTCTCTCTTCATTCTCCTCTTCCACCATTGCTGCTGCTCTCCACTTACTCCCTCACACCCTCCTCCCCCCCCTCCCAAAAGCAGCAGAGCTCCCACTTATTTCCTCCCCCCAAATAGACAAACTGCTCTCCTGGGCCTACCGTACTGCCTTGGTAATCCACTGGCACACTAGGCCAGGTGCAATCCCCACTCATTCCTGCCCATGCCATTTCCATAGTAAAAATGGCTGCCACAACTTCTAACGGCAGTCTCGCAAGATGGAGAGGATGGGAGGACTGCTGGACACCACGGGTATGGGAGGGAGGTCTCAAATATAAACCAAAGCTCAATTTTTTTATTACTTTTTTGGCCAAAACCTCTTGGTTTATATTCAAGTATATAGAGTATACATGCAGAATAGTGACTGCACATTCCTTACTCTATCAGATACCTTATTCAGGGAGCATCTGAATATTACCACTATCCGACTAAGCTGCAGTGCTGTCTCCCCTTCTTATCAAGCTAATCCTGCTATGTAGTGATTTTTCCTTTTGTATCTTGAATATTCTACATACATTACAGTTGAAATTGGAATGGAAGAAGGATACAACTGAAATTAATAGGAATCAGCATAAGGAATGGCAAGTCAAATGGAAAGAGCTGATAAGGAAGGCACAGAGAGACTTTGAAAAGAAGACTGCATTGGAGGCAAAAATGCAGAATAACTTTTTTAGGTATATTAGAAGCAAGAAGCTAGCAAAAGAATCAGCTGGACCGCAAGATGTCCGAGGGATAAAAGAAGCAATCAGGAAAGACAAGGCCATAGCAGAGAAATTAAATGAATTCTTTGCTTCAGGAAGATGTGGGAGAGATACCAGTGCTAGAAATTGTATTCAATGCTGATGAGTCAGAGAAACTGAAACAAATCTCTGTAAACATGGAAGATGTAATGGAGCAATTTAACAAACAGAAAAGCAGCAAATCGCCTGGACTGGATGGTATACATCCCAGGGTACTGATAGAATTGAAAAATTAACGTGCAGAGCTACTGTTAGTAATATGTAATTTATCTTTAAAATCAAGCAAGGTACCAGAAGATTAGAGGGCTGTCAATGTAACGCCGATTTTTAAAAAAGGTTCCAGAGGTGATCCAGAAAAATTAAAGACCAGTGAACCTGACGTCGGTGCCGGGCAGAACGATAGAGACTATCATAAAGGACAAAATTACAGAGCATATACATAAGTATGGATTAATCAGACAAAGCCAACATGGATTCAGTCAATGGAAATCTTGCCTCACCAATCTACTACATTTCTTTGAAGGGGTGAATAAGCATGTGGATAAAGGTGAGCCAGTCAATGTTGTGTACCTGGATTTTCAAAAGGCATTTGACAAAGTACCTTATGAAAGACTCCTGAGGAAACTAGATAGTCATGGGATACGAGACAATATCCTATTGTGGATTTAAAAACTGGTTAAAAGATAGAAAACAGGGAGTAGGATTAAATGGTCAGTATTCTCAATGGAGAAGGGTAGATAGTGGGGTTCTCCGGGGTCTGTGCTGGGACCGCTGCTTTTTAACATATTTATAAATGATGTAGACATAGGAATAACTAGTCGGCAATTAAATTTGTATAATGACAGTATTTCCGGGTGTACCTGAGAGAAAAGTGGTTGGATTACCAGGCACATAACAATACACCAGAGGTGAGTCCAGGCGCCTACTGGGAAGCGTCAAAGGCAGTTATGCAGGCCATAGAATATCTTATACCTCAGCTCAGAAGAGGAGGAGGGAAGCGGAGCTTATGCGTCTCTCACAGGAATTTCAGCAACTGCATAGGCGTCACATGCTACACATGACCGATGAAAACAGGAGACACCTGATGCAGACTAGACAGAAACTTGATGCTTTATTGAATCAAAGAGCAGAGAGGGATATTTACTTCCAATGTTTCAAGCTTTTTAAATGGGGTAGTAAATTGGGTAAGCTGCTAGCTAATTTAGTGCAGCCCTCCCATAAAAAAACAGGTGATTATCTCTGTCAAGGATGATATGGGACAGGAACATACTAGGGAGACTCACATTATGAACCAGTTTGTTAAATTCTTTAGTCCCTGTTAAGGCAAGAGACTTTAGTGAGGAAGCGTGTGAGGTGTTTTTTCAGCAATTGAAGTTACCTGTTCTTACACCAGAGCAGCTGAGTACCTTAAACTCTCCTATATCGGATCAGAGGATCAGTAGGGGAATTGAGATCCTAAAGCCCCGAGGCCAGATGGATTCGGCCCAGAGTACTACAGTATTCTGAGTGACTTGGTTATCACGCCTCTGAGAGAGGTGTTTAATGGAATAAGGGAGGAGAGTATGGGGTTATATCAGAACATGGCCCATATAGTGTTAATTCCTAAACCAGGGAAGGACCCTGCGCAGGTGGGGTCCTACTGACCCATATCACCTTTAAATCAGGATTTTAAATTACTGGCGGCTATAATGGCCAGGCGCCTGAATGTGGTAATTCCCTTCCTTGTGCATGAAGACCAGGTGGGTTTCGTCCCAGGTCGTTATGCATCAATGAATCTCTATCGAGCGCTGCTGGCCATACATGAGCACAGGGGGAAGGGAGGAATGGGGGCTATAGTGGGGCTAGATATGGAGAAAGTTTTCGATAGTATATCTTGACAGTACCTTTTTTGGGTTTTGGAACGATTTGGTTTAAGAGGGGCTTTTGTTAATTGGGTATCTGCTCTCTACTTCTTCACCACAGGCACAGCTGATAATAAACAATAAACTCACGGATAGCTTTTCTCTACAGAGAGGTACCAGACAGGGATGCCCCCTGTCCCCACTTCAATTTCTACTAGCTTTGTTTAATCAAAACCAGTATTTTCTTATGCAGCAAGGACTAGGTCTGTTTCTTGAGATAGGCATATTTTTAAAGAGCAGACTTACAAATTTCCATAGTTACCTAGGGAACTTTGTAAGTCTAAATGCTTTGAAAACGAGCCCCATAATAAAAGTATTAAGATTAATTCAGAATCAATTTGTGAAAACAGTAAATGAATCCCTAATTTTCTAAGCTCAACTACTTGGCTAATTAGAATCAGGTACAAATATATCACCCTGCAGAGTAATTTTACACAATGGAGTTTGGGCATCTTGTCCCAAATAAGTATCCAAAAGGTCCGAGTTTGCTATTCACCATAAAAATCAGTGGTATCTACTCATATCACAGTCAAAAGAAATTTCAGAGGACAAGCACTTGATGCTCATCTGTCTAGACATTTGGAGCTCTATCTATCTACTGTCAAGGTGGTCTACAGTAGTTGTTCCCAGGAACGTTCACCTCAAGAACAAAAAAAATCCATTAAGTCACAAAGAACCCCAGACTAACATCTAAAGATCTGCAGGACTCTCTTACCATCAAGTAAAAAGAATTTGCAAAGGAAAAGCAGGCTGTTGTATTCTCACAGATGGGTGACTACCATCTGACAGAGCTTGGTGCGGATGCTGACTAGTGAAAATACTTAGAACTTTCTAGCATCATCTCACCGCACCTGTGCTGGTGCCTTCCCGCCTGACATGCAAGTGAAGGTCCCTCAGTCTCATTTTTTCCATGGAGCAGGGAGGATATGTTTTGCGTTCTCCTGTCAGTGCATGTTTCACTCTTTCACAGTGCCTTCCCATGCAGGTATTTTTTTTTTCTGTTTCTCAACTAGTATTTTTTATTTTCTGCTTTTTCAGTATTTCCCTTTATTTTCATTAGTCTTTTGGCTCTTAAAATTTCCTTTATTTTCGCGACCTGCTAGTCCTGGTTAGGCTGGAGCACTGACCTCAATTTGACTACTGCCCCATTTTCAGGTCACAATTGAGAACTTTAATTTAGCTGCAATTCTTTGCTTGATGTCCCAGAAGACACCCAGTGGCTTCAAGAGGTGCGCCCAATATAATTGAGAGATTTATGTAATGAACTCGTACTTTGGTGCATCGGGTACCTTGGGCCGGACCATGAGCTTAACTTTTGTTCTCTTTGTTTAAAAACGCAGTTGAGTACACAGAGGACGCAGCAGGTCCAACAGGATAAACTTTTTGGCTCTTCAAAGACTGGTACATTGGCATTAGAAGCATCAACCTTGATGGCTGCCAAGACTTCAACATCCAATGGGAGTGCACCGGCATCGAGGTGGTCTCCACCTCTCGACATTATGTGCTGACAGCAGGCCCCAGGACTGATCAGCATCGGACCCAACACCGAGGACACATATGGTTTGATGTCGTCCTCATTGGAACTGAAGGACCATGATATTGAGTATTGGGCAGGCCCAAGAAGCACAAGCATCAGTGCTCATCGGCGCACAGTGCTGGGAGCATCGGGGCATCAGCTTCGCAGGTACCAGAGATGTGCTGTCACCGGAAGGAGCGCTCTCCCTCTTTAGAAGTAGTACCAATGAGCAAGAGCAACCAGGTCCACGTTTCAGGTTCAGCACCAACACTTTCTCAGGTTGCCTCTCTCCCGGCTCCTCCGCCTTTGCTAATGTCTTCTTTTGACGAGCGGTTCTGAGCCATCCTCTGGCATTGAAGATGCTTGTGCCAGCTGCAGATCAGCCCCAGATCCTTCCTGAGGGTTAGCCCCTGCCTGTGCTGACATCCTTGATGCTGGTGCCACAACAGGTGTCGATGTCAGCACTGACACCAACACATATGGTATTGCTGTTGATGTTGGGCGAGGAAGCTTCCCCGAGTTGGAGGTTTGGGCTGTACCTTGGCGCTTTTTGGGGTGTGGACATGGTTCCACTGAGCCAAGGTTCGCACAGACTCATTCAGTTAGGTCTGAGTATGGTGGAGAGCGAGTGGGACCGTTCATGGGACTCAGAGGAAGACCTGCATTGCTTCTCAGAGGAGTCTTATGGGATACCCTCTGATCCCTCCCCACCTCAAGAGAGACGTAAATCTCCACCAGAGGGTCTCTCTTTCACTAGTTTTGTGTTCTGCCATCCCATCTATCCCATTTAAGTTAGAAGTCAGCTTTTTTTTTTTGCTTCCTTTGGAAAGCAGTGTGCTGGGTTTTTTTTTTTACTTGGATGTCTTGGAGTTCCTTCCTCAGCTGGTCCAAAAGGTAAGGTTTTTTTTTTTTTTTTAAATCAATTTCAATTAAACAATAGCAAATACAGCTGGAAAAATAGCATAGGCTTATCACAGAAAAACAAAATTTACAAAACTTGATACACAACTTCTGTCAGTAGTCCACAATTATGGGGGTAAGAGAAGTTTATCATTGGCAGAGTTGAAATCAAAGCAATTATATCAGCAAACTAAAGAGGCTGCTGAGAGAGCAGGTAATATTCTTCTATTAAGAATATTCTTCTATTAAGAAGCACATACAGGAGGACAATCATTGGGGAGTACCGGAAGAAACCATGGATGTATTAGTTACAAATGTGGTAAGCTGCATGGGGTCAAAGAAAACATATCTAACTCCTTGCAAGTTGATGACACACTTGCAGCGGAAACGAAGAACAAAAGTTGCCCCAACTGAAGCACTTTTGGTCTCAATAACAAAAATAGTTTTTCCCTCTTCTGTGTTACTCTAGATACATCAGGGTACATTCTTATTTTTATTTATTTATTTGTTGCATTTGTATGCCACATTTTCCCATCTATTTGCAGGCTCAATGTGGCTTACAATTTTCCGTCATGGCTTATGCCATTCCAGAATACAGATACAATTGGTATTATAAAGAAAGCATGGATGACATAATAAACAATCAGGTAAAAAGAGAAAACATTCAGTTGGTATTACATATAGGACGTGGATGACATAGTAATAGTAAACAATCCGGTATAAGGAGAAAATACTCTAAATATTAAGTGATGGTGCATTACAGTTCCTATTATGAGTCACTATGGTATGTCTTGTTAAAGAGGTGAGTCTTCAGTGCTTTGCGGAAGTTAATTAGGTTGTGAACTATTTTCAGGTTAAATGGTAAAGCATTCCACAGCTGCGAACTCATGTATGAAAAACTGGATGCATGTATTAATCTGTATTTTAAACCTTTACAGCTGGGGAAGTGAAGATTCAGGAATGTGCGTGCTGATCTTTTAGCATTCCTGGGTGGTAAATCAATAAGGCCTAACATGTAGGCCGGGGCATCTCCGTGAATTATTTTATGCACCAGAGTGCATACTTTGAACGTTATACGTTCTTTAAGAGGAAGCCAGTGTAGCTTTTCTCTTAGGGGTTTGGCACTTTCGCATTTTGTTTTTCCATATATAAGTCTGGCTGCAGTGTTTTGGGCTGTTTGAAGTTTTTTGATGATTTGATCTTTACAGCCAGCAAGAAGTCCATTGCAGTAGTCTAAATGACTTAGTACCATTGATTGTATTAGATTACGAAAGATTCCCCTAGGGAAGAAAGGTTTTATTCTTTTGAGTTTCCACATTGAGTGGAACATCTTCCTTGTTGTATTCTTCACATGGCTTTCAAGCGTGAGATTCCGATCAATGGTTACTCCAAGAATTTTCAGGGTGTTTGAAATGGGAAGGGTAAAGTTTGGTGTGGATAAAGTGGTGACGTTATTTGCATTATATTGTGATGTAAGTACAAGACATTGTGTTTTCCCTGCATTAAGTTTCAAATTAAATGCATCCGCCCATGAATGCATGATTTGGAAGCTGTGATTGATGTCTTTTGTGATTTCTTTCAAATCATGTTTGAACGGGATATAGATCGTGACGTCATCTGCATATATATATGGATTAAGGCCTTGATTGGATAACGATTTGGCCAGGGGTGTCATCATTAGGTTGAAAAGGATTGGTGAGAGTGGAGATCCTTGAGGGACACCGCATTCAGGTGTCCAAGAAGCTGACATACTCGAATTAGATTTCACTTGGTAAGTTCTAGTAGTTAGGGAGCCTCTGAACATGTAGAGAACGTTACCTCCAACTCCGAAGTATTCTAGGATATATAATCATATTTTATGGTCTATCATGTCAAATTATCTTATAATTCATAAACAAAACATCTTTATATTTAAAGAACAGCTTCAAAAGCCATTCCCTGTCAGAGTCCAAAGCTAACTGAACTAATAATGTAGTAGGAACTAGGACCTCCAAGTCTGATCGCTCAAGAAAAGCAGTTAAATCCAAGGAATCCAAAGGTAATCCCTGCTGGTTGGGCTGAGATTGCTTCTTACCAACAGGTAGGTTGATATTGACAGAAATGAGGTTTCCCGAACCTTCACAGTTCAAGAAGTATCTTTTAAACATGTCCATGGCAGATATAGCATATTGTTTGGGAAAATTTAGGAAATTTTATTCATCTAAAACTCTGACACCCGATAGCATTTTCCAAATTCTCAGCTTTAGCACAAATGTTTACACTTTCATCCAAGTCTCTCCTTGGGTTTCCAAAACCTCCAGCCTTGTTTCAACTGCTTCCATCTTATTATTCAAATCAGAATGTTTATTTTTTAAGGCTGCTAAATCTGGAACAATCAAATCTGTATGTGAACTTTTTTATGTATCTAGTTCCTAAAGAAGTTTGGAGACCAGAAATAGCTTCCCATATTGATTCCAAATAACATTTGGCCTCTACAAGGGGACAACTCCAGCCACGTTTCCCATATTAGAAAAGACAAACAAGATCAGTACCTCGAGGCTGCATAATTACTGAAAGTTTCTCAGACTCACTCCAATCTGTCCAACACCTGCAAAACTGACGCTTCTCATCCCAGCCCCGATGCTGCAGGTTCTTCCTCTTCCTCACAGATTAGACACTGGTGTGTCGCCACAGCAATTTTAGTGTCAATCGATGCCAGCTGCAGCGGTTATGCAAAAGGGCTTAGTTATAGTAACCGCTCTGAAGGGGGACAAAGAGGTCTACGTCTTGCCTCTGCCCCAGCTGAAGAAACCTCTGGAGTATTTACACCAGTACCCAGAACCACGAAAGTGTGAATCGGACCAGCTTGAGAAACATTCATTCCAGGCTCCATAGGGAAAATTCGGGGGTTTCAATTTGCGCTTCACCATCAG
The DNA here is from genome assembly GCF_901765095.1 of Microcaecilia unicolor. Lineage (NCBI taxonomy): Eukaryota > Metazoa > Chordata > Amphibia > Gymnophiona > Siphonopidae > Microcaecilia > Microcaecilia unicolor. Next base: position 122,335,136 of record NC_044031.1, on the reverse strand, counting down.
AAAAGGTCATCGCTGGGGACAGCGTCTCACGGCTCACTTCAGACAGCAGCCATCTTGATTAGACTCCCCCCCCCCCCCCCCCCCCGCAAGTTTTTCATGATTTCTTCTCTCTCGGTTTTTAACATGTCTTCTTTTTGTAGAGTTGATTTACAAGTTTGTTTCTCAGTTTCTGACTACTGCGTTTGCAAAGTTTTTTTTGCATATTCAGAATTGTAAGTAGTGGCCAAAGAATTTTTGATCTTGAGTGCTTTAGGAATGATGTCATTCTTTTTGCAGATTGTTAGAAAGTATACGTGGCTATTCTTTTTTCTGTAGGTTTTGTTTCTTTTTCTGTAGGTTTGCTCCTTTGTTTCATCATATGGCTGACCAGGTGCTCTTCTGGTCACAATAGATGTAGAATTTCTATACAGCAACATTCCCTGTGCTTAAGGCATAGCTGCATGTGATAAATTCCTAAAAACATCCACCCTGGACCACCAATACACACCAGAAACTATTACAAAATTAATCAAATTAATTCTAACTCACAAATATTTCCGTTTCAATAATGATATTTAATCTGCAAATCATGGGCTATGGGCAACAGGATGGCACCATAATATGCAAACTTTTTCATGGCAAAACTAGAAGAGACATTCTTAAAAAAATATGCAACTAAACCCCTAAAATACTACAGGTATACTGATGGCATTTTTATGATTTGGACTGAGGGAGAAAAGACTCTCAAACAATTTTATATTTTTTTCAATGCATTCAAATTCAAAATTGATTAAACCAAAGAAAATGTCAACTTTCTAGACATCATAGTCTCTATCAACAATAGCTATATAACATCTATATGCAAGAAACCAACTGACAGATGCAGCTACCACCTTTCACATACAAAAAAATCCATTATGTGCACATGATCTTTGTATCTCGCTCTGGACAAGAGTGGTTAACAAATAACAATAAATGAACTGAAATTATACACAACCAAGCCACGAGATGCCACCGCATCTGCTCTGACCCTAAAGACAGAGATAAAACACCTGGTGCTGGGAGGGAGGGCGGCCTGATGCTTGGTTGGTTGGAGGGTGGGCGGGCGGCCTGGTGCTGGGAGGGAGGTCTGATGCTGGGTGGGAGGGAGGCCTGATGCTGGGTGCTGCTGGGTGGGAGGCCTGATGCTCGGTGGGTGGGAGGGAGGCCTGGTGCTCGGTGGGAGGAAGAGATGCCTGGTGCTGGGAGGGAGGCAGGGGGGAGAGGAGGGTGGCTGGACATGGATGGAGGGCAAGTAATGAAGAAGAAAGGAGGAAAGTAAAGAAATAAATGGAAAGGAAGCCCTGGAAACGGAGTTAAGAGAACAGATAGAGAGCAGCAGAATCAGAGACTAGGACCAATATGGATAGAAAAACAAAATCACCAGACAACAAAGGTAGAAAAAAATCATTTTATTTTCATTTAGTGCTTGGAATATGTCCAATTTGAGAATTTACATCTGCTGTCTTATTTTGCACTGGGTATACTGGAGCTGTAACAGCTTACAAAAATGATTTATAATGAAAAAAAAAAATCATGTTATTTTTTTCTCCTATACTAGTATAATATTTTCAATGATGTCTGTTTATATGCACCATGGCTGGTGTAAGGGGTGTGGCTATCATAGGGGTGGAGTCATATGTGGTGACCCCGCCCATAACGAGTACTGGCACTTTGCGATAAATAATTAGATTTTGGGTTGCTGTTTGGTCTCTGAAAGGTTCGCCATCACTGTTATAGGGGATATAACTGTTTGGTTTTCAAAAATGGAACAATGGGCGACTCAACACAAATTAAAATTGAATACTGGTAACACCGAGATTCTTTGACTTGTAGCTCCTTCAAAAGAGCCCCATGGTAAGTATTATGGGTAAGCCATGAGGGTTTTAGGGGTATTGTTGGACTATCATTTGTCTATGATGGATCAAATTAAACAACCAATTCGGAAAGTGTTTATCAAACTAAGAATACTCCAGCGTATGAAAAAAATTACTGGATCAGGAATGTTAGTCGTACCAGAGTTGTGTTGTGCCGGCTTCATTATTGTAACTCATTGTATATAGGCTGCTCGAAAACATCTGAGGCTCTTGCAGGTCTTACAGAATACTGCAGCAAAATTGATACGTGGTAAGCACAGATCAGATCAGGCAATATTATTATTAAGATGTCTTCATTAGCTCCCAAAAGAAGCTTGCTGTCAGTTTAAACTTTGTGTATTAGTACCTAAGACATTATATGGACAATCTCCGGAGCACGTGATTAGCCTATTAGCACTTAGGTCTACTGACCGCTTTTTGCGGTCAAAAGACCTTTGTATGTTGCAATACTCTACGCTTAAGGGAGTGAAATTTAAATCTATTCACTCAATGGGTTTTGTTTATCAAACAGCCCAATGTTGGAATTTGCTCCCCTCAGAACTAAGATTGATTTCATGAAATTTTGTGAACTACTGAAAGCACATTTCAGAAATATTTGTGCTAAAAAGCCGTTACTTTTGAAAATGTTATTATTATTTTTGATGCTGAGGGGTTTTAAAAAATTATTTTATGTATTTTAAAGTGTTGTAATTTCCTAGTGATGGCCTGGTATTCTTTTTTTGTAATCTGAACTGATCCAGCAGTGGTTTGTAGCGGAATATAAATGTAATTGAAATAATTGTAACAAGGGAGCATATGATAAAGGTGAAAAGGAACAGAATCAGAATCTAAGGAAATATATTTCATCATGGAAAGGGTGGTAGATGTATAGAACAGCCTCCCAGGTGCTGGAGACAAGGACTGTATCTGAATTTCAGGAAACATGGGATGAGCACAGAGCATCTAAGGGGGAAAGGATTAACAACAATACTACTTGGTATGGATGGGCAGACTGGATAGGCTATATTGTCTTTTTTTTCAGTTATTTTCATGCATCATAACAACTAAGATGCATGATAATAAATCAAACACTGGAAAAGACGCAAAGAGGGGCATAATCGAAAGGGGTGCCCAAGTTTTCCTGAGGGCGTCCTTGCAGGACATCCCGGCGAAGGGGTGGGGAAACCTGTATTATCAAAACAAGATGGGCGTCCATCTTTCGTTTCGATAATACGGTCGGGGACGCTCAAATCTCAACATGGACGTCCCCGATTTTCGGCCATAATGGAAACCAAGGATGCCCATCTCAGAAACGACCAAATCCAAGCCATTTGGTCATGGGAGGAGCCAGCATTCGTAGTGTACTGGTCCCCCTGACATGCCAGGACACCAACCGGGCACCCTAGGGGGCACTGCAGTGGACTTCACAAATTGCTCCTAGGTGCATAGCTCCCTTACCTTGTGTGCTGAGCCCTCCAAAACCCACTCCCCACAACTGTACACCACTACCATAGCCCTAAGCAGTGAAGGGGGGCACCTACATGTGGGTACAGTGGGTTTCTGGTGGGTTTTGAAGGGTTCACATTTACTACCACAAGTGTAACAGGTAGGGAGGGAGATGGGCCTGACCTGCATAGTGCTGTGATGGAGCTGGGTATGACATTTGAGGCTGGCAAAATATATTTAAAAAGTTTTTTTTTAGGGTGGGAGGGGGTTGGTGACCACTAGGGGAGTAAGGGGAGGTCACCCCCGATTCCCTCCGGTGGTCATCTGGTCAGTTCAAGCACCTTTTTGAGGCTTGGTCATAAAATAAAATGGACCAAGTAAAGTTGCCCAAGTGCTCGTCAGGGACGCCCTTCTTTTTTCCATTATCGGTCAAGGACGCCCATGTGTTAGGCACGCCCTAGTCCCGCCTTTCGCTACATTTCCGGCATGCTCCCGTGAACTTTGGTCGTCCCCGTGACAGAAAGCAGTTCAGGACGCCCAAAATCAGCTTTCGATTATGTCGATTTGGGTGACCCTGGGAGGACGCCTATCTCCAGATTTGTGTCGAAAGATGGGCACCCTTCTCTTTCGAAAATAAGCCTGAAAGCAATTTAATAAAGAAGACATGGAAAACAAAAAACAATTCCTAAACATAGGGCCACATGTACTAAACATTTTCCCCCACAGACATTCCTGTATATAGATATAGGCGTTCTCTCTTCTACATACATACATACAGAGTGAGGCCAACAAAAAAAATTAACTTCCTAGAGTTTTTGTTGCTGTTTTCTCAGCAACTGCCTGGAATTTCAACAAGAAATTTTACAGCTTTATTTTGTAGTTACTATCTACGTTTATGAACCAAGTGGAATGAGATTATCTTTGAACACAGCAAAGTTAGACTTTTTAGTATGACCACACAGCGATTTTCGTGCGTTCAAAAATGTATGCACTGTAAAACTACCATTATTTGAAAAAACAGGGTACCAGTTCACTGTTAATGATGTCATAGTGATGTCCACTTTTGTAAACATTTCAGATTGGAATGGCAATTATGGGCAAGGTGTTAGCAGATGATCTGGGACAGCCTGCCACAGGACTGATAGACAAAGCTTTTAAGAACTTCCCAAAGCGACTAAATGACAGTGTTAAAGCTGGGGTGGACACTGAGAATTCACAGTGACTGTGAAATTCTGATACATTGCTAACTGTAACGTTTGAATGACATTATTTTACTATGTTTTAGCTCAAACATTTTTAACGGGCAAAAATCGCTAAGAAGCAACACTAAAATGTCAGTAACATCAATGTAGCTTAAGATAATTAAATGTTGTTTAATTGTAATACTTAAATATGATGACTAAATACATAAAAATTTCTAGTTGAAATTCAAAGCAGTTGCTTAGAAAACTGCAAAAAAAAAAAACTGGGGTTTCTTTTTGCCTTGCCTATATATATTTAAAAGTTATATATTTTGCTCCTGGGGGAATTTTGCACAATGCTAAATTTGCACAAAATTCCCTACCTCTGCAGACTGTGCAGAATTTTGTGCTGTCTGCTTTTGAAGTGCAGACTGGCACAGATATTTATTTATTTTCTGCATTTATATCCCACATTTTCCTATCTCTTTGCAGGCTCAATGTGGCTTACAACTACCGTAGTGGCGATCGCCATTTCCGGAATAAGAAATACAGAAGAATGTTCCAATCAGAGTATATAGAGTATTCACTTTATGGCTGCCTCTCTCCCTGCACATTAACCGCTCCAGCGAGGCAAGAGAAGGACCTGCATAGCTGCAGGTTGGGCTGCTTCCTCCTCTGCTGTCTTGGTCCCTGGTGGCTCCTTTAAGTCACGCAGCTCAAAGGAACAGTTGGGCCCGAGACAGTAGAGGAGCTGTGTCTGTGTGTGATACCTCCATATCCTTAAATACCATATGTGTATAAGCACACATTCATATATATGTATATCTAAACGTATGCAGAAATATAAATACATATCCATATAGTTACTAATCACTAAGGGGCCTTTTTACCAAGCTGTAGTAAAAGGGCAAAAAAAGAAAAGAAATGCCTGTGAAGTAAATCTGCATTTCCCGCACAGCCGTTTCATGGGGGATCACTTACCAGTACCCACTGAGGTGGCGGTAAGGGCTCTCATGATAACCCAGCAGTAACAAGAGTAGCGCATGGCACTGCCTGATTACCACTGGATAACCCCTGTGCTAGAAAAATCAAGTCTGATTTTCTGTAGCACCGGAAAAGGCGTGCGTTGGAATGGAACTACCTGTTGATACAGTGTATTTATGTTCCATTAAAAGTGAGTTAATTCTTACCAATCAATGATGTAAGTAAAGCCCCAGAAGAGGAAGCTACTATCTGCTGAATGAGTGTTATTTGATCTAGTCCACCGCAAGGTTTTTCAGTTTCCATATTTTCTTCCATTGGAATGTGAACCTGCAAGAGACAGGCAATAAAATGTAGAGCAGGGGTTTTCCCAAGCCACACTTAGAAAAAGAACAAATTACATGAGAAAATGCAAACTTTGTAGCTTTAAGCAATGTGTTTTAAAGGGCAAGGAGTGAAGGAGTGGCCTAGTGGTTAGGCTGGTGGACTTTGGTCCTATGGAACTGAGGAACTGAGTTCGATTCCCACTTCAGGCACAGGCAGCTCCTTGTGACTCTGGGCAAGTCACTTAACCCTCCATTGCCCCATGTAAGCCGCATTGAGCCTGCCATGAGTGGGAAAGCGCGGGGTACAAATGTAACAAAAAATAAAAAAATACTCACAGCTGCTACAATTTTTTTATTTTATAAAAGGATCTTTCATACCAGGATATTCCTGAGCAGTACACACATAAGATAGCAATTCAAATTTAAAAAACCTTAATTTTATCTTACTCGGTTGTATCCAAACAGCAACATCAGAATTTGTGTTTGCCACCTACCCTTCTAATTTGCAAATGATTAAGCTAGGAACATTATGTTTTCGTGGCTAGAAGGATCTATGGCAATGTTGTGACATTTGTATTTTGGAAGGTTTGGAAATAATTAGCTACGGCCAGAGATAAATGAATGCAAAGGGCACTGAAAAAAACCCAAGCCTTTCTACTTGTTACTGGATCTAAATGCCAATATCTAAATGATTCCATTATTAGGAAATTAAGGTCCCAACTGGCACTGATGGTCCAAAAATCAACACAGCAGATGATCAGAAAGATCCAATGTGATGATAGGAAACAGCAGAGAAAGCAGGAAATTCACTCTAATTGATAAAATACAGACAGAAAAGTCCAATATAGTCCATGTTTTATAGTAACATAGTAAATGACAGCAGAAAAATGACCTGTATGGTCCATCCAGTCTGCCTAACAAGATAAACTCATTTTACTTGGTATGCAATACTTTATATGTATACCTGAGTTTGATCTGTCCTTGCCATTTTCAGGGCATAGACCATAGAAGTCTGCCCAGGACTGTTCTTGTACTAAAAGTTCTGAAGCCAACATTGAAGCCCCTTAAAATTTACACTCCAGTCTATCCATATCTATTCAGTCATGATCATGGCACAGACCGTAGAAGTGTGCCCAGCACCATAGGAGCCGACTCTGTGGGTGTTGTGGGTGCTTGAGCACCCCCAATATTGAGAAAATTCCTTGTATGTGTCCGGGGAAGAGTTACTTCCACTGGGCTTAGCACCCCCAATAATTTTGAAAAGTTGGCTCCTATGCCCAGCACTGTTCTTGTACTAAAAGTTCTTAAGCTAACGTTGAAGCCCCTTAAAATTTACAATCCAGCCCATCCATATCTATTCAGTCACGATCAGAACACAGAATGTAGAAGTCTGCCCAGCACTAGTTTTGCTTCCCAATTACAGGTGTTGCCACCTAATCTCCGCTAAGATTCCGTGAATCCATTCCTTCTGAACAGGACCCCTTTGTGTTTATCCCACACGTTTGAATTCCATTACCGTTTTCATCTCCACCACCTCCCGCGGGAGGGCATTACACGTATCCACCACCCTCTCCGTGAAAAAATACTTCCTGACATTACTCCTTTTTTTTTTTTTAATTATTATTTTTATTAACACAGTGCAACAGTGTTTGTACAAATGCCACAACTTCCAATTATAAGTATACAACGTCACAAAGAAATGTTATCTATCAAAAGGATTGATCCATAAATCGCCAACATGGCTTACGCTGCACACTGCATTTTCCATTTTGTACCCCCCCTTACACTCATGCATCATACGCACCACTCTAACCCATTCCATAACTCATCATCCGCATCCCATACTCACTCCACTTACTCTTCCCCCCTTCCCTCATTACCCTGTAAAGGTAACACTTTTAAGCATGCTGTCCACAAAGCATGATATTGTCTGTTAACAAGTTTTGCAGAATCAGAATAAGTTCGGCACTCATTCTCACCAACCATTCTCATTTTGTTGTACCACACTTCCCCCGAAGGGCTCTCTGGTTGGATCCAGTATTGTAGGATGGTCTTTTTGATCAATAATAGAGAGGTGTATATGAATCTTCTGCATGGCTTAGTAAGTCCTTGGGCGATCAAAAGGTCTTGGTCTCCCAATAATAAGGTGGCATAGTCCCACTCTATCTGTCTATTTGTGACTTCAGTGATCAGCTGAAATGCTCGATTCCACAAAGAAAGGGAGGGGCACTCCAAAAAGGAGTGAAGAAAAGTTCCCCGCCCCTTCTGGCATTTGGTGCATTGTCCCTCTTCCCACAGTCCTATAGCTGCCCCCTTGGCCTTTGTAATGTATGCTCTATGCAATATTTTGTATTGGGTTTCTTGAAGGTCCGCTGCCTTAACCATATCATATATATTAGAAAATAGTTTATCAAACTCCTTAATAGTATAATTCCTTTTCAGCTCTCTATTCCACTGTTCCATTAATCTTTCCATCCCCCCCAAGGGTCTGTGCATTTGTAGGACTTTGTACCATGTAGTTAGGCTGTTCATCTTGTAAGGTGTACGCAGTAAGATCTTGTCCATGGGTCCCCATAACCATTTGTCCCTGTGTGCCTGTTGTAAAGAAGAATAGTAATGCCGCACTTGTAAATATTGCAATAAATGATTATTAGGGATTTCCCACCTTTCCTTCAGCTGTTCAAAAGTGTCTATGTGCTCCTGTCCCTGCTCCATAAGGTGGACCAACATCACGCATCCCTTCTCTCTCCATTTATCAAAGATAGAATATCCCAGGCCTGCCGGAAAATCTGCATTGCCCACCATGCCCAAAAAAGGGGAAGCCTCCGACTCTCTATTCTGCTGTCCTCTCCACCAGGCCCATGCTCTATGCAGAGGCTGCAGAAAGGCCAGTCTCCCTGCAGTATATGTTACTAGGCCTCATGTGCAGTAAATTTGTGAAGGACCACGGGGCACTCCAGTCCTCTAATCCACCATCCGGCAAAAACCGGTAGCTACCCGTCAGTCCCTCAAAAATGAGTCGCATAAGTGCCGCCACGTTGTACAAACGTAGTTCGGGAAATGCCAGACCTCCCTTGGCCCTACTCAAAGAGAGCTTTTGATGTCCGATCCTTGCTCCCTTCCCCCGCCAGATAAAGGCGCGTATAATAGACCGATATAGGCGCTCGTCCTTCCTCAACACCCACAAGAGGGCCGCTTGTAGTGGGTATAGGATCTTTGGTAGCAAGACCATTTTAACTAAGGCTATTCTGCCCATCAGGGAAAGCGGCAATTGTTTCCATCTATCACATAGCTTTCTGATGTTGTCCAGTGTATCCACTATATTTTTCTTATAGAATATCAAGGTATTTACACTAAGAAAGATTCCCAAATATCTCATAGCTCCTCGGGCAAGCGGTATTGGCATCCCCGACAGGCCTGGGTCCACAAAATTCCCTGACAATGGAAGTACTTCTGATTTTAGACAGTTGACCCGCAGTCCTGATAATTCCCCATAATCCCCTACTATTTCTAACACCCGGGGAAGATCTCTAGGCCCATTGGCCAAGTAGACTAGGATGTCATCTGCGAACAGATTCACCCGGAAGTCCTGTGTGCCCACCCTTATCCCCCTTATGGCCCTATGTCCCCTAATTTTTATAGCTAACGGTTCTATGGCCAACAAAAAAAGGAGCGGTGACAGGGGGCATCCTTGACGGGTTCCCCTTCGTAAGGGAAAGCTCTCTGTGAGTTTACCGTTAATTAACAATCTGGCCACTGGGAGAGTATAAAGCGTTTTAATCCATGAGATATAGGTCCCTGTTATGCCATAGCGATTCAAGGTCCCAAACAGATATTGCCACGAAATGCTGTCAAACGCCTTCTCCATATCGAGGCCCGCAATGACTTCCAGTCCCCCTCTACCCCTGCATTCCTGTATGGCCAAAAGAGCTCTCATAATGTTCATGGAGGCGTGCCTCCCCGGGACGAATCCCACTTGGTCTTCATGAACTAAACAGGAAACCACCCCATTCATCCGTCGAGCCATGATAGCGGCCAGGATTTTAATATCCTGATTTAACAATGAAATGGGGCGATAAGAACCCACCTGGGTTGAGTCTTTACCGGGTTTTGGAATTAACACTATATGGGCCATATTGTTCTGTATAGTTAATCCGTTCCCCATCCCGTTAAACCAATCTCCCAAGGGGTCCGCCACCAGGTCTGCCAAAACTTTATAATACTCCGGGCCATAGCCATCTGGTCCTGGCGCCTTAGTCAGCTTTAAAGATTTGATGGCTTGTTTAACCTCCTGTTCCTCTATTGGACTATTAAGAATGCTTAACTGGTCAGCTGCCAGGGTAGGAAGGTGAACATCTTGAAAAAAGGCCTCACATGCCACCTGATCAAACTCTCTTACCCCGTATAAAGAACTATAAAAATTAACAAATTGCTGTGTGATGTTTTTTTCTGTGGTATACTCCCTGCCTGCCATATCCCTAATAGTGGTAATAATTTGCCGCTTACGGTATGGCCTAACTAATGCTGCCAATAGCTTCCCAGCTTTGTTTCCCCACTTGAATAACCTGAATCGTTGGAAGTATATATCTCGCTGCGCTCTCTGATTCAAGATTTCATCTATTTGATGTCTAATCTCTAATATGCGTGCACTATCCTGCGTTGACAGAGTGGTCAAATGTGTTCTCCTCAAAGTGTGGTACTCATTGGACAGTCTCAGGAGGTCTGCTTCTCTCTCCTTCTTCTTCCCCGCTGTGTAAGCTATTATGTGACCCCTCATTACTGCCTTCGATGCCTCCCAGTATGTACCCGCATCTACGTCCCCTGTATGATTATACGTTTGGTAATCTATCCACTTGTTCCGTAGATATTCTCGGAACTCCTTGTCATGATACAAATGGGGATGAAGTTTCCACACTCTCTCTCCCTGGCCTCCTGCAAAAGATATCGTCATGGTGACAGCTGAATGATCACTAAGGGTGCAGTCCACTATATGAACGTGAGAGGACCTAGAAAGCAGGGATGGTGTAGTAAGCAGATAATCAATCCGAGAGTAGGTGTTGTGGGGGTGAGAGTAGAAGGTGAATTCCCTGTCATGTGGGTGTAAAAGCCTCCAGATATCCACCAACCCTAGCTGGGATAGTAAGAAGTTAATCCCTTTACTCCCCCAATTCTCTCCCCTTAGCTTCCTTGGTTTACAATCCACTGTCTGGTCGGCCAAACAGTTAAAATCTCCCCCCATCACTATGTGACAGTCCGGGAATGGTACCACTTTAGCTACTAATTCTGAGAAGAACTTGTGGGAGTAGATGTTAGGTCCATAAACGTTACACAATAGGATACTCTGACCCCATAGGTCTCCCAATGCAAGTACATATCTTCCTTCCGTGTCTGAGATCACCTTATGCATGGTAAAAGGCAGTTGTTTATGGATTAAAATAGCCACCCCCCTTTGCCTAGAGTTATAAGAAGCATATTCTACCTCACCCACCCAATCCCTCTTCAGTTTTTGGTGTTCTATTGCCGTTAAGTGTGTTTCCTGAATGAAAGCTATATCAGCCTTCTCTTTTTTCAACCAGGAAAGCACTTTGGTTCTCTTAACCGGGGAGTGAAGTCCGTCAACGTTAAGAGTAACTACTTTTAAGTTAGCCATCCTCACCCCCAAGAAGAGTACTCTCTATGATTTTGCCAGCATCCCTTTCACTGGTCTCCCAGCTGGACCAGCGAAATCCCTCTTGTTGCCTCTCAAAGGGCTTTCCAAATCTACTCCGCATTCTTCTCTCTCCTTCTCCCCTCTGAATCCCCATCTGGGTTTCACTTTGCTTTCGTGTTCCTTTTACTCCCCACCCCACCCCCCTTACCCACACTTCCATACACCAAACACACACACACGCATCCACCTTCCCTTCCCTCCCCCCCTTGTTCCCCCTCCCCTTCCCCCCCGCTATCATCTCTCCTCCCTTCTCCTTCCTTTCTATAGTCCCATTCTCTCTCCCCATCCTTCACCTTCCCAGATCCGCCCTTAGCCCCTCCCCCTTCCCAGCTCATTGAGCTCTAAATGATCAGATCCCTTCCCTTCCTCTTAATGAAGCACTAAAATCATTAACAAATCATTAATAACCTTCTCAACTAGATAACAACCAATGCAACTCCTGCTTCCCTTTCTCCCAACAGGCTTTTAGCAATGTTCTCAGTCCAAACCTCAAAGGCAGTAGCCTCGCCATTAACTAGTGCAGAGATCATCTTGAACTATGAATATGCATAAGTGTCACCAGTCTACCGCCACTGCAAACAGATTATTTTCCAGCTCCCACAGTTCCAGCTGATTCAGCCCTCTTGCGCATTGGCATTTAACGTGCGCAGAAACGCTTGGGCCTCCCCGATCTCCTGCATGAGTACTGTCTTCCCTTCATGCCATATTCGCAGTTTCGCGGGATACAGGAGCGCAAAGCGCACTCCCTTCTTATGGAGCTCGGAGCATGTGGGTGCCATTGCCCTCCTCTGTGCTGCGATCCGGGCAGAGTAATCATTGAACAAAAGTATGCGATGATTTTCATAATCCACACTCCCACGCGCCCGGAATGCTTTCATCAGCTTTTCCTTGGAGAGCCAGTTAGTATAATGGGCTATAGCTGTACGTGGCTTAGCATTAACATCTCCCTTCGCTCCCACTCGATGGGCTCTATCACAGCAAAAAGTACTCTGGGATTCTTCCAGGCCCAGCGCCTGGGGTAGCCAGGAGTCAAAGAACCGGTACAATTCATTACCTGCCACCGTCTCCGGCAGCCCAATCACCCACAGATTGTTCCTGCGGTTCCGGTTTTCTTGGTCATCAATTCGTTCTCGCAGTTCTCCCGTCTCCTTCTGCAGTGCGGCGACCAAAGTCGCCGTACCCCTCGCCTCCTCCTCGCCCGTCGAGATCCGCTGTTCCATCTCCTGCAGCCTGTGAGAATGCGCATCGAACTTCTCATGTATTTCCTCCACAGCTGATTGTAATTTATTCAGGCGATCAGCTAATGCCGCCGATACCGAGCGGGTGATTTCCTGGACCCACTCCGTTGTCTGCATGAGCGTCGGGTTCGGGGGCACACCTGGATCTAAGTTTTGATCACGCTGTGGCGCCGCCATTTTGTTCGGGGCCTGAATTCGCGTTGTTTTGGATTTTCGTTGCGCCCTTGTGGGCATAACTCGGACGTTTCGTCTTTCCAAATTCAGCCCCGCAGTAGCCGGTGATGTTCTTCTCACCCCCGCACTGCTTTTCAGGCTTCAAAAGATTCAGGATCTTCGATATTTCAGCAGATTTCGGCTGGTGTCAGGGGGAGCTGCATAGGTCTGCGTCTTCCTAGGAAGCAGGCATCACGTGACCCCCCTGACATTACTCCTGAGTCTGCTCCCCTTCAACCTCAATTCATGTCCTCTAGTTCTACCACCTTCCTGTCTCCAGAAAAGGTTTGTTTGCAGATAAATACCTTTCAAATATTTGAATGTCTGTATCAAGTCACCCCTGTTTCTCCTTTCCACCAAGGTATACATGTTCAGGTCAGCAAGCCTCTCCTTCTATGGTTTGCTATGCAAATCCCATACCATTTTTGTAGCTTTTCTTTGCACCGCTTCCAGTCTTTTTGCATCTTTAGCAAGATACAGCCTCCAAAACTGAACACAATACCCCAAGTGGGGTCTCACCAACGACTTGGGGCATCAACACCTCCTTTCTTCTGCTGGTTATACCCCTCTCTATGCAGCCTAGCATCCATCTGGCCACGGCCGTGGCCTTGTCGCATTGTTTCTTCGCCCATGCGAGGGCTGTGTCAGAACCTCAAAAGTAACTACTAATAAAATAAAAACCTGTTCATATAAATCAAAAAAACTGAAAGGGAATCATAAAAACAAAGTAACTCAGTACACACTTATAAATAAACCAAAACATGTACATGGAATAAAATGATGTTATGTTCAAATGAACGTAAGTACATAAGTACATCTGCAAATAAATGAACAACAGATGTAACAGAAATTATTGAACTTATGTAAAAAAACAAATGTATGTAAAACTAAAATTGTTAGTTTAAAACTGAGAGTACAAACCCAAGTGGTGTGAAACAGTGGTTTCACCAGCTTGGCTATAATTTAAAAAATAATAATAAATAAAAAAATAAACAATAACAAACCACTGGGTCTAAAACAGGTCCCAGCACATAGGGGTCCTTTTACTAAGGTGTGCTAATGGATTTAGAATGTGCTAATGATTAGCGTGCACTTAATGATATTCCTATGCCCATCTTATTTAGTGTGCTAATCGTTAGCGCGCACTAAATCTGTTATTGCACCTTAGTAAAAGGACCCCATAATGAATAAAACATCAAAAATAGAGCTTTAACTCAATCCACAGGATGTAAGCAGGTAACAAATTAACCAAAGCTATCTTACCAGTTTTCTCCAAAGAATGGCAGCAGCACAGCATTCTAGCACAGATGACTGAAAGTAATTCTAACATGCTCTCAGGGCAGCTGATTTATACAACTCCAATGGGGTTCAAAGTAGAGAGCTGCAAGGGAACAGGGGTTTGCGGGTATCCCCTCCAGGGCCATGGGACTCCTGTGGGGATGGACACAGGTCCTGAGGGGTTCCCGCGGTAGTGTAGCACCATGCCAGACTACTTCCCTATCCTCGACGCTGCCTCAATCTCCTCCACTTTGGCGGTCAGGCTCTGCAGAGACTTGAACCATGTGGTGCAAGAAGTTGGGGAAGTCTTGTAAGACTTCCCCAACTTCCTGCATGCATGGCTAAAGTCTCTGCAGAGCTCAATCACCATGCAGGGGAAGAGTATGAAGCAGCGCTGTGAGAAATGGCTGGAAGTGGGCCACAAGAGAGATTATGGGAAGGATGGAGGGGAGGGGGGGGCTGCAAAGAGAAAGTGGGTAAAAGCTGAGGAAGGGGATATGAGAGAGGCTGGGTGAAACCTGAGGAGGGTGGCATAAGGGGCTGGAGGGAGATGGGCTGAACCAATGGGGAGTAGACAGGAACAGGGACACGTGCTGGACAGACAGATAGGGACACAGGGAAGATGGATAGCAGACAGAGAAAGAAGAAATGCCAAGCAGAAAGAAGACCTGTGAAAGGCAGAAAAATAAAAAAAACAAAGAAAAATCAGAAGACACGGACAAAAATCGAATGGAAAAATAAAATGCTCAGACTACAAAGGTAGACAAAATATTTTAATTTTTCAACTGGACCATGTCAGGTTTGGGAAATGTGAATCTCTGATATCTTTCAATTCCAGAACGATGGCATAGGTTGGGTTATTTTAGAACAGGAGACAGGCAGGGATGGAGAAGATTACTTGTAGAGGACAAGTGAGATTCCAGCAGGAACGGGTGAAATTTCTGTCCCCGTGGAACTCTAGTTCAAAGGTCACGTTTACTCTTACACATATTTTTACTACTAAAATATATTAAGGGGAATCCTGAAAATAATTGCCACAAGAGTTAAAATACCAGCTAAGGTAAAATTAGTTCTTACCTGACAATTTTCTTTCCATTAGTCCCGACAGATCAATCCAGAGACTTGTGGGTTATGTCCCTCTTCCAGAAGGTGGAGATAGAGAGAACTTCTGAGGTTCAATAGTCATGTGCAGTCATCTAAACCTCAGTATTGTCGCTAACAGAGAAGTGTGGCCTATCAAACCACGAGCCCATCATTACTCTCTTGTCTTCATATGAATTAACCAAACCCTACAATCTCCATAGCAGGAAGAACTCATGCAGCTCACAGCAAGTAAAGAGATTTGCTCCACCCAAGGTCGAAAATACAAGAAGCCTATAACAACCAAATAGAAACCAAAAACCACAGGGTGGGCCTCTGGATTGATCTGTCTGGATTACTGGAAAGAAAATTTTACCTTCCATAGCGTCCCACAGATCAATCCAGAGACTTGTGGGATGTACTCAAGCAGTCCTCAAGTAGGGTAGGATACAGAAATCCCAGCCTCCAGGACAGATGTCCCAAACAAGACATCGGCCCATGCTGCCACGTCCAAACGATAGTGCTTCGAAAAGGTATGTACCGACGACCAAGTCACTGACCTGCAAATCTCCTGCAATGAGATCAAACCACGATTCAGCTGACGAAGTCACTTGCGCCCTAGTGGAATGTGCTCGCACCTTAAGAGGCGGAGTCTTCCCCGACGAGATGTACACCGAAGAAATGGCCTCCCGTAGCCATCGAACCACTGTGGCTTTGGAAGCCAGCTTCCCCCTTCTTATGACCAGCGAACAGAACAAACAGATGATCTGAGTAGTAAAAGTCATTTGTGACCTCCAAGTAGCAGAGAACAACTTGACACACATCCAGGAACCTGTCACATTTTCAAAACAGGAACTAGTTTTGTGAGCCCTTGGGCCACTGCCGAGGAGCAGCAGTGGCAGGCAAAACCAGAGACAAGGCAGAATCTGACAAACAGTTAGGCTTCACCTGCACATGGCCACCTTTCACCAGGAGTTGAGCTCCTGGCTGCAGGCGGCTGGCAGGACTTATAGGACAGGGCAAGAACAGGATCCCAACTAGGCTGAACAGGGACTGCGGGTCAGAGGCGAAAGGAATATACAGGGGCAGCAAGGCAGGGAAAGGATAAGCGAAAGGACAGGACTGAAAGCTGCAAGCAACCACTAAAGACAGGAGACACAGACAACCTAAGAACTACACAAAGAACTACAAACAAGGAACAAGACTAAGAAACAAACAACTAAACTACACACAGACTAACTAGAAACAAACAAGAACCCAAACTAAACAGAAGTGCAGCAAGCACCAACAAACCAGGGCCTAAGGCGATGCAAAGGTAAAGGCAGAGAATTTCCAACTGACTAATAAGCCCCGCAGCAGCTGAGGCTCAACTGCAGCAATCACCAGGCAACTACGGGTGCTATGTAGGTTCAATCCAAGCAAGCAAGTCTGGCAGCCTGGAAGATCCGGACCGGACTGAAATCTGGAATGGGTTACAATAAACAGACAGTCCATTGCAGCCTCCAGGTCTGGCCACCAGGTGGCGAGAAGAAGGAGAGCACGAAACATGGGCACAACCATGACAGAACCGCAAGGCCTGAAACTCCGATGGGTAATCCTCCCTGTAAAATGATGAAAACGCAACACAATCTTAGGCAAGAACGATGGAACCGTCCGAAGAGAAACTCCTGCTTCGGTAAAGCGGAGGAAGGGGTCCCTACAGGAGAAGGCCTGTAGCTCTGAGACTCTCCTTGCCAACACAATAGCCACCAAGAACACTGTTTTCAGTGTCAGGTTGTTCAAAGATAAATGAGCTAAGGGCTCAAAGTGAGGCAGCTGAAAAGCTTGCAGAACCAGATTAAGATTCCATGTGGGAATCACAGGAAGGCGCGGCGGATGCAGATGATTCACTCCACGCAGGAAGCAGACAATGTCCGGATGGGACGCCAGCAAGGAACCCTGAAGGTATCCCCGAAAACATGCCAATGCTGCTACCTGAACTTTCAAGGAGCTCAATAACAAACATTTGTTGAGTTAGTGCTGCAAAAAAGCCAGGATGTTGATCGCCGATGCTGACCAAGCCGAAAGGCTTGTCGTCACATATCAGGATTCGAAAGCCCACCACACCCTTGTGTACGCCGTAGACGCGGTAATGCTTCCTTGCCTGCAACATAGTGGTAATCACCCTGTCTGGGTAACCTTTCTTTCTTAATCGTGCCCTTTCAACAGCCAGGCCATAAGACCAAAACGGGGAGGGATCCTCCATGACGATTGGTCCCTGCCACAGCAACCCTCGACAGGCTGGCAGTCACAAGGGGCCGTCGACCTGAAGATAGACCAGTTCCTCGTACCAAGGATGCTGGGACCAATCCAGAGCCACCAAGATCACCTGACCCGGGTGACATGCAACGCGTTCCACTACCCTGCCCACCATGGGCCACGGAAGGAACATGTAGAGGAGTCGAGACGGAGGCCAAGACTGTAGGAGCGCATCAATCCCCCAGGACTGAGGATCATTGCCCCTGCTGAAAAATTGCGGTACCTTCACACTGATTCCCTGTGCCATGAAATCCATCGCTGGTAGACCCCCGCGTTCCGTGATCTGCAAAAATGCCTGACCAGAGAGTTTCCACTCCCCCGGATCTAACACATGGTGACTGAGAACATCTGCCTCGATGTTCAGAGACCCCACAATGTGAGCTGCTGAGAGAATGGGTATGCACCGCTCCACCCAAAGGCAGAGAAGTGATGCCTCCTTGGCCAGCGGGGCACTTCTAGCACCCCCCTACCGGTTGACATACGCCACCACCATCGTATTGTCTGATAGGACATGAACAGGTCTCCCTTTCAGCAGCGGGTAAAATTCCTGCAGCGCCAGCCTGATCGCTCTTAGTTCCAATTGATTAATGGACCAGGAAGCCTCTGCCATACACCAATACCCCTGTGCTACCTGGCCCAGACAATGCGCCCCCCCAGTCCGACAGGCCGGTGTCTGTAGTCACCACTACCCAGTTCGGGGTCGTAAGGGCCATCCCATGACATAGACTGTCCAAGCACAGCCACCAACACATGGCCAGCCGGGCGTATGGAACCCAGGGAAGGCAAACTGAGTAGTCCTCTGACTGGAGAGACCACTAGCTAAGAAGTGATCTCTGGAGGGGCCGCATGACTCCAGGCCCATGGTATCACGTCCAATGTGGCTGCCATGGAGCCCAAGACCTGCACGTAATCCCAGGCCCTGGGGGCCGGCAGTTGCAGAAGGCAATTAAATATGTTCCTCACCCATACAGATTATGGCCCCTTTCCAATTGTCTTTTTTAAGAAAATTTGGCAGCAAGACACTCACGAGATTCCACCACGTTTCCAGAATTTATCACACGGATCTCTACAGATACAACATGGATTCCCACAGAGGGGCATATGGAGAGGAAGAGGAAGGGGAAGGGGCAGAGGTCGACCATACATGCCAGCCAACAGAGGATACCGTCAAGTTGGAGGTAGATATCCGTATTTCCAATGTATTTGATTGTTCTCTCAATCCTGTTGAGACATCAGTACTATAAAAAGGACTTTCTTTTGTGCCTACTGCCAGATATAATGCTTTTCAAACGCGTGTTGACCTTTTCAAATTTTCAAGGAAACTACAGATTATTCATTGCTTTTCTCAACAACTCCCAGGTGTAGATATGTCCAAGGTTAAGAAACCCTCTGCCTGGACTCCAACTGGACCTATAGACCCACTTATTCAAGCATTCAACTCTTGTGTAGAACAGGACCTACTCAAGATTGAAAAGAAGAAAAGACCCTGCTTTTATAATTTATCAAGAGCAGAGAGGAACACCAAGACTGTAATCAAACCGGCTGATAAAGGTGGTGGAATAATGATCCTAAATCATACAGAATATGTTTCAGAGATAGAGAAACTGGTGAGTAATAGAAGGTACTATGCACCTTTATCTTCAGATCCGACTGCAGATCTACAGAAAGACATCATGTCTGTTATAGATTTCACTTCCAAAGAAGGATATCTTACAAATAAAGAAGCAGATTTTCTACCTACACTGAACCCTACCATTCCCACTATTTATGTCACAGACTGGGTAAGTTGAGCCCTTGTGCTGTTCTTAGATCAGAAGTATAGGCCAGCAGCCGTAACCTCTGTTCCAGGAGGAGCTGTTGACAATCCCGGTTCTTCACCTGTGGTGACTGCCGTTCTCCAGCGGTTAAGCTCCTGGGTGCTGGCAGCCAACAGGACTTAGGGATGCCGGGGCAGGAAGCAGGAACAGACTTGGCTTCGCAGTAACCAGGAACAGACTAGGCAGCTAACGAGACAAGGTCAGGGTCAGGCTTCAGATTCAGGCAGGTGGGTAGCAGAGGCAGCGTCAGGGTCAGGCTTCAGGTCCAGGCAGGCGGCTAGTAGTGAGAGTCAGGACCAGGAACGCACCAGCACCAACATACACAGTAGGTCAGGATCTGGCCCCTCCTTAAGAGGGGAAGGCGTCTGACGTCAGCAGATGCTCTTCCCTAATAGGAGTCCAGCAGGGGAGTAGCCAGCTCAGTCAAAGCTGTGGCGCCATCCGTGCCACCGCGCAGGACCCCGGGACTGCGACTGCAGAGGACAAGAGAGAGGAGGAGCTGAGCACTGTGGTGGCTGCCCGCGCCAGTGCATAGGGGCGGAGTAAAGAGCTGCAACGGCCACCCGCACCACCAGCCCGGAACTGGGCCCCAAAGGGAGAGAGGTCAGTCCTGACAATTTATGTGTTACCTAAAATTCACAAATCACTCACTCACCCCCAGGCAGACCAATTGTATCTGGTAATGAATCAGTTTTGGAACCCCTTTCTATCTTTCTTGATTTTTTTCTCAGACTTTACATACCCCTCATATCTTCCTATGTTCGAGATTCCACACACGATTAATCTGCTACAAGATTTTGATGGAGACCTTGAGAATACATTGATTGTAACCTTGGATATAGACTCAGTATGAAGCTCTTCAGATTATTGGAATAACCCTCCAGAACCGAACTATCCATAGGCGCATTCCTAACAGATTCATCCTCACACTGGCAACCATGGCTCTCACCAATAATTACTTTTGTTTCCAACACAAATTTTTTCAACAAATTAAAGGCAGTGGCCATGGGCTCATCCATGGCCCTAGACATTGCTAACTTATATGTCGACCATTTTGAGAGATCCTTTCTTGAAGAATACCCGTATAAATCTCAAGTCCTTTTTTACAAGAGATACATTGATATTTTTATCATTTGGAAAGGGGATACGTCACTTAATTTTTTAATTGGCTCAACACAAGAGATGACAATCTTCACTTTAAAATACAGTATCATGAGAAGGAAATCTGTTTATGCATACCATTTCACTACTGCTTTGCTTAGAAAACCCACTGACTGGAAAGCATTCCTCCACTTCACCAGCTATTATCATCACAATTTAAAGAAGAATCTACCTTTGTGCCAATTTTTACGTCTGAAGAGAATCTGCATGAGCTTTGAAGATTTTGATCATCAATCCAATATCATGGCCCACAGATTTGAGAATAGGGGACATCTGAAGAAGCATATAGCAGATGGATACAACAGAGCACTGATGGAACATAGAGATAAGTTACTATCCACAAGATCTGAGGAACCAACACCAGACATCGTGTGCACACTCAAATTCCCTTTCTTAGCAAGTTACATACAAACTTTCATTAGACGACATTGGCACATTCTAGAAAAACATGAATGCTTTAAGAACAAACGTCTAGTAATAGCATATTCTCGCGAGAAAAACTTAAGAGATTTTGGTTCCATCCAGCCTGTCAGGAGTTCCCCTTGAAGACTCCAATGACATATCCAGTGGACATACAACATATGGAACATGTACTGTATGTGAACATGCACTCGTAATCAAACAGTTCAAAAATCCCAGTACTGGAGCAATTTATAAACTCAACCATAGTTCAGATTGCACTTCTTCCAATGTTATCAACAATGTGTTATGACCATGCCTTTTAGTTTACATCGGAAAAACCAAGAGACCTATAAAAACATGAATAATTGAACATCATAGCTGTCTGAAATGCAATGTAGAAAATGCACCTTTAGTTTCACACTGGAAAGCAGCAGGGCATTCCATATCATAACTAAAGTTCTTTGTATTTAAGGTTTTGAAAGGAAACTGGTGAAAATATAACTGATAACATGTTGTTACGTGAAGAACAAAAATTGATTTTCCAGTTGCAGACTTTAGAAACACATGGCTTAAACATTGATATTGATTATAAGCATTTTTTGTAATAACTGACCATTTGCATTCATTGTTTGTTTTCTATGATCAACATAGGCCATTCTGATTTAAT
Organism: Microcaecilia unicolor; assembly: GCF_901765095.1. Lineage (NCBI taxonomy): Eukaryota > Metazoa > Chordata > Amphibia > Gymnophiona > Siphonopidae > Microcaecilia > Microcaecilia unicolor. The sequence goes on along the minus strand of NC_044031.1, from coordinate 122,313,464 downwards.
ACTTCCCTCTGTTTTCCCCAGTACACATAATATTTGCTCTATGCAAAACATCTGCATATTTTATGTCCTTTTTTTTACTTTTTATTTTTAACAGTCACGCACACATACCTTTTGTCATATTTTTTATATTCACCTGGTTCCCCAACATATCTGGTTAACAGATCCTCTTTCTTTTTTCCTTCTTTATTTTGAACATTAAGTTTTTATTGAAGGTTTATAACAAAGAAAACAATACAAACTCAAAAGGTATTCTCCAACAGTCAAACATACTAGTAACATACAGTAAACATACTAGTATTGTCCAATAACAGATACTTATTCCAGTAAACTTTTCCTAACCCTACTCCCCCCCCCCCCCCCCCCCCCGCCTGCTGTGCATAACTCGGAGCACTCTGTGGTTCCTTCAGAGTACTCAACTCTGCCTTAGTAAGACTTCAAGCGATCCCCCCAGAACCCTACTAACCCTAAACACACCCCTCCCCCTCACTTTCCCCGACCCTCTTAAGTGTCTCAGTATCGGATCCAAATGTACCCATTCCTCAGTGGTGGAGCTGTAGCACCCCAGCCTACGACCAGCTTAATTTCTCCAAGTCCCCCAAATTTCATCTTCAGCCGCCAGCTGGCTAATGTTGGTCCTCTGCCCTGCTTCCAATGCGCAGCTATGACACACTTCACTGCTGCTAAACATAGTCTTTTGAGGCGGCATTGCCATTTCAGGCCTCTGCAGTTACCCCATCCAAGTAAACACCCTTTAGGATCACAAGGAACCTGTGTATCAATGGAAGAGGACAAGCTTTGCGTAACTCCCTTCCAAAACCCCTGAAGCTCCCCACATGTCCACCAGATATGAAAAAAGGTACCTGTGTCCGCACCACACCTCCAACATAGATCTGAGGACCCAGGAAACATAGCTTTTACCCTATCTGGTGTATTATACCATCTACTCAATACCTTAAATGAATTGTCTTTAATGAAGACACAAATAGAATCTTTCTTCACCTCCAAGCATATCGCCTTCCATTCAGTCACACTCCGTTAATACCCCAAATCTTTTTCCCACAAATAAGAAAGCTTAAAAGAAATCACTCCCTCGGATAAAACGGTATAAGTAATAATCTCCCTAATCGTCCCCAATAAGGCCCATACATTTTCTAATTGTTCAGTTTCATCCGGATCAACCCTCAGCCACCCGACTGGAGATGTGTTTTACTTGTAAATAGGAAAAGAAGTCTGTGATGAGCAATCCATGGGACTCCCGCTGTTCCTCAAAAGAGCGCATTTCCCCAACATCCAAGAAATCTTGAAATGTAATAAGACCGCGTTGGGCCCAGTCAACAAATACCGCCCCCATCTCAGGCCTACTGAAAATCTCGGCTCCTGAGCAACATGTACAAATGAATAAGAAGCACAGGAGCCCCTCAGCTTAGTTTTTAAAAAGCCCCAAAGGGAAAGTAAATGTGAGACAAAAGGGTTAAATGTCATCTGTTTATAGGTCAGACTAGAAAAAGAAGCCCAAAGGGCTGCTCCCAGGGAGTAATCCTTCACATAATATTGTTCTAGGGAGGTCGTGGACAACTGCCCCCCCCCCCCCTGACTCCAACCAGTAATAAGCTTTAATTGTGCAGCCCAGTAATACCACACTAAGTTGGACATCCTCCGTCCCCCCAGTTCCACTGGACCCCACATCACCCTCTTAGCTAGCCTCGAGGGACGGCCTCCCGAGAACAAATCTGGAAATATCTGACTGGAGTCTAAGGAGTTCTGCCCTCGGTACCACCAAGGGGAGAGTTTGGAACAGGAGCAATAATCGTGGTAACAAATTCATTTTAACTGCCGAAATCTGACCCCACCATGAAAGCCACCCATTCTTCCAAGTATTCAGATCTCAGCGAACTGTTGAAATAAGGGGGTATAATTCAATGCACATAATTTAGACAGATCTTTGGATATTTGTATACCCAGGTAGCGGAAACTGATTCACGCCCTACGAAAGGCAAAAAGATTGCAGCATCCTTTCCTCGTCCTCATCTGGGATGGCTATGCCCATAAATTCTGATGTCATAATTTACTTTGAATCCCGACATTTTCCCAATGCTGTTTAATTCCCGTATTATTATAGGCAGGGTCAACTGGTGTGCTCTCACATAGAAAAATATATCATCAGCAAACAAAGCTATCATGCTCTATACCCCCTATCTGGACCCCCTTTATGCCGGGAAGGGATCAAACCCATTGTGCCAAGGGTTCAATAGACAATGTAAATAACAGAGGAGAAAGTGGACATCCCTGCCTGGTCCCCCTAGTAATGGAGAATTGTGGACAGTACCCTCCATTGATCTTAATATGAGCCACAGGAGCTGCATAGAGACGCTGCAACCAACAGAGAAACTTGGGACCAAAACCTATATAGTGCAATATTTCCCATAGATATTGCCACACAACCCTATCAAAGGCCAGCTCAGCATCCATAGTCAGCAGGGCTGAGGTCTCCCCTTGCAACTGTGCCCCCCAAATTATATTTATAGTCCGTCTAATATTATCCGCTGTCTAGGTACAAATCCAGATTGATCAGTGTGGATCAGCTGTGGAAGTACTCTACTTAAACGATCCGCCATAACCTTTGCCAGGATCTTTACATCGATATTGAGTAAAGAAATCGGACGATAAGAGCCACATACTGTAGGATCTTACCCCGGTTTTAGTATGACCGAGATCCCCATCTTGTGCATACTAGGTGGGAGGGACTGGCCTTCAAAGCATGCATTACCTACCTGTCTCAGGTGAGGACCTAACTCAGTAACAAAAAGTTTGTAAAATTTTGCAGTATATCCATCCACTTCTGGTGTCTTCCCCCCTTTAAGGCCCTTAACAACCCGCAGAATCTCTGTAAGGGCTATAGGGGCTTCTAGCCAGTCCCGATTGGCTGCAGTTAATCCCTTTAATCCATCCTGGCCGATACTCTTGAATCTGTGATGGTTGAACCCCTTCACCTCTTTTGTAAAAATTAGTATAAAATTGGACAAAGTGATCCTGAATTTCCCTGTCTCGATACTATAGAATGTCTCTAGGCCCCTTAATTTTAGTGATGGTAAGCTTAACCTGATGCTTTCTAAGATGTTGGGCCAGCATTCTGCCAGCTTTATTACTGAATTCATAAAACCTCTGCTGGACCAATCTTCTATGGAATTCCACCTGATCCACCTGAAGCTGCTGTAATTTCATCCTACAAGCTAGCAGATGTGGCAAAATCTCCCCTCCTGGTGCAATGTCTCTAGACGCACTAGTTGTGTCTGAAGCTCTAACTCTTTAGTGCTACGTTCCCGCTTCCATCTCGCTCCCCACTTAATAAGCTGTCCACATACCGCCACCTTGAGAGCATCCCAGAGAATGCCATCTGATGCCTCACCCGTTATTGAGTTCTATATAGTTGTTTATAACACCACACACTTCTGCTCATACCTCTGCATCCCCCGGTATCGATTCATTTAATCTGCAGACGGTATGACACCGCTCGCCCTTTAAGCCGAGCAACTGGGCCCAAACCAGGGCATGGTCAGAGGCATGTATGCTCTCAATTTCAATGTCTTGCATTTGACCCCACAAAGCACGACTACACCATAACATATCTATTCTCGTATAGGTCTGTTGTGCATGTGAATAAAAGGAGAAGGAGCGTTGACCCGGGTGTTGTAATTTCCATACGTCTAGCAAGTCTAGTCCCTTAACCAGTTGCAATAATTTTTCTCTCTGAGCCAGGCCACTCCCCACACCTCCCTTGGAACGGTGTAATGCTGTTAGAGACAAGTTAAAGTCACACCCCATGATCACATGCTCCGAGACAAAATGAAAAAGGTCTTCCCGCAGGGAGTAAAAAAAAAAAATCCCCTGACCCACATTTGAAGCATACAAGTTAAAAGTTACTTGCTGGTCATATAGGCATCCTTTAACTGCAAGGCATCTCCCCAAGTCATTTGTGAATATATTCTCTTTGGTAAAAGGTACCCCTGCCTTAATGTAGATCACCAGCCCCCCAGTTTTACCCCCTCTTGGGTCAGCATGCGTATAAAATTATATGCTCTATGGCTAAGTAATGAAACATCTTTTTTTTTTTTTTGATATGTGTTTCCTGGAGCATTATAACATTCCAATGGAGACACCTCAGCTCTCGAAAGATATTTCTCTTTCCTGGATCATTCAAACCATTAACATTCCATGAACCCACCCGTAAACCCAACCCAACACCCTCCCCTCCCCTCCCCCCAACCCGTTCCCCTAATCAACTGACCTGCACCCCCTTCGGCCAGTTTGTTCCCTGAGAAAGTGCGCCATTGCTGGAGTCAACCACACACACATGTACAAAATACACCCTCTGCCCTTTAGTTAACACCACTTACAATTGCGCTGTTGTCATCAATCACCTCAAACACTCCCCCGTTCCACACACACCTCATCCATACAGTTAAACATCACATCACCCTCACACAATCTCAAGATATATGTCTCACTGTAACTGCGCATGTAGCCTGCTGGCCAGGCTCCACTACGGAGCAACTACATAGCTACAAAGTGGAAAACAGTCTAAAACAAAGTTCGAATCAAGTTGCAGCTTCCATCTCGGACTGAGTCACTAAAGGGTGGCGTCCTCTGCCCGTGCTGACTTTCTGCCAAGAAGGTTTCAATGTTGCAGGGGACTCCAAAGCGCTGCTCTTAGTTGCAGGGGCCGGAACAACCAAACAGCCCAACTTCAGTATTGCTCTCCAGGCCTCAGCCATAGTCTGGACCCTGCGCGTCTGTCCACCTACTGTGAATAATAATCCCAATGGGTAAAGCCACAGATATATCAATCCAGTCTGCTGTAGATATTTCAATACCTCGCATAAGTCCCTTCGACGTTGAAGTGTTGCCTTGGCCAAGTGTTGAAACACTTTAATTTTGCAGTTGTTCCAGGTGATGTCGACCAAGTTTCTAGCTTTTCTCCACATGGTCTCTTTCACTGAGAAGTCATGGAAGCATGCAATTATATCCCGAGGAAGGGATTCCCGTTGGGGCCCCAGACTTCTGTGGGCCCTATCCAATGTTATAGACGCCATCTCAGAAGCGCCGGGAGTATTCTCTCCTGTAGCCATGAGGAAGGATGCAGATCTCTTTAACCACCTGGATGCTGCCCTTAAACTTGTCATCTTCAGGTACTCCATTAAAACGTAAGCTACAGTGCCTGGATCGGTTTTCAAGATCCTCCAACATCAACTGCAATTCAGTCCTTATCTTTCTTTCCAATTTAATTTCCGTTCTAAAGAGTTTGCAAATCATCTGCATGGCCTTTGGAACTCTAAGACTGCTGACTGAATATCTTTCCGAATCGCAGACATTTCAGCTTTTAACTCCTTAAACCAGCGAGCTATATCGTGCTTTGTAAGATCCCCGTCGACCTCAATCGGTTCCACATGGTCTGGAACAGAGTCCGCGTCAGCTCCACCATCTTGCTTTTCTGCAGCATCCCTGTGTTGCAGGCACACTTCTCAGCCATATATTTGAATTTATCAAGCTTCTTCCGCGCAGCCATCGTATAGAAGGCACCTGGTGTTGGTGGAGAGGAGAATCGACCTGCAACTTCAGGTGTTGATTATTTTCTCTTTCTGCTCCAGCAGAGCTAAGGAATCAGGTTGTCATTTCTCAGCGCTGACATCACTTCCTCCTCCTTTTTCATTTTGATTCTTTTCACCAATGTACTCAGCACCGTTGTTTCTTTGCACTTATCGTTTTTTAATATAAACAACCGACAAGTGTAGGTTAATTTTCACCCCCGGTCTCTTATTTCTATTTTTACATTTATTTTCATTTTTATCTTCAGTTTTATTTTTATACTTCTTACATCACAACCTCATTCCCACAAGGCATCCATCCTGTCCCTATCATTAATCCCGACACTGTTTCCCCCTTTTTTCATACATTAGGTCTCTTAGCCTCCTTTTTATTCATGTTTTATACAAACTACATTCACAGATGGCATCATCATCATTTGCACAGCCTGGAATCACGCTCTTTACTTATCCATTTTCGAAATAAACATGCTCGTGAGGATGTTGAATTTGGTGCACTTTTTAACATTTAAATATCAGACAGTCAAGAGCGTTTCCTTTTTACATTTGTTTTGGATCTCCTTGGCGGATTCCAAAGTATATCGCACTTTTTTGGTAAGCATTCAACATCATGATCCTTCCCCTCCCCTTTTTTTTTTTTTGCTTTTAGTGTACTGCTTCACCTTAGGTTATTTGCTTTTATGTTTACACTACTAGAAATCATTTGTTAATGCATCTTACACATATTACATTTTTGCACAATACTGTGTACTTTACCAGTATGCTTTCTTTCATATGTCCTACAGTATGTTTACATTCCTTTTTTTATATAAATGTCAAGATGAGTACACTCATATTAATTAGCCCGTTGTCACCAATACCAGAGACACACCACTGATATGTTTCTGCACACAGAAGCATCTGTAGAGTTTTTACCCACCTTATGACTCCATCTCTTTATACCGTGGCCCCTTTACCATAAATGTGCCGCTCGGTGGGGGTTTTAAGTTAACATTTTCCATCAATAGGCACATAACATTGCTTCAGGTTTAATTTTCCATTTCTGACCTTTAGAACAGCAGCAGCGTAGAATCCATTTTTTATAAATACTTGAAAGAGACCTTTCATTACTACTCCGAGCTGTTGTTACCTTTTAGTATTTTTTGCATTGCTTTCGCTTTTCATGATTTAGCATTGTCTTGTGGCTCATGCAGCATACTCATGATCATCTATGTCATACTTTTTTAAAATAGTTTATACAGTATGAGCTTTTTTCTCTCCTCTCCTTTTTTTCAGATGCTGCTTCAATAGGGCTGTTTTACCTTCTTTTACAGGCTCGTTCATTTGTTGCCTTTTTGAGAACAACTCCCCATTTAGTATAATGTATGGATATCAATTCAGTACCACCTAGTCCCCTTTTTTATGTGTATCCATTTGTATTCATACATTATTTTAGATATTACACAACGTTTTTACATCATAAATAAGGGAAGTATCTCTTCCTGAGTGATTGTAACCTTCTCCATGTAAGCGATCTTTTTTACACAATATCCCTTTCCATAACATGAACTGTACAACTTTTATTTATTATTTTCTTCTCCCTCCTCATTGGTGCGATTCCCCCCCTTTTTTCCTCCCTCTCCCCCCCCCCCCCTCTTTTCCATTACACAAGTGTTTCTGTACTCACACCTTCATTAGATATTGGTATGTGTACAATTTGGTTTTTTTTTCTATCTCATGTAGGATTCTCAATTGTACCTTGGTTCCTTATATTAATATCCAGCACCAGGGAAACATCATTATATTAGATTACAAGGTCAGTGGTCTAGTGTTTAATTGTTTTATTTGTACTAATCTTACTTAACATATGTACTACTTGTTTATGTAACGTTACTCATGTTTTGCTACTCAAGCAGGTTCACTATGCATTTCCTTATTTTTCCAGTTATTATATATTTTGTTGTACACGTAATCTGTCTATTCTTATCATGATATAATTAATATGAGCGCATCTTGGTTTTTCAACCTTCTAATTTTGATTTTACATCCTTCCAAGCTTATCAACCAATATGTTTTGCTTTTAATAAAGATGATTAAAACATAAAAAATAAGTTTTGGATGTTACTGAATTCTATTATTCTGTCTCACTGTATTTCCAGTTTTGGCACAGTATAAGCCATCACAAGAACAAAATATAAGAAAACCAATGGGCTGCATTAGGGGCTTATTGCCCATTTAGTTATGTTTCCACAAATAAGAGATCTGTTTGAGAGAAAATATTTGTATTATTTTGACATATAAACGACTTGTCTCTGAAACATGTTCAAACAAAAGAATAATCCATTTGTGTATCTAAAAGGTAAAGTTCTACAAAACAGACGAAGATGTGATTACATGTGCCCCAATGAAAGGCGAGTTTAATTCTACTTCCATTTAAATTCAATATATTCCACCATTTTTATAACACCAGGCTTCCCAAGGCAGATTACAACAACATTTAAGATGGACCCATCAGGAAACAGGATATACTCACTGAAATTTGGCCACCTGTATGGGCACAAAAATACAGTTTAAAATTGCTGTTTCTACCAGCTATAATCATTTTAAAGCTATTTTAGTGATATTCAATTGTTATTTCATATCTACATATGGGAAGCTTTCAAATAAATTAAAAAGCTGTCCAATAAGTTATAAAAGCACTGCCTATCCAGCTGAAACAGCTTTAGACTTGTTACAGATGGACCAACAATAAAAACAAGACAATCTGAATTCAGCAGCTCATAGGCTTGCTTGGTTTTGAGTAAAACGGGAATGACGGTTGCTGGGATGGGGAAACAAAAACTGTCCTAATGGGCTTCCTTTCTTACAATGGACTAGATAGGCTCACTATTAAACCTCCTTGGGAAGCACGTACCCGTCCCTGAGTGATCCACCAGCACTTCCTGTGGGGGAGGGACCCGAAGGGGGACGGGGGAGGTGCGGCTCGCGGCACACCAAAAGTAGCAGCAGCGGCAGTCAAAATGACAGCACTCCGGTGTACATATTTTCAATTACTTATACTGCAGAAAACACGTTATCAATTACATCACTAGTGCAAAAGATTATTTCTTCCACACATCAGTATACTGCATTTTAGGCAATATCTCTCCTTCAATTATTTTGTCTGACATAAGAAAACGATTCAATGTTTTAAACTTTTTTCTTCCGTTACCTTTCACCAAATGAACTGCCAGCACAGTTTCCTCCGAGATCACAGTCCTTTCGTCAATCATAAAATATAATTCTACAACTGAGGATAGTATTTCCCAACACCAGCCCTGGGCATCTCTTCTACCCACTATGGAAAATACATAAGGAGAGAGCATACATAGCACAAGGATAGTACAGACTTCCGATGAAGACTAGAGCAGCGAGCTATGCCTGCAAACGCAGCCTAAACGATATGTCACGTGTGCCCGTGTTTGCAAACCTCAGTCACTGCCCCCAAACGCACTTTCGTCATTCTGCAAAGCAGTCCCTCCTCCTCGCGATTAAAAAACGACAATTTTATGGGGAGGGGAAGGGAAAGAGAAGAAAAGTGCACGAATAGCTCAGCTCATGTATGTGATTTACCTCTGCAAATTTGTTGCCGATTGCATAATTTTGCGAACGACGGTCCCCGCGTTTTTCAGTTACTATTCCCTATTTTGTTGTTAAGGGGTGAGTGTGATAGTTCCTTGGTAAATGACCACGACTAGCTCTGCCTTCTTTCATTCTGTAGGCGAGCCCCCGACTCTCGAATCAACTACCGTTTTCGGTTTCCCCCCCCTGCTGCTCTAATTAGTACAGCTTCAAGCGACATTTGCAGTGAAAAAGACCACAAACCTTTCTCAATCGGACATTTCAGCCAAATTGGGATGTCCGATTGAGAAACGTTTGTACTTTATAGTCTTTTTCACTGGGACGCCATTCCCCTGGCATAACAGTGAGTGACGAATCTGCTGTTCGCGGACACCTTTACACACGCTGGGAGCCGGCGGGAAACTGAAACCAAAGAGAGAACGGCAGCGGAAACTCATCCAGACGACTGTCGGCTCTCAAGAACTCCATCCCCCACCTCGCTATTCCTCCCTCAATAAGGCTCCTATGCTGGCTAGTCTGCGGGTGAGTGAGGCTTGGGACACACCGGCAAACATTGTACCACTGGGCAACCGCGCTAGCTACTATTATTTCAGAAGTAGGGTAAACTTTTTTTAATCCCTTCATTTTTCTGATTACCACAGACCGGCTCGTGGGTATTGGTGGTAATAACGCGCTCTTTCACCGCATTATACAGTTTAGACTGTTAATGCTAACAGACGTAGTGGATAGCCTCGTGCAGGGTATTATAGTGTTCCGCTCATACACCGACGTTACTGGCTGGGCGTCCTCTTGTTTTTGCTGTCATCATATGCAGCAGTTATGAAAATAGGGCGAGCCAAACTAGGTGTTAACCCTGTAGCTCCTATTAATTTTTATTTGTAGCCACCGGCACAGCACACCCTAATAAATGCACATTGACGTGCCCTGAATGCTAGCTCGCCTCTACCAGAGAAAATGATCAAGGAGGGCGGTGCGGTGGAGGAGGCGAAGAGGAGGTTTAATAAGAGACTCCTCCTGTCCTGTCCTTATCCTTGGAGTACTTTACATAACACAGCCCAGCAGTAAATGTTGACAAGGGGCGTGTCAATCAATAGGTCACTCTGATTCGTTCGCTGAAGCACGCTGGCGCTTTTTAAATGTATAGAGGTGGGGTAAAGGGTAGAGTACAGTCAGGAGGGCTGGTTGGTTTTTCAGTTATTTGCAGGCGTGATAGGTAAGTTGATGATAAAATGTGTGTGCTGCGCTTGCATTAAAATAATTGTACAGTGCCTGTGGATTTTTAGAAGCTAAACATAAAATATGTATCTTGTCCTATGTTCCTAAATAGCTAGTTTTTGTAATGGCGGAATAAGATTAAGAAAGACAACAACAGTTATCCTAATCTATAATGTTTTCATTTTTTTTTTTTTTTTTACTGTTGCATAGGTAACTCGCCCCGCAAAAGAGAAGCATGTAATTGTTCTCTGACAATGAGACCTTCTTGTTCAAACCTGGGCATCAAAACACAATTAAACTGTAAGTTGTAGTAGTTAGTAGTATTGAGACTTTTACAGAAAAGACTTCATTACAAAATGTTGGATCGTTTCACTTGACATGGTTTATGCAGCATGTGTTGGTAGAAGAACCGTCTCTGGAGAAAGTATATATATATTTTTAATGGAGATCTTTCAGTTGAAGAAGCAAGAAATGATGTTCAGACGTTTGTCGCATTGGCTAGCTTTGATAACTGGTATTTGAATCTCAGAACCAAAGTAGAATATATTGTTGCTTCTTTTCTGATTTTGTTTTCAAATAACTATAGGGGTTATTAGATTCAATGTTTACTAAATAAAATGTTTTTTTTCCATAATTTTTGGTACTCATTTGATCTGTTCTGAACATCCTGTAACATACAAGAATGGTACAGGGCTCTGATGATCCTGTTATGTAATGGAATTGGGGATCTTGGGAAGGAAATGGTGTGTAAACTAAATATGCACATGAAGCTGTAATAGGTCCTGTACCTGATGCATTAGTATTTTAGGTTCATCTTTGTATAAACTATATATTTGAGGGGTTGGGGAGATTTGTTGCAATGTCACCCTGACAACAAATTTTGGGGGTCTTGTACTAAGCTGCATTCGCTAAAACCTAGATGCCCATATATTCCTATGGGAATCTCTCACATTTAGCATGCGCTAAAAACACCATTGCAGCTTAGTAAAAGATCCCCTTTGTGAGCTTGTCTTCTTTTTTTGTTATTGTATTTAGTATTTCTTTGGTGCAGAGAAAACTGAAGAAACACAAATTTGGTTAGGCAATTTTAATTGGAATCTATAGCTATATAAATGAACAAATTCTAAAAAGGGCAACTTTATCAAAATCTGCTAGAAATAAGCAATGCTGCCTTTGGGCATAATTAAATAGCATATAATCCATCTGCAGAGTTTCTAATTTATTTAAGAGGGCAGATGTGTGAGTTATTCTGTCTAAATTTATACCATACATTGTAAGCCATCATCTCTGTGATACTTTGTACTGTACATTGTAAGCCGCACTGAACCTGCTACTGAGCGGGAAACCGGGGTATAAATGTTACAAATAAATAAAACTTGCAATGGGAGCAGCTAACATGATGACCTCTTTGAATAGAGTTCTGGTTTTTTTTTAACTGTTTTATGTTAACATACAATCAAAATATATTGCTATGAACTACATACCCAGCTCCCTTTCCCTCTCCTCCCTGCCTCCCTTGTGTCCCGTCTGTTGTCATCCTAGGATAGTCCCGATACTGGTGTCCCAATAGCTAATTAAATGGTGGGTTTCAGTCCATCTGCCTTTAACATTGTTCATAGTTGTGGTGTCATCAGTTGGGGCGCATCAAGATCAATCCCAGCCTGGTGTCTCCATCCTTTATAGTTATTCCAAATTTTTGAGAACTGGGTTAGTTGTCCATTTTTTAACGCCGTCATCTTGGACATTTGGTATAGGTAGTCCATTTTATGTATCAGTTTCACTGCCGGAGGAGCCAATTGTTGCTTCCATGCTGATGCCACTGCAATTTTGCTCGCCACCAAAAACATGGAGGCCAAGCAATGTAATGGTTTCGACAGTCCTGTGGGTCGAAATTGCAGTATGCAGTGGTCCACTGTCATTGGTTATTCTCTGCCCAGTATTTGTTTAAGCAAATTGAGCAGTTCTCTCCAATAGCTTTGTATTTTTGGGCACGTCCACCAAATGTGTAGCATGTCTCCCTTCACTGGACAGCCCCTCCAACAGTGATTAGACGCCTCTGGAAACATTTTGGCTAGTCTGTCCGGGGTGTAGTACCAACAATATAGGAGTTGTGTTTCAGTTTCTGGATCAGATATCTGGGTAGGCTAGGGCTGGGGATATTGGAAAGGTATCAGTAAGGGTAACCCACATAAGGTTCAAGATCCCTAGGACCTGGCTCCTGACCTTGGACTGCTGCTGCAGTAGTGACCAGACTAGGGGGCCAATGGAGAAAGTCCCACATTAAAGCCGTTTACCTATGCAAGATTCCCACAACAAGTTTACTGTGGGATGCAGTAATCAATGAGCATGCAAACTACTCTCATGTTAAAATCATGGAAGTAATCTGCAGGTCATCAATGACAGGAAGGGTGACATTAAATAAAAAAAGTTGCCAATCTGCATTGGCTCTGTTCTTAGAGTCCTCTTCCAGATCTTTTAAAGGAAGCAGGAGTAATTACTCTTTTCTGTCTCTAATCACCGCCATCTTGAAGAATGGCAGTGCCTAGCCTGGTGTGGTGCATCCTGAGATGCACTGGATGGGGTCAGTCTCTCGTATATGTTTTCCTTATTGATGGTCTCTGCCCAAGTACCAAATAAGAGGAAAATTCCATTATAGCAGACTGACCTGGCCTGTGCGTGCCAGGTTGTATTGCAAGAGACTGGTCGCTGCCATTTTTCAAGATGGTGGTGTTGAGGCAAGAGTGAGTGGGCATTGCTCCTACCTCCTTTAAGGTATGAACTTGGGGGGAGGTCTTTTGGGGAGGGGGGAGGAGGTTGAGGACAGAAGGAGGGGATCCACTCTAGGGAAAGGTATTTTGGGGGGAGTTAAGGAAGAAGGAGGGGTCCAGTAGACAACAGGGAAAGGTGTGTTTTTTTGGTTTTTTTTAGAGTGGGAGTCTGAGGCAAGGAGGGGTGCACTAGACACCAGGGATTCCTTTTATTTTGGGGGCATTTTGATGGGGCATGGTTGGAGGTGGTGGGGGGGCATCTGCAATTAAAAAAAAAAGTCACATTTCCTGTCAGTGCCTGGGTCAATCATTGCTTAGGCACTGACAGGAAAGCTATTGGGGCAGGAGGGTCGAAAAGGGGCCAGAACCTGGCAGAAAAATTCTCACAGTAATTATGTGTGAAGAGTCCCTGTTTCCTTCTCTGCATCTCTGCGGAATGGCCTCATATGTATTCATTTTAATGTAATATGCAGCCATGTATTGCTCATGAGTTAACAATCCCTTTCTGCATTGTTCTGCGTGTACAACCAATGATAACCATGCAGTTAGACTCGCGGTAGCCTTTTGTATCCATCCCTAGGGTTGGTGGGAAGGAGGATCTATTAAAATAGGAAGGAAATCCCCAGGTTGCAGATCAAGCTTGATTGTGCCAGAATCTCAGCACTGGATGAAATAGTTTATTTCTTCTCAAACTGGGCCAAAATTAAAAAAAAAAAAGATGGACTTGGGGAAAATACACTGCTTACTTCTGGGATAAGCTGCATAAAATGTATTGAACGTTTTTGGGATCTTGTCAGGTATTTGTGACCTGGATTGGCTACTGTTGGAAACAGAATGCTAGGCTTGATGGACCTTTGGTCTGTCCCAGTGTGGCAATACTTATGTACTTATGACCCAAAATACCTTAGCTTTAAAAGTAATATGTCTGTCTTTTGTATGAATGTGCATTTTAATTTCAAGCAACATGTACTTATTTAGTTCTGTCACTTGAGATCATGCTCAGAGTCTTCATTTTTAAGGGCAGAATCAGGTCTTCAGATTTTTAATGCAGGTTCCTTGAGCTATTTTGTATTTTTTCTTTTTTAAATAGAAATACAATAGTAATGTACAAAGCATGTTAGTATAATTTGGCACTGTCCTTATAACGAAGCATCATTTCAGCATAACTGATTACTAGACTAACAGGGTTGAAATGCACATCCCCTAATGTGCTCACAGATTACAAAAAATGGCTTCTTAAGTGCTCATTTCTACAATATTAGATCTCTTAGGCTGTACACACTTATCCAGCAGCTCTCTTGATTTATGTAGGGCTCTTCTACAAGTGGTAGAGCCAGTAGGATGTTAAACTGCCTAAAGGTATAGGACTTGTGACAAACTTGGGAGGTGGCATGTGATACACATACAAGTGCCAAGTCAAGTGGCATGTTTTTATGCAATTCAGCTCGATTCAACTGCTATTATAAATGTATATTCAGACTAGAGGAAGTGTTAGAGGCTAGTATAAAAATGTTAAAGCAGCATCGCCATTCATTTCTACTGTAGCTTTTATATGTCTTATTCCTATATTCATCTTGTTCCTTTTTGTCTTCAATATCTGGAGCACTGTAGACCTTTCATTTCATTTTCACTTACTGTATTTCTAATTCACCGCAGTTCTGGGCAGCTTACAACATACACACAAAATTATTATTATATTTGTATCCCACATTTTCCCAACTTTTTTTTGCAGGCTCAATGTGGCTTACATAGTACCGTAAACGGCGTTAGCCAATTCCGGTATGAACAAATACAAGGTGATATTCCGATAGGATGAGGTACATGTATGGTAAATACAGTTGGGGGAACTTAGAGAGGGAGAGGAAGAGTTAAGATATGTTCGTTACAGTCTTTGGTTATGTTAAGTTGCAGGTATCCAGGTTTGTTATGTTGGGTAGGTGGGGTATGCTTTTCTCAACAGGTCTGTTTTTAGTGCTTTCCGGAAATTTAGGTGGTCGACAGTTTTTACTACTTTTGTTAGTGCGTTCCATAGTTGTGCGCTTAAGTAGGAAAAGCTGGATGCATAAGTGGATTTGAGTCCTTTGCTGCTTGGGTAGTGGAGGTTTAGGTATGATCGTACTGATTTTATGCTGTTTCTGGTTGGCAGGTCGATGAGGTCTGTCATGTATCCCGGTGCCTCACTGTAAATAATTTTATGCATTGTCGTGCAGATTTTGAAAGCGATACGTTCTTTGATTGGAAGCCAGTGCAGTTTTTCTCGGAGAGGTTTGGTGTTGTCAAAACGCGTTTTTCCAAATATAAGCCTAGCTGCTGTGTTTTGGGTGGTCTGAAGTTTCTTTATGATTTGTTCTTTGCATCCCGCATAGATTCCATTGCAGTAGTCTGCATGGCTTAGTACCGTTGACTGTATCAGGTTGCAAAATATTTCCCTCGGGAAGAATGGTTTCACGCGTTTGAGTTTCCACATTGAGTAAAACATTTTCTTTATGGTGGATTTCGCTTGGGTCTCTAGCAAGAGGTTTCGGTCGATTTGTTATCCGAGAATTTTGAGGCTGTCTGAGATAGGGAGGGTGTATCTTGGGGTGTTAATGTTTGTGGGTTTGTATGTACTGTGTTGGGATGAGATGATGAGACAGTGTGCTTTTTCTGTATTGAGTTTAAGTTGGAATGCATTTGCCCATGGATTCATAATGTTTAAGCTGAGTTTGATTTTTTTTTGTTGGTGATTTTCTGCCAGATCATGTTTGTAGGGGATGTATAATTAGATACATATATACATATATAATTAGATACTTATACAAACAAAAGACCTCATAAGTACAATATAGAATAAATCTTTTAGCAACCTCTCCTCGATCTACTGTGGTAAATACCATTTTGAACAAGTTCATTTTAACTCTATAAGGAAAGACAAGATAATCCCTCTTGCAATATTGATTGAGAAAGTATTATTGAAACAACCGATTGAAAAAAAACATTTTTCGGGAGAGCATGGTTGTTTGAATTTGCAGTAATTGTGTTTTGGTGCTGGCTACAGAACTGAAACCATTTTCCTCTTTGTCGATACCAGACCAGTCTGGCACCAATGGGTTTTATCCATTCACCAGCGGAAGGAGACAGAGAAACAAAGTGATTCAGAGTAAATTTCCCCTTAAGGTATCATGCAGCATAGAATGATAACATTTTCTCTGTCTCCTAGCGGATGATGGACAAATTTGTGTGTGTCCTGTTGTTGCTAGTTAGCTCCTGTATAGGTTGTCCAGGTAACAGTTGAGAAGGGGGTTACTGCTGGTCTACTTGGGCTGATTTCTGGATGTCTGTGTGCCAGTTTGGTGACCTAGTGGTACTGGAACCCCCCCCCCCCCCCCCTCCCAGTACCTCTCCAAACCTATGTGGTAGATATGGTGGTGCAATGAGGCTTTTCTAAAGTTTATGGCCTAATTTGACCTTTGACATGCCTTTTTACTGGCAAGTATTTTATTTTATTTTTTTAATTCCGTGTTGAGGTAAGTGGTATATTAATTTTTCTCCAAGCTCTCTTTTCTGTCACTGAGCAGCGGGCACCTTTTTACTTTGAGCCATCAAGTTCTGGTGCATTTATGTTTGTTCCATTTTGTATCGGATTGCATTTGGTGCCTTTTCAGTGCTGGTCAGTTTTATTTTCTCTGGGACCACTTGTTCTTCCTGCCCGAGTATTTTTGGCAGGCACTATAACCAATGGTTTGGGTTTTGTTCCCCCCCCCCCCCCATTCGGTTCTCAGGGAGAGCCAGGAGGTATTTTGGGAGACTCATAAATTTCTCTTACAACTCAGCTACTAGTGTGCTACTGTCAGGCTCCAGTATGTTAAAAAAAAAAAAAAAAACTTTTATCCTGTCTGGCTTATACTGATTTCACTGGCCTTGTGAGTGCCTCTGTAGTTTTTACTTCTCTGACATTGCTATTACAGCCCTTTCCCTGTATTTTGGGGTTAGACATGTTATACAGTTTGTCCCCCTTATTGGGGATATTCAGGGGGGGCTGATTTGAGTTTTGCTGCAGCTGTTATTAGTTGGCTTTTTGGCTGTTTCGTGATATCTGCTCTTCTTTTCAGCAGTGCCACTTAATGTTATACGGTCAGTAATCTCCTGTTCTATAGACAGGCAGCTCTTCTGTTAAGACTGCAGTGGGCTTTAGGACAGCGTCTTTCAGAGCTGCGGAACTAGCAATTTTTTTTTAGTAGGTCTTGCACGACATCTGTTGTGCGGGGGCGTCCTGTGATGGGATATTTTCTAATGCGGTTTGTAACAGTCTCCTATGTTTGACGGCAGTCTGTTGGGCTGTGAAGTGGCAGCAACTTGGTGGGCTGTTGTGGGTGGTGACCCCTGGGTTTCAATTTCCTGGGGTTGCCTGATGGATTCGGCCTCCAGGGCTACCTACTGACAGCAAACAGAAGTGCCTAGTAGTAGCAGCCTCATGGCCTGGCTGATGCTGATACCCTACAGTACTGGCCTCCTGGGGCTCCTGCGTTGGTCAAAGGTACCAGCCTTTTGAGGACCTAATAGAAGTTTTTTCTCAATTGCTTGGTGGCAACATCTGTTTCTGTTACCTAGATGCAGCAGGAGTGCCTGCAGTCTCCTTGATCGCCTAATATCTGCAGCCTCTTTGGCTGCCTGGTACCAGCACCCTCCATGGCTGCTTAGTGTCACCGGCCTCCTTAGTTACCTAGCACTGGTGACCTCTGGCAGGCTTCACGGTGCCAGCGGCCGCTTTGATCGTCTAATGACTTCTGCATGATGCTAGGCAGCGTAATAGCAGACTCTCGTTTCATCTGAGAACAATTTCTCCTCCTTTATGTAGCAACTTTTTATATGCTGTAATGGCATCACCTTCCTCTTCTGAGTGACACACACCCCTTCTGGAGCAGATCCAGTGCAGCACTATATGTGGTGCTGTGCTGTTTCTCTTGTATGATGTACAATAGCACAGTCTCCCTATGTGGCTCCCTAGTATCCATTGCTCTTCAAAGGCTTTTGTAATACAATGGTGGGGGGGGGGGGGTATACTTCCTCTTGTGGGGTATGGTTGGTGGTCTCACAGACTCTGCCACCTTCTCAATTTTCTGGTTGCAGTTCTCTTCCAATTTGCAACAAATATTTTCCAGGTGCAAAACTGGAAAGTATTATGCAGCTCAATAGCCACTTCTGTTGTTTTACCCAGTATAAGACATCACAGCTCCCCAGGACAACTGTGTGACCTTTCCAAAAGGTAGCTGTTTTTTCTCATGACGGGTTCAAAAAAACAGTAGACACAATCCTCTGGACATGAGGCTCTTTGGCATTCCTATGGGACTCATGCAATCACCTGTGCTTCTCAGTCTGAGATAACGGAGGCATCTTGGGGCTCTGGTAGCAGCCAGAAATCTACCTGTCAAGTGGCATTCTTTGAGATTGCGTCAGCTTATTCCATTCTCTCATTTTTCATCTCAATGTCTAAGATGAAGAGTTTTGATTGTGGGCCACTACCCGTTTTCAGCAGAGGAACTCCTTTCGCTCGGACAAAAGTTCCGCAGGGGCCAGGTCAGGGCCAGGAGTTCAGGGGCATCCACCACAATGATGGGACGCCGGTCCACTCCTCCATGCCTGCAATAGGAGGACGTCTTTTCCTCTTTCTAGAGGAGTGGACCAAAATTACCTCGGATCAGTGGGTCCTGGACCTGATCAGAGAAGGTTACCGATTGGAATTCGGTGCCCTGGTGAGAGACGTGTTTGTGGCGTCCCGATGTGGCACTGCCGTAAAACGGGTGGCGGTAGAGGAGACCTTACAAGTCTTGCTGCACCTCGGAGCGGTGGTCCCGGTGCCTCCCACCGAACGCGGCTGTGGCCGCTATTCCATTTATTTTGTCGTGCCTCAAAGGCGGGTCTTTCAGACCGATCCTTGGCTTATGAAGAGTCAATGAGGCCCTCAGAGTACGACATTTTCGCATGGAAACCCTGCGCTCCGCCATTGCGGCAGTTCAGCCAGGAGAATTTCTCACATCTCTGGACCTAAAAGAAGCATATTAGCACATTCCTATCTGGCCTCCACACCAGCGGTTCCTCCGTTTTGCGGTGTTGGGAAAACATTTCCAGTTTCGGGCCTTGCCTTTCGGCCTAGCCACAGCTCCCCATACCTTTTCCAAGGTAATGGTGGTCGTAGCTGCCTGCCTCAGGCGAGAGGGTATCAGAGTTCACCCTTATCTCGACGACTGGCTCATCAGAGCGGATTCAGCAACCGAGAGTCATCTTGCCACAGCCAGAGTGGTTTCAGTCCTGCAGGCGCTAGGATGGGTGGTCAATGTACCCAAAAGTCACCTGACCCCCTCTCAATCTCTCGAGTATTTGGGGGTCCGGTTCGACATGGCCTCGGGGTTTGTCTTTCTCCCCGACCAAAGGTGGTGCAAGCTTCAGAATCAGGTCCGTCTGCTCCTGCGGATGCCTCGCCCGCGAGCTTGGGACTTTGTCCAGCTGCTGGGGTCGATGACAACCACCTTGGAGGTGGTGCCTTGGGTGAGAGCGCATATGAGGCCTCTGCAGATTGCCCTGGTACAACAATGGTCTCCGATGTCCCAGGAATATCAGTTCAGACTAATGTTGCTCCTGTGGCCCGGCTCAGTATGCAGTGGTGGCTCTCCGACAGGATGCTGCGCCAAGGAATGCCTCTTGCACATCCTTCTTGGTGCCTAGTGATAACAAATGCCAGCCTTCTGGGCTGGGGAGCGTATTGCCAGGGAAGCTATGCTCAGGGTCTGTGGACACCCGTGGAAGCGGGGTGGTCCATCAATCGCTTGGAACTGAGAGTGATATTCCGGGCTCTTATGGCCTTTCAAAAGACTCTGAAGGGGCTTGCTGTCCAGGTTCTGTCAGACAACACGACAGCGGTGACATACATAAATCGTCAGGGAGGTACTCGGTGCAGGGCCCTGGCCGCGGAGGCCGCTCAGATTTGCCACTGGGCCGAGCTACACCTGCAGCTTCTGTCGGCAGCTCACATAGCAGGTCAGAGCAACGTGCAAGCCGATTTTCTCAGCAGGCATCAAATCGACCCGGCGGAATGGGAACTGGCAGAAAATGTTTTTCTTCAGATTTGTGCCAAATGGGGGACTCCCGGAATGGATCTAATGGCGTCAAGTGCAAACGCCAAAGTACCTCGCTTTTTCAGCAGAAGGAGAGATCCTTACTCGGTGGGGTTGGATGCTCTGGCTCAACCCTGGCCCTCAGAGCTCCTGTATGTGTTCCCTTCTTGGCTCTTGATAGGGCAAGTCCTACTGCGGATTCGACAGCACCGAGGTCTGGTGGTTCTCATCGCTGCAGATTGGCTAAGGCATCCGTGGTATACGGATCTCCGCCAGATGTTGGTGGACGCTCTGGTGCATTTGCCCCGGTGCCGAACCTGTTGGTTCAGGGTCCGGTGTCTATAGAGGATCCCTGCCGATTTGGTCTTACGGCCTGGCTATTGAGAGGGCGTAATTGAGAGTCGAGGGCTACTCTAACAAGGTTATCACTCTCTTGCAGGCCCGCAAGCAGTCCACCTCCGCAGCTTATGCTCGGATCTGGCGCAAATTTGAGGCATGGGGTGTTTCAAAGGCAATCACACCCACGCGGGCTACAGTCTCGACAGTGCTGGACTTTTTGTAGGAGGGCTTACAAAAAGGCCTGGCTTACAATTCGCATGCTGTCGAGGGAAAGTCGCTGGCTTGTCCCTTGCTGCTCATCTGGACATTGCCCGATTTTTCTCAGAGGGGTGCTTAGGCTCCGGCCTCCCATCCAGCTGCCCTGTCCGGCCTGGAACCTGGGGCTGGTGTTGAAGGCTCTTCAGTGTTCGCCGTTCGAGCCGCTTAAGCGAGCTTCGGAGAAGGATGTGACTCTCAAGACAGTCTCTTTGGTGGCCATTACATCGGTTAGACGCGTGTCTGAGCTGCAGGCGCTGTCCTGTCGGGACCCTTTTCTGCAATTCTCGGACTCCGGAGTAACGGTACGTACAGTGCCTTCCTTCCTGCCTAAGGGTGGTTTCAGCATTTCACCTGAACCAGCCCATTTTTCTTCCTTCCTTTTCTAGGGAAGAGTTCCCGGACTCCTTTGGGCAGTTACATCTTCTGGATGTCCGCAGGGCACTGTTGCAGTATCTACAGATGTCAAATGGCTTCAGGAATTCTGATTGCCTGTTTGTCTTGTTATCAGGTTCTCGGTGTAGAGGCCCGGCGTCTAAGGCCACTATAGCCCGTTGGCTCAAGGAAGTCATTTTTGCTGCATATCTGCTTTCAGGTCGATCTCTGACTGAAGCGTTTAAGACGCATTCCACGAGAGCGTTTTCCACTTCGTGGGCTGAAACGAGTGCACTCTCTTCAAGAGATCTGTACTGGCGCAACTTGGGCTTCTCAGCTCTCATTTGTCTGGCATTATAGGCTGGATGTTGCAACGAAGCAGGACGCTATTTTTGGAGCACAAGTGCTTGCTCGTTGTGTGGCCTGTTCCCACCCTAAGTAGGGATTGCTTTTGTACATCCCATCAGTTAATGGATTCATCTGCAGCTGATGACAAGGAAGGGAAAATTAGGTTCTTACCTTGGTAATTTTCTTTCCTTTAGTCACAGCAGATGAATCCATGATCCCTCCCTGTCTGACTTGTTTTTTGTTCAGATCTTTCATGCAGTTATAGCTCTCATTCGAAGAAGTTGGATACCAGTTCTCAAAATTTCTACATGCTGTTCTACTTACAGGAGGTTGAGTTCATCCCTCCTTTGTATGGTTATTGCTCCTGTTCTGGGGCATTTGTTCGCTGTGAGGAAAGTTTGTTATTATACCTGCTTTGGAATTCTCAAATACTGAAGGCAGTTGGGGCTAGCCGTCCAAGAGGCACTATGGTTTTTCAATGTTCTCTATCTCCACCCATCAGTTAATGGATTCATGTGCTGTGACTAAAGGAAAGAAAATTACCAAGGTAAGAACCTAATTTTCCCATTTGCCTAGGGTAGCTGCCCTGTGCATATCATTACAACAGCTACATGAAGGCCACAAGTGGCTATGGTTTCCCATTTAATACTGGCAACATGCTCTCCTTATTGGAATGGACAGCCTTTTTTCTCTGCATGTTCAGCTACCGCCTTTATAGCTCCAGTTATCTCACTTTCTGCTATATCTTGGCCTTGCCTTTTCTGCAGGCAACTGTCAGACCCTCTAATTGGTTTTGCATATTATTGGCAAATGGCTAGTTGTCTCATATCTATGGCTGCTTAATTAGCGGTTCGCAGGTCCGACTTTTAGGTCCTATGGCACAGAACTCCTTTTTCCACGGGGTGTTATCAGCCATCACATTGTTTGTTTGTTTTTTTTAAATCCTCCTTTGAGCCTAGTTGCTTCTTGTGCTTTAGTGGAATGGTCAGGGCCTTATGCTTTGTCCTTCCCTCTTGGCTTCATGTGCATGGCCTCCCCGATAGCTCAAAATCTGGCCATCGTCCACAGTCTAGGTTAGCCATACCTTCTTCTTTCCATCAATCCTTTTTGGTTGCTACATTCTTCTTATGAGTTTTGCCTTTAACTCTGCATTAAAAAAAAAGGATGACTGGGAGAGATTGCTTGGAGGACCAGGCAGTGCAGGGATTTCCTGTGCTGCTTAGCGCTGTGGTTCTCAGTCTGTGTGCCGGTCAGGCAGCAGGCTAATTGTGCTGGAAGCATCAGCTGTTCGTTGAGTGTTCCATGTTCTTCCTTTGGCATGGGGGTTCCGCATTTAAGAGATGTTCCTGTTGCGGTAGTAGACGTGCCACAGTGGGAATCTGTGTTGCTGCGGTGGGAGCAGAGATGCTCTCCTTTCCGATCAGCCTCTTTCCTGCGCTGATGCGGCGGGAGTATGTGCCATTTTGCAGGCGGTCTCCCCTTCTCAGCTGGTGACAGCTCCTGAGGGTGACTTTTTTCAGATTTTGCAGCTCCTGGATTTGACGGGTTCTTCACCGTTATTTGCAGATGTCTAATGAGTTCTGTTTGTGCTTCTGGCTGGGCCCCGGCAGGGGGATTCGTAAGGCAACTATATCTAAGTGGATTAAGGAGGCGATTGCTTCTGCGTATATGTTGGAAAGTCACACTCCACTGGAGGCATTGAGGGCTCATTCCATGAGGCTGCAAGCATCTTCATGGGTGGAGACAGGAGTGCTGTTCCTCGATTAAATCTGCCAGGCTACGTGGGCCTCTTTGAACACTTTTTTTTTTTTTTTTTCAAATCATTATAGAGTGGACGTGGCTGCCCGTTCGGATGCTTCCTTTAGTGCGGCCACATCTCGGCTGTCTCAGGGAATGGCGGCTTCCAATCCCTTTTTTTTAGTGATTGCTTTGGTTCATTCCACCAGTTCCTGGATTCATGTGATGCAGATGCTAAGGAAGGTAAAATTATGCCTTGTCGGAAGATTTTCTTTCCTTTAGTCAAAGCAGATTAATCCAAGATCCCTCCTGTTGTTTGCCGTTTGATTTGTCCTTGTTTAAAAAAAAAAAAAAGAGGTACATCTTGGAGCATGTAGACAACACCTTTTGTCAGTTAGGTTTACTTTGGATTTCTTGGTGAGGAAGCCTGCTTTCTGAGGACACACATACTGAATGAAGGAGGAGCTGTCTGTCTGGTGTCGCTGCCTTCAATTTGTTACCTTCAGTGCGTTATCTGTATCTCCATCTGTTGGTAGATGGACACAACCCACCAGTTCATGGATTCATCTGCTGTGACTAATTATCAGCAGGGAAGGCAGAGACAGTGCTAGGGCTAGAACTAGAAAGCAAGGCAGGAGTTTGGAAGCAAGGCTGGAACTAGAAAGCAAGACAGGACAGGAGCTACAGAGGGTGCTGGAGCTGGAAGGGAAAGGGACTTGATATACTGCCTTTCTGCGGGTTTTTTTTGCAGCTACATTCAAAGCGGTTTACATATTATATATATATGTACTTATTTTGTACCTGGGGCAATGGAGAGTTAAGTGACTTGCCCAGAATCACAAGAAGCTGCAGTGGGAATTGAACCCAGTTGCCCAGGATCGAAGTCCGCTACTCTAACCATTAGGCTATTCCTCCACTCTGTGCATCAAACTT
The DNA here is from genome assembly GCF_901765095.1 of Microcaecilia unicolor. NCBI lineage: Eukaryota > Metazoa > Chordata > Amphibia > Gymnophiona > Siphonopidae > Microcaecilia > Microcaecilia unicolor. Next base: position 122,289,203 of record NC_044031.1, on the reverse strand, counting down.
CGATATCATCTACCAAGAAAATAAAGCAGGAGCTAGAAAGCAGAATTGGAGCTAAAATATAAGGCAGGAACAACTAAGGCATGGCTAGAGGCAAAACAAGAACAAACTGAGGCAAGGCAGGAGACAAAGCAGGCACAAACTGAAACACAGCAAAAACACAACTGGAAACAAGGCAAGAAGCAAGGCAAAAGCTCAGAACTGGAGCTTGGGAGCAAGGCAAAGGAAACGGAAACAAACAGAGGCAAAGCTGAGGACCAAACAGGAACAAGCAGAGGCAAGGTTGAGGACAAAGCAAGAACAAGCTAGAAGTGCAACAAACTCGCACTGGCAAGAAATCACCAGAAGACCTCTGTTGCAAAGGCAAAGTTTGAATGTCCCAACGTTCGTTATAAGAGCCCTCACTGATGATGTCATGCCCTCTGGAATGAGGCTTGAAGCATAAAACACCAGAGTGAGGCCTGGCTTCTGGGACGTCAAGAATGAGGCTTGGATGACTCAGGAGTAAGGCTTGGAAGCTGGAACATCAGAGCAGGGCTGGAGTAATCTCTGGAATGTGGCTCAAAATGGGGAGAAGGCAGTCCGTAGAAATCGCAGAACCTGACTACCTGAGGAAGAGGTGTCTGGACATGGGGGTAGGTGCATGGCCATGACAGTTATAATCCATTTGTAACTGAGCAAACATTTTGAGTTGTCCATTGATTAGTTTACTAAGAAACCATGTGTTGCAGTTCTGCCAACGGACCAGTTTCTGTAGAGTTTTAATGTGTTTTATTATCCCATATAATCATACCTTCCATAGTGTTAGGGTTATTAGGTAGTGAAGTTTGATAAGCAATGAAAGTCCTCCTGGTCACCCTTGTGACAGGATAGGAGGAATGTGGTAAAACAAATTCTTTTAGGAGGAGTATTGGCTAAAACTGATAGTGGAAAGTGGGATGATGCAGAATATCGTACACAAGAACATCTGCGCAGATGCCCCACTGTACATGTTTAACCTTGTGGACCTATCGCCCAGAAACGCCAAGAGATCAGCCCGCAAATTCCTCAACCTGAATTTCCCCAGTTGTAAAGGACTTAAATATAAGCAGGCATACGCCTCTACCTTCTCCTACTGAAGTACACGGATATGGAACGGGTTACCCCCAGCCCTAAAAAGCATGGATAATCTAAGTAACTTTTGCAAATCTCTGAAGACACATCTCTTCAATAGAGCCTACAAAAAGAACCCTTAAAGACACAAATTCACCTCCTAAACTATCCTCTCTAACATCATATTCTCCAATTCCTCATCCATCTTCAGCTTACCATCGATTGTATCCAATATCCTGTTATGACTTTGTCATAACAACACTCTGTAAGCCAAATTGAGCCTGCAAATAGGTGGGAAAATGTGGGGTACAAACGCAATAAATAATAATATGATCAATGTAGAACCAATGGAATCCTTTAGAAAGAATGTAGGCGGTATGGTATAAGGCAAAATCAGGGAAGTTGACACCTTTGTTTTTTGACAATTTCAGTATTCTAATAGAAATTCTATGTGGTTTATAGTTCTATAAGAACTGTGACAGTATTCTATCAATTGCTTTAAAGGGGAATGAGGAAGTGGTATGGGGAGCATACTGAGCATATAATTTATTTAGGGGCCATATCATTTTACAGACTTGAGTCTGCCCCACCAATTAAGTTTTGTAAGAGAAAATCAATATTTTGAGAGAGTCTACATAAATATATCCCTAAGTATTTGATATATGAGAGATCCTGAACATTGCAGGTATCATGGAATGGTAAACATTCCGTTTTGTCCCAGTTTTTGTGTCAAAATTGGGCTATTAAGGAGAAAACATGAGGGATGGAGGGTATTGTAGTGTATATAAGCAGGTTGTCAGCATATAAGGATAGCATGTTCCAACTGTGAGGCCTACAATATTAGGATTAGTATGTAACGCTATGGCCAACAGTTCAATAGCAATGTTGAATAAAAGTGGGGACAGAGAACAAGGGTATCGGATGAAGGAGGGCTCACAATGTGCAGGTCCAGTAGTCCCCAAAAGGGTTGGTATCATATCAGTACAACGAAGGACCCTCTCTAGCAAGAGACAACTCTCCAAATTGGGCTCTAGGAGACGGCAACCTAGAAACAAGTGATAACAGTTCATCCATAACAGGGGGAAATGGATTTCAGGTCTGCCATGGTGGAATAAGTCTTCACCACGCCTTGATGGAACACTCAAACTCGGGCAGGATACTGCAGTGCAAATCGCACCCAGTGGTTAAAAAGTTGGGACCAATAAGGAGCAAACTCTCTCCACCGAGCTGCAACTGTCACAGAGAAGTCCTCAAACAGCAATACCTTTAGAGATATGCAGTTCAAGGCCCATCCAGGCATGATAGGTTCACAGAATCACCATCTTGTCAGTGTAGTTCAGGACTCGGAAAAATTACTGGCCTTGGCCTAGTACCCTGAGCCACGTGCTCTCCCGATCTGTGAGCTCGCTCCACCACAATGCGGCCACCCTCACCAGCCGGCCAAGGCCCATAGGCAGTTCCCACTCACACCAAGCCATAACGTCCTTATCTGGCATAGATTCAGGAAGGCCAATGAGCTCGCGGTTATTCTTCCAACTACGATTCTCTTGCTCATCAATTCAGTATTAACGCTGTTTCATCTGTACCAGCTGTTCTCGAATTTGATCAATGACCATTTTCTACTCCTCAGTGTGATACATATCACCAATCTTAATGGCCTGTGTAGCCAAGCAATTCTTCAGTTCCTGCATAGTAGTATGTAACTGCGAAAGTTTGGCCTCGAGCACTACCGTGACACACTTTGTGAGCTGTTTCGCCACTTTGTCTGGCATAATAAAAACTAGCTGGTTCAGGCCCTCCACCATCTTGGTCAGGGTCCACACTCCTAGACCAGCCGCCTCGTTTTTACACTCATCACCTACAAATCGAACCTCTATTGGGTACTCCAGCCATTGCCATCAATAAAACACAGAGAAACTGTTCCAACACAATCCAATTGATTTTTCCTCTATAAAAGATGGACTTTCCATATCATCAAGCTGATCAATCCATAGACTGGTGGGTTGTGTCCATCTACCAGCAGGTGGAGATAGAGAGCAAACTTTTGCCTCCCTATATGTGGTCATGTGCTGCCGGAAACTCCTCTGTATGTTCTCTATCTCAGCAGGTGGTGGTCACACACAGCAGCAGCTCTGGCTAGGCCTCCAAGCCTAATCCTTAGGTTTTGTTGAGGCCTGGGGTTGAGGGCTCTTTTGAGCAAGTGAAAACCTGGTGGTGCCAGGTCCCTCCTTTTCTCCCCCCTCCCGCTGGCTCCGTTTAAAAAAAAAAAAAAAAAATTTTAAACGTCTTTAAAGGCGTTTAATTCGACGTTTCTTTAAAACGTTCATTGCAGCTACTCACTGGGACACCAGTTCGTTACAGCTCGGAGCGGCAAGCAGGTAATTTTACCTTTTTATAGCGGGCAGGGGGTTCCCCGATTCTTCTCCTCGTGGCAATGGCGTCGGAGGGCGAGGGCGCAAAGGGTCGCTCCCCGGATCGCTGGAGCGCTTCTAGAGGGGATGCGGGGGTTTTACAACCTGATTCGCCCTTGATGGGTGATAGTTTAGTGACCGATGAATGTCCCGGTCGTCCTCCGGCGTGGCGGTGTTTTCCCGCCATAAACGCCCATCCCCCGCTCCTCGCCTCCGCCATCTTGGCCGGCCACGCGGCTCGGACGGCTTCTTCGTGGGCCGCCCTTGAGGTTGGAGACATTAATGCCATGAACGCCCTTAATTTGGGCGACGGCACAAAAGCGGCTAAAGTTAAGCGCCGTTCTTCCCGCGCGGCTCCTTCACGGAGTTTCGCGCCGGACGCCATTTTGGATGCGCAGCATGTCTCTCCCCCGCTATTGCGAGCGCCGGTTGAGAGTGCGTCTAGGGCTGTTGCCCAGGCTGCGGAAGTGCACAGTCTGGGGGGTTTCTCCCCCGAGTTTGTTTTGCTGCTGCATCAGGCTTTCCTCATTTAAAACGCTGCCCCTGCTCCCTCTTCTGATAAAGAGGTTGAGGTTCCCAGAGGTAAACGCCCTCGGGTTGATTTCCAGGCCTTGGAGGACTTTTGTCTCCTCCGATGTAGATGAGGGCAGCGTGTCTGAGGTCTCCCAACGATCCTTTGCGGATTCCTTGGAGGAGATAGATCCCCGCTCGGATGGAGCGGATGACCCCTCTGCAGCGCGGCTTTTTAGCCCAGAGGATTTGCCCAACCTGTTGTTACAGGCCATGGACACTTTGAAGATTTCCTCTCCGGAGGACGTCTCTCCCTTAGCCCCTGTTGGCTCTGCCATTATGCTGGGGACGAAGCGCCCGCCTAGAACCTTCCACGTGCATGATGCCATGCACACCTTAATTGCGGCTCAATGGGATGTCCCGGAAACGAGCCTTAAAGTGGCTAGGGCTATGTCCCGCCTCTATCCTTTGGCTGTGAGTGAACGTGAGGCCTATCTGTGGCCTACCGTGGATTCTTTAATCACTGCGGTGACTAAGAAAACGGCGTTGCCGGTGGAAGGTGGCACGGCCCTAAAGGACGCCCAAGACAGAAGATTGGAGGCGGCCTTAAGGTCGTCCTTTGAGGCAGCTGCTTTAAGTTTGCAGGCCTCAGTTTGCGGCTCCTATGTGGCCAGGGCGTGCCGGACTATGGTGCAGCGGGCTTCCCCCTCGGATCATTCCTTGAGGGCTGATTGGCCGGCCCTGGAATCGGGCTTAGCCTATTTGGCAGACTTGCTGTATGATGTCTGGAGAGCCTCAGCTAAAGGCATGGCTCAGACAGTCTCTGCGCGGCGGTGGCTTTGGCTGAAACATTGGTCTGCTGACCACGCCTCTAAATCCCGCCTGGCTAGATTGCCTTTTAAAGGCAAGCTGCTCTTTGGGGTCGAGCTGGACAAAATCGTGACCGATCTCGGCACGTCTAAGGGCAAGAAATTACCAGAGGTCAGGGCTCGGGTTAGTACTCGTCCCGATACCTCCAGAGGACGGTTGCAGGAAGCCCATCGGTACCGCCCGGGCAAGTCGGTTCCTCTGCCCCCTCTTCCTTCAAGAGGAATTTCTCCCCCAAGCAGCATTCCTTTCGCAGAGACCGCCGTCCCGGAGGTGCTCCCTCCGGTCCTCCCCCAGGGTCTCGTACCCAATGACGGGGCCTTGGTCCACGCCCCAGTGCAGATTGGAGGATGGCTGTCCTCGTTTCTGGGCGAGTGGACCACTATAACTTCAGACGCGTGGGTGCTGGAAGTCATCAGAGACGGCTACAAGCTAGAGTTCTGCCAACCCTTAAGAGACGGGTTTGTACTCTCTCCCTGCAAGTCTCCGGTCAAGCTGTGGTAGTGCAGCAGACCTTGGACAACCTGATCCGCCTGGGTGCGGTCGTTCCGGTGCCAAAAAATCAGATTGGCAAGGGACGTTACTCCATTTACTTTGTGGTTCCAAAGAAAGGAGGTTCTGTCCGGCCTATCCTCGACCTCAAAGGGGTCAATCGGGCCTGGAAAGTGAGGCACTTTCGCATAGAGACTCTCCGCTCTGTTATAGCGGCAGTGAAGGCAGGAGAGTTCTTGGCTTCCTTGGACATCAAGGAAGCGTACCTGCATATTCCCATCTGGCCTCCTCTCCAACGCTTTCTGCGTTTTACAGTCCTGAGACGACACTTCCAGTTCAGAGCCCTCCCTTTCGGGTTGGCTACTGCTCCGCGGACCTTTTCCAAAGTAATGGGGGTCATAGCGGCCTTCCTGCTAAAGGAAGGAGTACAAGTCCATCCTTATCTGGACGACTGGTTGATCCGAGCCCCCTCTTATGCAGAGTGCGGCAAAGCTATGGACCGGGTAGTTGCTCTTTTGAGCTCCCTGGGATGGATCATCAACTGGAAGAAGAGCCAGCTGCGCCCGACTCAGTCCCTGGTGTATCTGGGAGTTCGATTCGACACCCAAGTGGGCAGAGTGTTCCTGCCAGACAATCGGATTGTCAAGCTTCAGGCTCAGGTGGACTAGTTCCTAGTAGCCTCTCCTATTCGGGCTTGGGACTACGTGCAGCTGTTGGGCTCTATGACGGCCACGATGGAAGTAGTGCCCTGGGCCAGGGCTCATATGAGACCACTACAGCTATCTCTGCTGCTGCGCTGGACTCCGATGTCGGAGGATTCTGCTGTGCGCCTTCCCTTGGACCCAGCAGTGCGCAAGGCGCTGAGCTGGTGGACGCAGACAGACAAGTTGTCTGCAGGATTGCCTTTGGTGACCCCGGAGTGGATTGTCGTCACGACAGACGCCTCTTTGATGGGCTAGGGAGCCCACTGCTTGGGAAGGACAGCGCAGGGGCTCTAGTCTCCTGCAGAGGCAAGTGGTCTATCAACCTCCTGGAACTCAGAGCCATTCGGTTGGTGTTATTGGAGTTCATCCCGGTACTGGTGTTGAAGCCTGTACGGGTCCTGTCGGACAATGCCACGGCTGTGGCCTATATCAACCGCCAGGGAGGTACCAAGAGCGCCCCTCTAGCCAGGAGGCTATGAGTCTTTGCCAGTGGGCGGAAGCGAACCTGGAGCAGCTTTCAGCGGCCCACATTGCCGGAGTCATGTATGTCAAGGCGGACTTTCTCAGTCGCCATACCTTGGAGCCCGGAGAGTGGCAACTATCTGCTCAGGCGTTCTTGGACATCACGAAGCGCTGGGGCCAGCCGAGCCTAGATCTGATGGCGTCATCGGCCAATGGCCAAGTGCCGCGCTTTTTCAGCAGAGGACGGGACCCTCGATCCCTGGGAGTAGATGCTCTTCTCCAACAGTGGCCGACACAAGAGCTCCTCTATGTGTTCCCGCCCTGGCCCATGTTGGGCAGGGTGCTAGACCGGGTGGCAAAGCATCCCGGCAGGGTAATCCTGGTGGGTCCGGATTGGCCCAGACGTCCCTGGTATGCGGACTTGTTCAGGCTCTCAGTCGACGATCCTCTGCGGCTGTCAGTGGAGCAGGGCCTGTTACATCAGGGTCCCGTGGTGATGGAGGATCCCTCTCCCTTTGGTCTTACGGCCTGGCTATTGAGCGGCAGCGTCTGAGGAAGAAGGGCTTCTCAGACAAGGTCATCGCCACTATGCTGAGAGCGAGGAAGCGCTCTACTTCTACTGCTTACGCCAGGGTTTGGCGTATCTTTGCAGCATGGTGTGAAGCAGGCTCACTTTCTCCCTTCACTGCTCCAATTTCTTCAGTGTTGGCGTTCCTGCAAGAAGGTCTGGAGAAAGGCCTGTCGCTCAGTTCCCTTAAAGTCCAGGTACCGGCTCTGGCTTGCTTCAGGGGCCGCCTGAAGGGTGCTTCCCTGGCTTCGCAGCCAGATGTGGTGCGCTTTCTCAAGGGAGTTAATCACCTGCGCCCTCCTCTGCACTCAGTGGTGCCTGCGTGGAATCTCAACCTGGTGCTAAGAGCATTGCAGAAGCCGCCTTTGGAACCCTTGTCGAGGGCATCTCTGAAAGACCTGACGTTGAAAGCAGTCTTTTTGGTGGCTATCACTTCAGCCAGAAGAGTTTCCGAGCTCCAGGCGCTCTCATGTCGAGAGCCTTTTCTGCAGTTCACTGAGGCAGGAGTGACTATTCGCACAGTGCCTGCCTTCCTGCCCAAGATTGGTTCTCGCTTCTATGTGAATCAGCAGCTCTGTCTCCCTTCCTTTCGTAGGGAGGACTACCCAGAGGAGTACTCCGCTCTTGAATATCTGGATGTGAGACGAGTCATCATCAGATACTTGGAAGTGACCAATGATTTCCGGAAATCGGATCATCTGTTTGTCCTGTTTGCAGGTCCTCGTAAGGGTCTGCAGGCTGCTAAGCCTACAGTGGCAAGATGGGTCAAGGAAGCCATTGCAGCGGCTTATGTGGCCGCGGGGAAGGTGCCGCCTATCCAGCTGAAGGCTCACTCCACGAGAGCTCAGGCGGCCTCGATGGCAGAGGCCGGATCCGTCTCCTTGGAAGAGATATGCAAGGCGGCAACGTGGGCTTCGGCTCATACATTCTCCAAGCATTACCGTTTGACTGTGGCTGCACGGGCGGAGGCCCGGTTTGGAGCTTCAGTGTTGAGGTCAGGGATTTCTATGTCCCGCCCTGGGTGAGTACTGCTTCGGTACATCCACCAGTCTATGGATTGATCAGCTTGATGATATGGAAGGTAAAATTATGTATAATCATACCTGATAATTTTCTTTCCATTAATCATAGCTGATCAATCCATAGCCCCTCCCAGATATCTGTACTGTTTATATTCTGGTTGAATTTTAGGTTCAAGTTTAGCCTTCAGTTACTTCAGGAGGACTTCGTGTTCAAGTTCTTCTTTCACTTGGATTCTTCAAGAGTTGAGACGAGTTTGTGTTACAGTGAGCTGCTGCATTCCTCTCCCCTCCGTTTTACGGGGCTGGATTGAGACATAAATTCTGCCGGCACTCCCTCCCGCTTCGTGCGGCTGTAGGGCAGCTTTGTACCCCTCCCGCTTCGGCGGTGTTAGGGTCAGTCAGCTCCTCCCGCGGTTGCAGGATAAGCCAGATCCCCCCGCATCGGCGGGTGTGGTGTCCCTCCCCCGCTCCGTGGGGATGAGCTGGACGGATTCCCCTCCCCCACTTGTGTGGGGATGAGCTGGGTTAATTCCCCTCCCCCGTTTCGGCGGTGGTGAGCTGGGCAGAGTGTCCCTTCGTGGGTGTAATTCTCTAAGTGCTGAGTCCTGCGGATGGAGCTTTGATATCGACATACTGAGGAGTTTCCGGCAGCACATGACCACATATAGGGAGGCAAAAGTTTGCTCTCTATCTCCACCTGCTGGTAGATGGACACAACCCACCAGTCTATGGATTGATCAGCTATGATTAATGGAAAGAAAATTATCAGGTATGATTATACATAATTTTACCTTATGAGTGGGAGACAAGGAGCTGCCCCAGGCAGAGTCCACTCGCTACACAGTCATCACGTGACTTCTATAACTTTTTTTTTTCTTGAGCATAAGTCAACTTATGCTTGAAGAGTATTACAGTCCTATTAAACATTTTAAGTATACTGTATATACAGTACTCAGTTTTTTTGGAAGTAAGCTTTATATTTTGACTTGATATCTAGGGATTGGTGAAGTTTAATCATATTGGATCTTTGTAGTTTGTTGCTTACAATGTATGGGGCCCTTTTGCTAAATCTTACCACGTGCACCATCAGAATTAGCGCATGCTAAAGAAGCCCATAGATATAAAATGGGCATTTTAGCATTTAGAATGTGCTAATTCTGTTGGCGTGCACTAAGCCTTAATAAAAGAGCCCCTAAATTATTATCTGAATGTGATTTGGCTAGTATGTTTGTTGTAACAACTTCCACAACTTATTTGTCATTAATTTTGATGACATGATTTTGTATGATATTTTGTCTTTTAATTTTTATTTTATTGTGTTTGTGATTTGTACACTGCTTAGAATTTTAAGATACTAATAAAAATTTATATTTCACATTATTTGCTTGTTATTTCTACTGCTCCATGAAAACGCTGTCAAAGTAACCCTTTTTTTTTTCTTTCTTTCTTTTCTTTTAACAGGCAGTATTCAAGGTAATGCTAGCAAAAAAAGATCATCCCTGAAAACTGGAAAAAAAGCTGCTGAAAAATCAGAGCAAGATAATTCGAAAACATTTACTGGAAAGGTGTTTTACCTTGATTTGCCATCTAATGCAGTCTCGGAAAATTTGGAGCGAGACATTAAGGATTTAGGAGGGGTATGTTTTAAGATCAGTTTTTCCAGATGTTTTTTTTTGTTTGTTTTTGTCTTAAGTTCCTGAATCATATAGATCAAAGTTTGCAGTAGCAAAACTGAAGAAAATATTGCAAGATAACAAAACTATAAAATTGTATACTTATGTTCACTAATGGATTTCTCCTTAGGCATGGTTTAGTTGAATGACCGATTTTCCTTTGCATCAGCAGCAGATGAATCCAGATACTTGTGGGTTATGACCATCTACCAGCAGGTGGAGGTAGAGTACTGAACACTGTCTTATGGGACGGTATTGCTTCTGGCTCTTCAGTATACAGTGGGGGAAATAAGTATTTGATCCCTTGCTGATTTTGTAAGTTTGCCCACTGACAAAGACATGAGCAGCCCATAATTGAAGGGTAGGTTATTGGTAACAGTGAGAGATAACACATCACAAATTAAATCCGGAAACTCACATTGTGGAAAGTATATGAATTTATTTGCATTCTGCAGAGGGAAATAAGTATTTGATCCCCCACCAACCAGTAAGAGATCTGGCCCCTACAGACCAGGTAGATGCTCCAAATCAACTCGTTACCTGCATGACAGACAGCTGTCGGCAATGGTCACCTGTATGAAAGACACCTGTCCACAGACTCAGTGAATCAGTCAGACTCTAACCTCTACAAAATGGCCAAGAGCAAGGAGCTGTCTAAGGATGTCAGGGACAAGATCATACACCTGCACAAGGCTGGAATGGGCTACAAAACCATCAGTAAGACGCTGGGCGAGAAGGAGACAACTGTTGGTGCCATAGTAAGAAAATGGAAGAAGTACAAAATGACTGTCAATCGACAAAGATCTGGGGCTCCACGCAAAATCTCACCTCGTGGGGTATCCTTGATCATGAGGAAGGTTAGAAATCAGCCTACAACTACAAGGGGGGAACTTGTCAATGATCTCAAGGCAGCTGGGACCACTGTCACCACGAAAACCATTGGTAACACATTACGACATAACGGATTGCAATCCTGCAGTGCCCGCAAGGTCCCCCTGCTCCGGAAGGCACATGTGATGGCCCGTCTGAAGTTTGCCAGTGAACACCTGGATGATGCCGAGAGTGATTGGGAGAAGGTGCTGTGGTCAGATGAGACAAAAATTGAGCTCTTTGGCATGAACTCAACTCGCCGTGTTTGGAGGAAGAGAAATGCTGCCTATGACCCAAAGAACACCGTCCCCACTGTCAAGCATGGAGGTGGAAATGTTATGTTTTGGGGGTGTTTCTCTGCTAAGGGCACAGGACTACTTCACCGCATCAATGGGAGAATGGATGGGGCCATGTACCGTACAATTCTGAGTGACAACCTCCTTCCCTCCGCCAGGGCCTTAAAAATGGGTCGTGGCTGGGTCTTCCAGCACGACAATGACCCAAAAACATACAGCCAAGGCAACAAAGGAGTGGCTCAGGAAGAAGCACATTAGGGTCATGGAGTGGCCTAGCCAGTCACCAGACCTTAATCCCATTGAAAACTTATGGAGGGAGCTGAAGATGCGAGTTGCCAAGCGACAGCCCAGAACTCTTAATGATTTAGAGATGATCTGCAAAGAGGAGTGGACCAAAATTCCTCCTGACATGTGTGCAAACCTCATCATCAACTACAGAAGATGTCTGACCGCTGTGCTTGCCAACAAGGGTTTTGCCACCAAGTATTAGGTCTTGTTTGCCAGAGGGATTAAATACTTATTTCCCTCTGCAGAATGCAAATAAATTCATATACTTTCCACAATGTGATTTTCCGGATTTAATTTGTGATGTGCTATCTCTCACTGTTACCAATAACCTACCCTTCAATTATGGGCTGCTCATGTCTTTGTCAGTGGGCAAACTTACAAAATCAGCAAGGGATCAAATACTTATTTCCCCCACTGTATCTCCATCTCCAGCAGGCGGTGGACGGTTCTCCACAAGCTCCTGGATTCATGTTTGGTGGCCGCTCCAGTTCCAGGTTGCCTGGTTCTGTTGAGCTTGGGAGTGCCAGGCTGTACTGTGCAGCTTTAGGGGGTACACCTGGTGGTGCCAGGTCCCTTCCCAACTCCGTACCCCAGCACAGATTTCTGATCTATGCTCTCCTCCTCCTCAGTTTAAAAAAAAAAAAAAAAAGGTCGAAAGCGTCAGACTGCCTGTTCTGTGAGCGGGAGGCTTTTGTCTCTTCAGCAGTAACTGGAGATGTTCTCCACTGGCTGCATTATGACTTAGATGTCATGGCTCAGGAGAATGCTTCCTTTGCCGGTCGGTGCTGGTCGTGGGGGCAGCATCTTCCCACCCAATGTGAGGACTGCTTTACTACATAGTAGATGATGACGGCAGAAAAAGACCTGCACGGTCCATCCAGTCTGCCCAACAAGATAACTCATATTTGCTACTTTTTGTGTATACCCTACTTTGATTTGTACCTATGCTCTTCAGGGCACAGACCGTATAAGTCTGCCCAGCACTATCCCCGCCTCCCAACCACCGGCTCTGGCACAGACCGTATAAGTCTGCCCAGCACTATCCTCGCCTCCCAACCACCAGTACATCTTAACAAGTATTTGGATTCATCTGCTGTTTACGCAAAGGAAGGAAAAGTTATATTCTTACCTTGTCGCATCAGATTAATCCAGAGCCCCACCCTTAACGTCAGGAGTTCAGCCAGTTAGGAATGTTGCTTGTCTGTTTCAGTTCTTGTACTCTGGTTCTAGGTTTAGTTCAGGTTTCTAGAGGTTATTCTGAGAAGAAAGTTATGTGGCTATGTTTCCCCTTTCTGCTTTGCTAATCGATGTGCTGAAGGTTCAGAAGCAATATCGTCCTTTAAGACAGAGTTCAGTACTCTCTATTCTCCATCTGTTGGTAGATGGTCCCAATCCACAAGTATCTGGATTCATCTGCTGTGATTAAAGGAAAGAAAGCTATCAGGTAAGAATTTAACTTTTCCTTCCTGGTCTCAGGCGCTGGCAGCTCCTCGCAGTGGAAAATCCTCACCGCAGACGGATCCATCAAGCTCCTGTGGCAATTCTGCACCCGACTCTGGCTCCTCAGCCCAAGAAGTTCTGCCAGACCCCTCAGAATCCTCATAGCCTGACCACGGGGGGAAAAGGGGGGTGCGCCACACTCAGAAGGGGAATTAGACCTCTACAGTATTCGCTACTTCAACGATGGTCTCCAGTATCTCAGGATTATCAGTGCAGAATTTCTTGGCTCCCTGCGGCCTGCCTCAGTATGGAGTGGTGGCTCTCGGACAGCATGATGCGGCAGGGAATGCCGCTGGCGCTCCCCCGATTGGTGCCTAGTGGTGACAGATGCCAACCTGAAGGGCTGGGGCGCACATTGCCAGGGGAAGCATGCCCAGGGTCTGTGGACGCCCGACGAGTTGGAGTGGTCTATCAACCGCCTGGAGTTGAAAGCGGTGTTTCTGGCTCTTCTGGCCTTTCAAGTGACCCTGGAAGGATTGGCTGTCCGAGTGATGTCGGACAGCACAACAGCAGTGGCCTACATAAATCGACAAGGCGGCACTCAGTGCAGAGCTCTAGCCGCGCAGGCCGAACAAATTTGCCACTGGGCCGAGCTGCATCTACAGTTTCTGTCGGCAGCTCACATTGCAGGTCAGAGCAACGTGCAAGCCGATTATCTAAGCAGGCATCAGTTCGATCCAGCGGAGTGGGAACTTGCAGACGAAGTGTTCCTGCAGATATGTGCCAAGTGGGGCAAGCCCGTGATGGATCTAATGGCGACAAGCTCCAATGCCAAAGTCCCGTGCTTCTTCAGCAGACGGAGAGATCCTCGCGCGGCGGGGTTGGATGCCTTGGCTCAACCCTGGCCTTCGGGCCTACTGTATGTGTTCCCTCCGTGGCCCTTGATAGGGCGAGTGCTCCTGCGGATTCGGCTGCATCCAGGAGAAGTGGTTCTCGTCGCCCCGGATTGGCCCAGGAGGCCTTGGTATACGGACTTCCGACAGATGCTCGTGGAGGATCCCCTTCAGTTACCTCTGGTTCCCAACCTGTTGTCACAGGGTCTGGTGACCATGGAGGACGCCAGCCGATTTGGTCTTATGGCCTGGCAATTGAGAGGCAGAATCTATTCCAATAAAGTAATTACCACTCTCCTGCAAGCCTGCAAGGGTTCCACTTCCGTGGCTTATGCCAGGATTTGGCGCCAGTTTGAAGTCTGGTGTGCTTCCAGAGAGATTACAACCCTGCGGGCTCCTGTCTCGCCGATTCTGGACTTTTTGCAGGATGGTGTACAAAAAGGCTTGGCCTATAATTCCCTGCGGGTGCAAGTGGCAGCATTGGCCTCCCTGCGTGGCAAGGTTGAAGGCGTGTCTTTAGCTGCTCATCCGGATGTGGCACGGTTTCTTAGAGGGGTGCTTCGGCTCCGTTCTCCCGTGCGTGCACCTTGTCCAGCTTGGAACCTGGGGCTAGTGCTGAAGGCCCTTCAGGGTGCTCCCTTTGAACCGCTTCGGCGTGCTTCAGAGAAAGATTTGACACTGAAGGCCGTCCTGTTAGTGGCCATTACTTCGGCGAGACGGGTGTCAGAGCTCCAGGCGCTGTCTTGTAGAGACCCTTTTCTGCAGTTTTCAGAGTCCGGGGTCAAGGTTCGGACCGTGCCTTCCTTCTTGCCTAAGGTGGTTTCAGCGTTTCACTTAAACCAACCTATTTTCTTGCCCTCCTTTGTCGAGGAGGAGTTTCCAGAATCTTTTGGGCAATTGCACCTGTTGGACGTGCGCAGGACTCTGCTGCAGTATCTGCGAGTTACTAACTCTTTCAGGACCTCTGATCATCTGTTTGTTTTGCTATCAGGTCCTCGCAGAGGGTCTCCAGCGTCTAAAGCCACTATTGCCCGCTGGCTTAAAGAATCTATCTTTTCAGCTTATTTGCTTGCTGGCCGGCCTCCACCTGATGCCTTTAAGGCGCATTCCACTAGAGGAATTTCCTCTTCTTGGGCTGAAACTGGAGCACTCTCTCTTCAAGAGATTTGTAGTGCAGCAACATGGGCTTCTAAGCTCTCTTTTGCCCGACATTACAGGCTGGATGTGGCTGCCAGGAGGGATGCACATTTTGGAGCACAAGTGCTGGCGCGTGGTGTGGCTTGTTCCCACCCTATCTAGGGATTGCTTTGATACATCCCATCTGTAATGGCTGCATCTGCTTGATGACAAGGAAGGGAAAATTAGGTTCTTACCGTGATAATTTTCTTTCCTTTAGTCATAGCAGATGCAGCCATGATCCCTCCCTGTCTGATGCTATCTGCTGTAAATCTATTTCAGGTTCTGTTCGTGTTTCCTGGAGATTCCGGCCTTGGGAGAAAGTCGGAAAACAGTCTTCATGATTCTTGTTCAATTAAAGGAGGATGACTTAATTCCCTCCAGTTTCATGTTTTGGAGGATGAGTTTATTCCCTCCGGGAGGATGTTTCATTCCCTCCATTCTGAGTTAATGCCCTTTGTTGTAGGGCCATCGTTCACTGTGAGGAAAGCTTATGTTATTCCCATTGCGGTTTGCCATACTGCTTTGGAAGCTTCAAATACTGAAGAGAGGCAGTGGAGGAAGCTGGTATGAGGCTGAGGCACTGGAAAAAGTGTGCTCTCTATCTCGCTCTGCTGGTTGATGGACACAACCCATCTGTAATGGCTGCATCTGCTATGACTAAAGGAAAGAAAATTATCACGGTAAGAAACTAATTTTCCCACTTTTCACTTGCTTACATTAAACATCTGCCATTTGGATGCCCAGTCTTGTAAGGTTCTCTTGCACTTTTTCACAAGATCAACCTGAATTTCCGGCACTGCCGTGGCTCTTGCTTACAGAGCCAAGTTACAGTGTGGAAGCAGAAATCGCACTGTAGCACCACAAGAATTGCCAAGCTTCTGATGGCCAGGAAAAAAGCATTCGGTAGGCCACCTAGAGATGGGAATAACTAGTGAGGTAATTAAATTCGCCGATGACACAAAATTATTCAGGGTCGTCAAGTCGCAGGAGGAATGTGAACGATTACAGGAGGACCTTGCGAGACTGGGAGAATGGGCGTGCAAGTGGCAGATGAAGTTCAATGTTGACAAGTGCAAAGTGATGCATGTGGGTAAGAGGAACCCGAATTATAGCTACGTCTTGCAAGGTTCCGCGTTAGGAGTTACGGATCAAGAAAGGGATCTGGGTGTCGTCGTCGATGATACGCTGAAACCTTCTGCTCAGTGTGCTGCTGCGGCTAGGAAAGCGAATAGAATGTTGGGTGTTATTAGGAAGGGTATGGAGTCCAGGTGTGCGGATGTTATAATGCCGTTGTATCGCTCCATGGTGCGACCGCACCTGGAGTATTGTGTTCAGTACTGGTCTCCGTATCTCAAAAAAGATATAGTAGAATTGGAAAAGGTACAGCGAAGGGCGACGAAAATGATAGTGGGGATGGGACGACTTTCCTATGAAGAGAGGCTGAGAAGGCTAGGGCTTTTCAGCTTGGAGAAGAGACGGCTGAGGGGAGATATGATAGAAGTGTATAAAATAATGAGTGGAATGGATCGGGTGGATGTGAAGCGACTGTTCACGCTATCCAAAAATACTAGGACTAGAGGGCATGAGTTGAAGCTACAGTGTGGTAAATTTAAAACGAATCGGAGAAAATTTTTCTTCACCCAACGTGTAATTAGACTCTGGAATTCGTTGCCGGAGAACGTGGTACGGGCGGTTAGCTTGACGGAGTTTAAAAAGGGGTTAGATAGATTCCTAAAGGACAAGTCCATAGATCGCTATTAAATGGACTTGGAAAAATTCCGCATTTTAGGTATAACTTGTCTGGAATGTTTTTACGTTTGGGGAGCGTGCCAGGTGCCCTTGACCTGGATTGGCCACTGTCGGTGACAGGATGCTGGGCTAGATGGACCTTTGGTCTTTCCCAGTATGGCACTACTTATGTACTTATGTACAAGTTCTGGCCTTTGGGCTGTAAGTTGACCAAGCCTGTGGTATATCAAATAAAAATATTTAGTCCTCATGTACCACATTAACTTTTCATTTAGTGTTTGAACCAGTCTTCAGTGAGAGAGTGTACCTTTTGGTTGAGCCGTACTCGGTAATTTATGATGCTCCTTGACACCGTGAGGATGGGGACAAACTTTGTCCCTGTGTCATTCTCTAAACTGGACTCTTTCCAGCAGAAGCTGGATCCTCCAGGCCAGTGGTTCCCAAACATGGTCCTGGAGGCACCCCAGCCGGTCAGGTTTTCAGGATATCCACAATGAATCTTCATGAGAGAGATCTGCATGCAGAATGTTCAAGATGACCAGAGTTTATTCTTCAAAATAAATGCTGATAGAATAACCCAACACGGGTATCTTAATAAAAATAAACGTGAATAAATAAATGAATATAAATAGAGTAATAACCCAACAGATTTATAATGAAACTAGGAAAAAAGGCCCATTTCTGTAACCAATGAAACGGGCACTAGCAAGGTATTGACTTCCTGCAATTAATGTTTTGAAAGGGATTGTTAGGAGAAATGTGTTGTCAAGGTAATGAATAGTTTACATTGTTGTATTATGTGTATTTTTTGTTTTGTTTTGTTTTTCAGTTTTTTTTTTCGTTGTGGGTGTGAGTGAGAGATGCTGAATCTGCATGTTAGAGCTTGTGTATTTAATGTTGGTGGGGGGGGGGGGGGGGCAGTGTGTGGGTATGAGTGAGAGACAGAGATCTTGATTCACCATGGCAGAGTTTGTTATGATGGTGTGGTGGTGTTTGTGGGGAATGTTGGTGTGTGTGTGTGTTAGTGAGAGAGAGAGATCTTGATTTTCCATTGTAGAGTTTGTGTGTTAAGGGGGATGGGAGGGGGAGTGTGTGTGAGTGAGAGAGAGATGCTGTTTTTCCATGGCACAGTGTGTGTTTGATGTTTAGGTGGGGGGGGGGGGGGGGTGGAAGGAATGTGTGTGTCAGACAGAAAGATGGTGATTGTCCCTTGGAGAGTTTGTGTATGATGTGGGTAGTGGTGGGGGTGGTAGGGAGTGTGGCAGAGTTTGTGTATAATGTGGGGGGGGGGGGGGGGTGGAGAGTGTAGTGGTGTCTTGGATTGGAGGAAGCACAGTTTATTGAAGGACCCAACTTTGCCATGTTTTGGCAAGGTACCTGCAATGGTTATGTAGCGGTGTCAAGGCTGTATAAAGCTTCCTATTTAGTTCAACAGGGATATTCCAAATCAGAATAGTGTAATCGTATTTCCCGTGCTGTCATGTTCCTCACCTTGGTTGCAGGGCCCTCCGGTGTCGCGGGAAACTCCGCCATGTTAACTGGCTTGGGTCCCTCTCTGTGGGCTCTGTGCTCCCCGCTGTCTCCATCGGGCACTGTGCCTCGTGGCCGATGCCCTCCCGCAACGCTGCTCCTTCTGTCTTGGCGCGCCTCCCCTCCGCCTTGTGTGCGGCGCTTTGAAAACGTTGGGACTGCTCGTGTATTTCACGGTGCTGAAGTAGGAAATGGCTTTCTGTCCTGTGATTGGTCTGTTCTTGTGACGTAGCGTTACTATGGGCGATTTATGAAGCCTACGGGGAGCGGGAGTAGAGGGGTGTTGTGAGTGGGTTAGTGACGTATTGTGTGTGGGGGGGGGGGGGGGGCTTAGGGCAGCTGTATGTGTGCCACAGTCCCAGTTGGAGGTGTGTAGTGTGTCTGTCAATGTTCCGCCCTTGGCATCATGACGTTGTGATGCGAGGGCGGGGCTGAGAGACATGGTGATTCGGATGGCTTCACCGTTACGAACCCTTGACTGAAGCCACGGAGTCAGCTTCAGAACGTTGAGGGTGCGTTTTATTATAGTAGATCATAATAAAAAAAAAAATCTAAAATACAGGATGTTTCTGAGATATATAATACAGCGTATACCTTTCAAATCAGCAAAGTGTTGTCATATTCAAATTGCCATAACAGCATTCTTCTATAAAACAGATAAATATGAAAAATATGATAAAAAATGATTATAAAAAAAAGTTCCAAAGATTGCTATATTCTCCATGAACTAAATCAGGACTATAAAACTCTTAAACCAATTAATACTGTCATTACTGCAGACATTATATTTTGTAGCTGGAGATAAAGGGACTTGATCCTTCATCACTTACGTGATCAATGTTGAACATAGAGGACATGAGAGCTTTATGAAAATACTGTGAGCATTAGTGTATTTAGCTTTCCAGATACTGTCCTTTCTACAAGTATTTAATACTTAATAGAAAGGCAATAGATAGATGGATATCCTTCTAGTGGACATGATGGAGACAAGGACAATACCTGAATTCAAGAAAATATGGGATAAGCACAGAGTATCTTTAAGGGATTCTAGAGTTGAGCACTTGGCATTGATAGACCAACCTTATCTGCTGTCATTTTCTGTTTATATATGTAACTAGTAAAAAAGGCCCGTTTCTGACACAAATGAAACGGGCGCTAGCAAGGTTTTCCTCGGAGTGTGTGTGTTTGGGAGAGTGTATGTGAGAGTGAGTGTTTGAGAGTCAGAGTGAAAGTGTGAGTCCAATCCATGCTCCTCTGTCACCTGGCCCCTCCATTCATCCCTATCCAGCAATTCTGCTGTCTCCCTGAGGCCTGCCCTGCAATCCATATGCATCCATGGCCATCTGTCCCCTCCATTCATCCCTATCCAGCAATTCCCCTCTCCATGAGTCCTGCCCTTCCAATCCATGCCCATCCATGCTCCTTTGTCACCTGGGCCCTGCATTTTTCCCTATCCAGCATTTCCCCTCTCTGCCTGAGGCCTGCCCTGCAATCCATATCCATCCATGGCCATCTGTCCCCTCCATTCATCCCTATCCAGCAATTCCCCTCTCCCTGAGTCCTGCCCTTCCAATCCATGCTCCTCTTTCACCTGGCCCCTCCATTCATCCCTATCCAGCAATTCCCCTCTCTGCCTGAGGCCTGCCCTTCCAATCCATGCTCCTCTTTCACCTGGCCCCTCCATTCATCCCTATCCAGCAATTCCCCTCTCTGCCTGAGGCCTGCCCTGCAATCCATATGCATCCATGCCCATCTGTGCCCTCCATTCATCCCTATCCAGCAATTCCCCTCTCCCTGAGTCCTGCCCTTCCAATCCATGCCCATCCATGCTCATCTGTCACCTGGCCCCTCCATTTTTCCCTATCCAGCATTTCCCCTCTCTGCCTGAGGCCTGCCCTGCAATCCATATCCATCCATGGCCATCTGTCCTCTCCATTCATCCCTATTCAGCAATTCCCGTCTCCCTGAGTCCTGCCCTTCCAATCCATGCCCATCCATGCTCATCTGTCACCTGGCCCCTCCATTTTTCCCTATCCAGCAATTGCCCTGTCTCCCTGAGGCCTGTCCTGCAATCCATATCCATCCATGCCCATCTGTCCCCTCTATTCATCCCTATCCAGCAATTTCCCTCTCTCCCTGAGTCCTGCCCTCCCAATCCATGCCCATCCATGCTCCTCTGTCCCCTGCCCCCTCCATTCATCCCTTTCCAGCAATTGCCCTCTCTCCCTGAGCCCTGCCCTCCCAATCCATGCCCATCCATGCTCCTCTGTCCCCTGCCGCCTCCATTCATCCTTTTCCAGCAAGTCCCCTGTCTCCCTTCCATGACCCCCCCTTGCATCCATGCTCCTCTCTCTCCCATGTCCCAGCCTGGGCCGCCCTCTTCTTCCCCCCCCCCCCCCCCCTTCGCATCCATGGTGTCGTTTCTCCCCTGCCCTCCCGCTCCCATTGTTTTTCTTTTGTGGCCACCCTCTTCGCTCCCCCCAACATGGTTTTTATTTTTTTTTCTTGTTTTTAAATGTACCTCCGTGGCGGTTCCGGCAGCGAAGCGTCAGGGAAGGAGGCGGTGCTCCCGACGTCTAGGTTTCCCTTCGCTGTGTTCCGCCTTCTTTTGACGTCATCCTTGACGTCAGAAGAAGGCGGAACACAGCGAAGGGAAGGCTAGACGTGGAGAGCGCCGCCTCCTTCCCTGACGCTTCGCTGCCGAGCGTTGCGATTGGATGAGTGTCATTGCTCCGCCCTCGACGTCATCACGTTTGACGCGTGGGCGGGGCAGACACAATGCGTTCTCACCCCCTTCACTTTTGGCTAACAGAGGCTTCATTCGAACGTTGGAGGTGCGTTTTATATAGAGAGATTAGGACAATTTGATTATTGTCCCTGTTGTGAGCAAGTCTGGTTAGTGTAATCAGGCCTGAAAGTTTTGTCCTGTATATAAGGCTCATTAGCCCATATTGAATATATGTAGCTAATGTGAGCAAGCATGTGGCTTTTCATCTGGAATGGATGGAGGAAGTAGCTGGAGAATGACATTGGCATAGTCTAAGGGCAAAAAGTCAAAATCACTTAACCTGCATCAGCCTTGTTTGCAATAGGAATTGCAAAATTGGGTCAAACCAAAGGTTCGTCCAGCCCATAATCCAGTTTATAACCGTGGACAAGCCAATTCATAAGTACCTGGCAGAATCCCAAAATGTAGCAGGATTCCATACGGTTTACCCTCAGGGATCAGCAGTGGCTTTCTCCTGGTCTACCTTATTAATCTCTTATGGGATTTGTCGTAACCACCTCTTTTTTTTTTTTTTTTTTTTACAAATCCCTGCTCTGTAGGAAGTGATTGCTAAGAAGATCAGTACACAAAATAGTCTTTCTCCCCCCCCCCCCCCCCCTTAAAACTACAGTACAATGTTTTGAAAGGTACAAGCCAATTCTATATTCCTTAGTGTCCCTCCGGCCCAGTGATTGACTGATGGGTTGTGCACACCTTCCAGCAAGTGGAGACTGAGACTTCTGACTCATCTAAGCTAGCCAATAACAGCCATTGCCAGATAGAAGGTTTCAGTATTCTCAGTCTCCAGCAGGTGGAAGGTGGTGAGCCCTGTCAGTCTCTCTTCTTTCTTCCTGTGTGTATGTGTGTGTGTGTGTGTGTATATATATATATATATATATATATATATATATATATATATATAAAGTTTCTTTAAACTCCTTCTTTCTCTGTGCACCTACTGTAGGGAACCTAGATGAGGTAGTGGTCCATGGGGGCCTGGGGTTACCTAGGGGTGTTAACACCCGGATGGCCGGGTCCCACCCCCCCAGTCCTCTCTGCTCTTGGCTGGCTCACTGTGTGGATCCTGCAGTGGCTCAGACTCTTCGGGGGAAGAGACTCTGAGCTTGGGCGAGGCAGCCACATTTCTTTCTAGTTTAAAAAAGGAAAAAAAAAGTCCTCCCAAATGTTTGATTTCGTGCTGCTACCTTAGAGTGACTGAAGTTTAATTTGCACTGCCTCAGCTCCTTCAGGGGAAGGGTGTCCTGACGGCCACACTGATTCTGCATTGAAAAAAAAAAAAGAAAGGAACCAAGCAAAGCAGCTCTATTTTGGCTCCCTTCAGCAGCCTTCCCTTTTTCTTGGATTCACTGCTGGTTGGCTGTCTTTCCTTGCAGGGAGAGTGTTTGCTTTGGGGGGGAAAGAAAAAGAAAAGCTAGTCTCTGCTAGGGCAGAGAGTCTGGGGCGTTTCAGGGTCGTTTTTGTTTTTTTTTAATAAAAAGTAATCTCGGCATCTTTTAGTCGACTTCTCACTCTGCCGATTTGGTGGTTCCCTTTGAAATGCCGCAGATTTCTCCTCTTGCCGCTGAGGGAGCTCTGGCAGTTTCAGTTTCGGCAGGAAACGCCATTTTTAGAAAGGGAACAGCCGAGGCAGAGCGGCCGGTTTCTTTCACGGTCACGTTGTTAGGGATTTTTTTTCTTCTCAGCCCTTATCTTCTCCAGCAGCACCGTCCGGAGGGATGAATTCCTTACTACTAATCATTTCTATAGCACTGTTGGATGTGTGCAGCGCTGTACATATTATAGGCAGGTATTTTTGTCCTGCTGAATTTGTTTGGCTGCTGTACTAGCTTTATTATTCCTGCTCCCTCTGCTCTATTTTCTTCTACTGCTGAGGGTTTTATTTTTAGCTCTGTGTAAGCGTCCCAGGGGTTCCCTGGGACCTGGTGGGTGACCCTGTGTCTGGTTCACACCCTGTTATCTAAGTAAAAACCCTGTTATGCCTTTTCTATGAGGTGATAATTGTTTGCAGATCAAATAATTTTCTGGGAACTCTGAGTTCATGGTTTTGATTCAGAATGGTCTGCCACCAGGAGAAGTTCCTTCAGTAGGCAGATTCCATATCTACTAGCTGTTGATGCATGGCTGTTCAGGCATTCTATGTTCTGAGCCAAGAGACTGACATCCATGTGAGTCTAGTGGGAGGGGAAGTGTGAGAATTTTCCAGAGGATGGAAAGACATGTTTTGATTTGTGCATTATACTGTGAAAACCTGAAAAAAAAAAAAAACAGGCTCAAAAGCGGCAATTCTGGACCTTGGTGCTTCAGTTTAGGGTGAGTTTGGTGCTCATTTATTTCTAGCATGGCATATAGGCATGTTTACGATAAGCTTACTAGTACAAACCCACTCTCATGTGCCAAATCTTAGTTAAAAACTCCTTTTCTGTGGGTGCAGGGCTTTGCATTGAGGGTCTACCCCAGTTCCCTGGGTTCTCAGCTAGCTGCACTGCCCATTGGGCTTCTCCTCTCCTCCCTTTATACCATGTATATAACAGTTTTCCCTGTACGTTCCACGTGACATTCTTGACTAGCAGCATTCTATAAGTTGCAAGCATTTTTTTTTCTGAGTGCCATGTCCATGGTCTCCCCGTGCTCCTCCCATATTTTGGCATATCTTGGGGAATTTTTTTTTTTTTTTTTTGGGAAATGTCAATTAAAGCACCTTTCACACGCTTGCATGTGGCACGTTCTAGGCATAAGTGTATAGAACTGGGACAAGGCCATAGTTAGCACTATTTCCATAACTGATATCACATTTTCCCCCTTTCTTATGGATTTGCAATTCTTCCTTCCTTCCTGCACGTCACTGACTTTCAAAGCCCTTTGGATTCTCCACCGTCTTCATATAAACCAGCAAAGGGCCCTCTCCTATAATGCTTAATCTTGTTGACACTCCCTTCTCACTACTGTTTGCTTTCGTTACTGATTCCAGCTTTGTTTTCTCCGGTGTGCTGGTTTAGAGAAGACAGAAGCAAAGCACTTTTGAGTTTGTGAGGAAGTTGCCAGATACTCTCCTGGAGTCTCCCTGTCATCCATGTCTCGAAGTGGAAGCTGTCGGGGCTATTTTCCACAAGCTTCTCATCCTTCAAGCGGTTGGCACAGTACCTCTGGCAGATATTGGAACAGGGCGCTACTCTGGTTACTTTGCCGTTCCGAAAAAGGAAGGGTCATTTAGATCCCTTAGTTCTCAGAGTGGACAACTGAGCTCTGAAGATCTCCTCCTTTTCTTATGGAAAATCTTCATTCCATCATAGTCATTCGGCATTCAGGGGAGTTTCAGGTCTTCCAGTCCCAATCCATCCATTTCATAAGTAGTTCTCTTTGCAGTCTTGTGCACTCTTTATCTGTCTCGAGATTTGATTTCGGTCTCGCTACAGTTCCTCGACCTTTCTCCAACTTCATGGTAGTAGTAGCTGCAGCTCTCAGGTTGGAGGGTATTCTAGTTCACCTTTACCTGGATGATTGGTTGGTTGTCGCTAAGTCACTCCTGAAGAGGCTGCAAGGTACATCTGCAGTTGCCCAGTTTTTTTTTTTCTTCTGTCTTCGGTTAAGCAGTAAACCCTGTTGAGAGTCAATTTGGAGCCCTCTCAGTACCTCCATATCTTCATCTCACCAGGGGAAGGCTGCTGCATGCTCCGCAGTGGACAGTGGTTACGACGGATGCCAGTCTGAAGGGTTGAGGAGCCCATTATCTGGGACAGTTTGCTCAAGATCTCTGGGTTCCAGAGGAGGCAAACAGCTCCATCAACCTCTTAGAGTCAAGGACAATGCGCTTGGTGCTTCAAGCCTTTTGTCCACTCTTGGAAGGTAGGGCAGTCCGCGTCATGTCCGAGAATGCTACGGTGGTGACCTATTTCAATCGCCAAGGAGGAACAAAAAGTCTTCAGTTGGAGCTAGAGGCTGCTCTTCTAAGCTGGACGGAGAGTCATCTTCTACACCTGTCAGTGGTCCATGTGGCAGAGGTGGAAAACGTGCAGGTGGACTCTCCGCACCACTCTGAATACCAGGGAGTGAATTTTAGGCGACGATGCATTCCAGAGTCTCGTGAGTCGTTGGGGACTCCAGTCAGTGGATCTGTTTGCCTCAGCAACCAATGTGAAAGTGCCGGCCTACTTCAGTCACCAAAGAGACCCCCAAGGCCCAGGGATTCAATGTGCTGCTTCAACCATCGCCGGAGGGTCTCCTGTATGCGTTCCCGCCGTGGCCTCTTTTAGGTTGTCTGATCTAAAAGGTAGTAGCTCACAGGGGTATGCCGATCTTCGGAGCCTGTTGGCTGGTTTCCCTCTCAGGTTCACTGTCCATCCAGGGTTATTAGTGAAGGGACCGGTTCTTCATCCAGACCTCGGACGATTTTTGTCTTACGGCTGGGCTCTTGAGCGCACGAGGTTAGCTAAGAGAGGTTTCTCGGCAGGAGTCATTTCTGCCATTCTGAGGTCTAGGTGTCGTTCCACTTCTCTTAATTATTTCATGACTTGGAGAGTTTTTGGAGCGTGGTATGGATATTTTCCCTTTTTTGCGTCTCCATTGCTCAGATCCTGGAGTTTTTGCAGCGGGAGCTCGAGAAAGGTTTGGCGTTGTCCTCACTTAAGGTTCAGATCATGGCCGTGGCCAGATTCGGAGGTCGGGTTCAGGATAAGTCCCTGGTCTCCCACCCGGATGTACTTCGTTTCTTGCGGGGAGCATGTCTCCTACGCCCTCCTGTGTGGGATTTTTCTTCCTTGCTGTGGGACCTTAATTTGGTTCTCTTTGTCTTGTCTTGGCCTCCCTTCAAACCTCTCACATCCTGCTCTTTTAAAGGTCTTCCTCTTCAGGTGATTTCTTTTTCTGGTCGCTATAGCTTTGGCTAGGAGAGTTTCGGTGTTACAGGCGGTTTCTTGGAGTTTGTGAAGGACAGAGTGGTTTTGCTGCCGTTTCCCTCCTTCATTCCAAAGGTCTGGTCGCGTTGTCCAATTGTGCACTCTGTTATTTTACATGTCCTGGGGTCTTCCTCAGGTTTGGATGAGCAGCACCACCTCTGGTGCCTCGATGTTAAGAGGGTGCTCAAGTTCTATTTGAGGCTCACAGAGGAGTTTCGGCGGGCGGATCACTTGTTCCTTGTCATCAACAGCAGATGAATCCATTAACTGATGGGTTGTATCCGCCTACCAGCAGGTGGACATAGAGAACACTGAAATACCACAATGACCCTTGGACGGCTAGCCCCATCTGCCTTCAGTATTTCTCTATCTCCCAGCAGGTGTGGACGTAGCTTGATCAGCTTCTGGATTTCTGCCTGGGGTGCCTCCTGTGCTTTGCCAGTTGAGCAGGGGAGTTGTGGCTGGTGGTGCCCACTTTAAAGGCATATAGGTTCACCCTTTCCCTGCCTTACCCATTCCCCCCTCCTCCCGGAGTCCCTCTGTTGCTGCCTGCCTCCAACTTTCCTCACAGCGTAAAAAAAAAAAGCGTGCTTTTACTGCGTGGCTGTTCTGAGGCTTTCTCCAGAGATTCTGGTTCAGTGCAGCTTGACTGGAGCTCGATGACGCGGTCTTCTGAGGTGAGAGTGGTGCCCAGCTCCTCCAGGGAGGTTCCCGTGGACAGCATTCCGAACGGGGTAGGTTTTGGTGCGAAGCCACCATTTTATTGCTAATATTTCCGTCCAGTCGGGCGATGGCTGCTGAAGGAGTTAAGCGCTGCTCCCGCTGTGGTAAGCGCAGGTCAGCAAGCGGGGCTTTGCAGTACGTGCTCCTTAGATGCTCAAGCTAGTACGAGCATGGCGAGCGATGATTTTTCCCACTCGATGGAGCTGGCAGCGGGCGCCATTTTGGAAGCGCCGCATGCCTCGACCCCCGCGATGGCGGAGGAGTCTGAGTGCAGGGGGACGCCTCGTTTCAAGGCTGCCAGAGATGCTCCAACCTCCATTTCGCCTTTTTCGGGGACGGAGGCCCAGGGTGAGTTTTTCTCCCCTGAGTTCGTGCTACTGATGCATAAGGCCTTCATGCTGAAAAGAGCTCTGCCGCAGGTGTCTAACACTGCATTGCATTCTGGTTTTCCTCCGGGTGTTGATGCCCCGGGGATGGCTACAGATGTTATTTCTTCCCCCGATAATTGGAAACACGCTAAACATAGACGGGTAAATTACCCATCTGAAAGTTGGGGTCCGGTTCGACACGGCCTCAGGGTTTGTCTTTCTCCCCGACCACAGGAGGTGCAAGCTTCAGAATCAGGTCCGCCTGCGGATGCCTCGCTCTCGATCTTTGGACTTTGTCCAGCTGCTGGGGTCGATGACGGCCACCTTGGAGGTGGTTCTCGATTTTCTCCGCAGGCATCAAATCGACCCGGCGGAATGGGAACTGGCAGAAGTTTTTCTTCAGATTTGTGCCAAATGGGGGACTCCCAGAATGGATCTTATGGCGTGAAGTGCAAATGCCAAAAGTCCCTCACTTTTTCAGCAGATGGAGAGATCCTCACTCGGCGGGGTTGGATGCACTGGCTCAACCCTGGCCCTTGGGCCTCCTGTATGTGTTCCCTCCTTGGCCCTTGATAGGGCGAGTCCTCCTGCGGATTCGACTGCACCGAGGATTGGTGATTCTCATCACTGCAGATTGGCCAAGGCATCCATGGTATGCGGATCTCCGCCGGATGCTGGTGGAGGCTCCACTTCATTTACCTTTGGTACCGAACCTGTTGGTTCAAGGCCCGGTGACTATGGAGGATCCTTGCCGATTTGGCCTGGCTCTTGAGAGGGCGCAATTGAGAGATAAGGGCTACTCTAACAAGGCCATTTCCACTCTCTTGCAGGCCCGCAAGCGGTCTACTTCCGCAGCATATGCTCAGATATGGCGTAAGTTTGAGGAGTGGTGTGTCCCAAAAGAGGTCACACCTGCGCGGGCTACAGTCTCGCTGGTCCTGGACTTTTTGCAGGATGGCTTACAAAAAGACCTGGCTTACAATTCCCTTTGGGTGCAAGTGGCAGGGAAAGTCTCCGGCTTCTCCCTTGCTGCTCATCCGGACATTGCCTGACTTCTCAGAGGGGCGCTTCGGCTCCTCCCTCCCATGCGGTTGCCTTGTCCGGCCTGGAACCTGGGGCTGGTGTTGAAGGCTCTCCAGCGTTCGCCTTTCGAGCCACTTAAGCGACCTTCTGAGAAGGATGTGACTCAAGACAGTCTTTTTTGTGGCCATTACATCCGCTAGACGCGTATCTGAGCTTCAGGCACTTTCCTATCGGGACCCTTTTCTGCAGTTCTCAGAGTCCGGGGTGACGGTATGTACAGTGCCTTCCTTCCTGCCTAAGATGGTTTCAGCGTTTCACCTGAACCAGCCCATTTTTCTACCTTCCTTTTCTAGGGAGGATTTTCCGGATTCCTTTAGACAATTGCGTCTTTTGGATGTCCGCAGGGCTCTGTTGCAGTATCTACAGATGTCAAATTACTTCAGGACTTCTGATCATCTTTTTGTCTTGTTGACAGGTCCTCGACGTGGGTGCCTGGCGTCTAAGGCCACTCTAGCCCGTTGGCTCAGATAAGTCATCTTTTCTGCGTATCTACTTTCATGGCGGGCTCCCCCTGAAGCGTTTAAAGCGCATTCCACGAGAGCGATTTCTTCCTCATGGGCTGAAACAGGTGTCCTTTTTCTCTTTTAGAGATCTGTCGTGCAGCTACTTGGGCTTCTCAGCTCTCGTTTGTTTGGCATTACAGGCTGGATATGGCAGCGAAGCAGCATGCGCATTTTGGAGTGCAGGTACTGGCTCGCGGAGTTGCCTCTTCCCACCCTACGTAGGGAGTGCTTTTGTACATCCCATCAGTTAATGGATTCATCTGCTGTTGATGACAAGGAAGGGAAAATTAGGTTCTTACCTTGGTAATTTTCTTTCCTTTAGTCACAGCAGATGAATCCATGATCCCTCCCTGTCTGACTTTGTGTTTTTTGTTCAGTTCTTTCATGCAGATATTGTATCTCATCAGGAGGAGTTGATGAACAGTTCTTAATGTTTCTACATGCTGTTCTATTGCAGGAAGTTGAGTTCGTCCCTCCTTTGTGTGGTTATTGCTCCGGTTCTGGGGCATTTGTTCGCTGTGAGGAAAGTTTGTTATGTTACCTTTCTTATTCACTCTGCTTTGGAAATGTCAAATACTGAAGGCAGATGGGGCTAGCCATCCTAGGGTCACTGTGGTTTTTCAGTGTTCTCTATCTCCACCTGCTGGTAGGTGGATACAACCCATCAGTTAATGGATTCATCTGCTGTGACTTGTCGGAGAGTCGCAAAAAGGCCAACCGCTTCTAAGCCTACCATTTCTCGCTGGCTCAGAGATGGTTGCTTCCGCTTACCTTTTGACAGGCAAACCAGCTCCTGCTGGAGTTAAGGCTCACTCTCTACCAGAGGTCAGGCTGCTTCTTGGGCTGAATGGTGTTTGGTTCCTCCGTTGGAGATCTTCAGGGTTTCTACTTGGGCCTCGTTGCACTCTTTCTCCACAGGTTGGACGTGTAGAATTGTCAGAATACAGCGTTTGGGGCGTGGGTGCTTAGAGCTGGGTTGCTGGGGACCCGCCCATGACGTCACTGCTCTGTTACTTCCCATCAGTCAATCACTGGGCTGGTCTGGAGGGATGCTAAGGAAGGAGAAATTAGCCCTTACTTGCTAATTTGCTTTTGTTTAGTCCCTCTGGACCGGCCCAGATCCCTCCTGTACAGCAATTGGTTTGTTGTGGTTTGGGTATAGGTACGTTGTCTTTTCCGAGCAGAGCTGTATTGTCGGCCATAGTTCTTTGTTATTGAAAAAAAAACAAAAAAACAATCAAAAAGAAAAACAAACAGCAACAACAACAAAAAAGAGCCGAAAGGTAGGCATTAGTTGCAATTTTTCATGTGTTCTCAGGCTATGCCTTAGTGCCTACGGAGTTAGGCACCTTATGTATATTGTGCAGGCTGCTCAGGTTCCCGGGTGCACAGATTGGGGATTTTCTTTCCGTCTACTTTGGTATGGTATACTGGAACCTTCCATCTGGCAATGGCTGTTATTGGTTAGCTTAGATGAGTCAGAAGTCTGTCTCCACCTGCTGGAAAGGGTGCACAACCCATCAGTCAATCATTGGGCCGGTCCGGAGGGACTAAAGGAAAGCAAATTAGCAGGTAAGGCCTAAAAACGCTATCGCACCTTAGTAAACAGGGCCCTATATACCGTATGTCTCATGTATGTTAAGGTATTTATTGATTTTGAGACTTTTCTGTTAAAGCTTGTAATTGAAACTGAGCTAGGTTTTATTTATTTGTTCTAAATTTTAGACTGTAGAGGGATTTCTCAGCAAGGATATCAGCTGTTTAATTTCAAATAAGAAGGAAGCAAAATATGCTCAGTCTCTAAGACAGCTCTCTCCAGTGCCGAGTCCAGAATCTGTCCAGAATAACAGGAACGATTTACCTCATCTAAACAGCAGAAGAGACAGTTATGAAGGAAGTTCATATAAAAAATCTACAGAGGCAGTAAGTTTGTGTTTTTTGTTTTTTTTAATCAACTGTGACCATCATGGCATGGCCCCATTTGTGTGGACAGTTGGAAAATGTCTTGAATTGGGTCTTTTTAAATGACTTTGTACCAGTCATGATTTCTTACAAGACAGTATGTGCACAGACCTTTTTTTTTTCTCTTGTTATGAAGTCGGGACCAGAATTCATAGTATGCTGAGAATACTTTAAAAAAAAAAAAAAAAAAGGACCTGTTGTCAGGAGTGCTGGAGGTCAAAATTATTGCTGGGCATACTTATATTAATATAAAACCAGCTTGACATAATATTAAACCAGCTTCTGACCTCTGAGAACTTCCCCCTCCCCTTCAGGAATCAGAGGATGGCAAAATGGAACAAAAGGTATGCTGATCAAGAGTAATTAAACACAGGGCTAGCAGGCAGCTCAACACCATTTGTTCCATTTTGCCATCCTCTGATTCCTGAAGGGGAGGGGGAAGTTCTCAGAGGTCAGAAGCTGGTTTAATATTATGTCAAGCTGGTATTACTCTTGATCAGCATACCTTTTGTTCCATTTTGCCATCCTCTGATTCCTGAAGGGGAGGGAGAAGTTCTCAGAGGTCAGAAGCTGGTTTAATATTATGTCAAGCTGGTTTCATATTAATATAAGTATGTCCAGCAATAAATTTGACCTCCAGCACTCCTGACACCTGTAACCTATAGGGCCTTGTTTACTAAGCCACACTAGAGGCCCGTTAGTGTTTTTAGGGCACGCTAACCGTGTAAATGCCCATAATATTCCTATGGGTTTCTACACGGTTAGCACATGCTAAAAATGCTAGCACACTTTAGTAAACAGGGCCCGAAGTGTATTTTTAAGAGGAATTCTCCCTCTATGCCTTGTAGCGCTATAGAAATGATAAATAGTAGTAGTAATGCACTCTTTTCCCCTTGCAGAAACTAAGTCCTAGCTAAACTTAAATTCTTAGGAGCAGCTACTTTTTTTCTTCTCTATGAAAACTGAGGGGCAGATGATCAAAAGCCCTGCGCTGTTCCAAACAGCACCCTAGAAATAGCGCCGGGACAGCGGAGGGCTTTTCTGCATCAATGATCAAAGATAATGCATGCAAATCTAAGCAGCGCTATTATCTTTGATTATCATGTTTAAAGTGTGGGAGAATTGTGCCGAGCATGCGCTCAGCACAATCCTCCCGCACTTGTTTGACAGGTCTGGGCTGTCAAAAGCCCAAACCTGTCAAACAGCCTGCCCCGAGGCCTGAACAACGAGGCCCCCCCCCCCCCCCAACCCCCAGAAAACGTCGTGGCCGCCGCCGGCCAAACCCTCTCCCACCCACCGACAGGGGGGGGGGGGCTGGAGGATCGGTGGGTCTCCAGCCCCCGAAACCCCCAGAAATCATTGATTGGCCGCCTCCGGCCAAAGGATCTCCCACTGTGATCCAGTGGACCTCCAGCCCACTCCAAATCCTCCCCCCAGCATTGTCCTTAGATTCCCTGGTGGTCCGTGGTGTGCTGTGGTGTCGTGACACCCCTCCCGGCCCCCCTACCTTTTGTTGGAGGAGGGACGCAGCCTGCCTGCCTCCCTCCTCTTCCAGTCAGTCGACGCCCAAAATGGCAGCACCCAGCCCCGCCAATTGCATCCTGGGATGCGCTGGGCGGGGCTACAGACCATGTAAGGGAATCGCTCCCTTACATGGTCTGTAGCCCCGCCCAGTGCATCCCAAGATGTAGTGGGCGGTGCTGGGCGCCGCCATTTTGGGCGTCGACTGACTGGAAGAGGAGGGAGGCAGGCAGGCTGCGTCCCTCCTCCAACAAAAGGGAGGGGGCCGGCACGACACCACAGCACACCACGGACCACCAGGGAATCTAAGGACAACGCTGGGGGGAGGATTTGGGGTGGGCTGGAGGTCCACTGGATCACAGTGGGAGATCCTTTGGCCGGAGGCGGCCAATCAACGATTTCTGGGGGTTTCGGAGGCTGGAGACCCCACCGGATCTCCAGTCCTCTGTGAACATGGGGGGGGGATCGTCGGGGGGACCGGAGGTCCACCGGACCTCCAGCCCCCCGTTCGCGTTTGCCTTGGGGGGCAAGGGGGGCCTGCCAGCATGCAACTGCATGCTGGACAGGGCTCACCATTCCTCCCCAATGATCCGCAAAATCTAACGCCAGCTCGGAGCTGGCGTTGATTTTGCTGCGGCCAGCAACCCAATCTTTGGCGCGCTGGTCGCTGATCATAGGAGATGATGAATGCGTTAAGCGCCAATTAGCGTGCATTTGCAAGCTAATTGCGCTAAGAAGCCCTGTTTAGCATGCATTTGCATGCTACTTGCGCTGAGAGCCCTCGAGTGCGCCGTTTCAAGCGCTCAAGGGCTCTGATCATGGGTCGGCTGCAAACTCTGGCGCTAGTATGGCATTAACAGCCTCTAGCGCCAGAGTTTGCTTTTGATCATGAGTGAGCAATTAGACATCAAGGCCCTCTTCTTTTTATCGAGCCGCGTGGCAATGCTGATGGAGCCCATTCAAAGTAAATGGGCTTTGTTCGGCATTACCGCACCAGAAGCCACTAGCGCAGCTTGATAAGAGGCCAGAAGATTCAAAAATATTTTATAAAATTGGTCCATATGTAAAGCATGTTTTACACATAGACAATGGGTGTTATGAAATTGCATAAAGAGTAGGCGCACTGAAATATAGCACCTGCTTTTTACATGATCTCCACATAGGTGTTCCTAAGGGCATAGTTTGATTGGAGCTTTCTTGTCATCAGCAGCAGATGAATCCATTAACTGATGGGTTATGTCCGCCTACCAACAGGTGGAGATAGAGAACACTGAAAAACCATAGTGCTCTATGGATGGCTTGCTCCATCTGCCTTCAGTATTGCTCTATCTCCCAGCAGGTGTGGACGTAGCTTAATCAGCTCCTGGAAAAATTCTGCCTGGGGTGGCTCCTGTGCTTTTGCCAGTTGAAGCAGGGGTGTTGTGGCTGGTGGTGCCCACTTTGAAGGCATATAGGTTCACCCTGCCTTACCCGTCCCCCTACGTACCGGAGTACCTCTGTTGCTGTTTGCCTCCAAATTTCCTCACAGCGTTAAAAAAAAAAAAAAAAAAAAAGGAATACGCATTGGTTCTGCGTGGCTATTCTGAGGCTATTTTCCACGTGCAGCTTGACCGGAGCTCGTTTGACTCGGTCTTTTGAGGTGAGAGTGATGCCCAGCTCCTCCGGGGAGGTCCCGCGGACACCGTTCCGATCGGGGTAAGTTTTGGCACAAAGCCGCCATTTTACTTATATAATTCCGTCGGACGATGGCTGCTGAAGCAGTTAAACGCTGCTGCCGTTGTGGTAAATGTAGATCAGCAGCGGGGTTCTGTAAGACGTGTTCTTTAGACGCTAGAGCTGATACGAGCATGGCGAGCGATGATTCTTCCCACTCAATGGAGCTGGCAGCGGGCGCCATTTTGGAAGCGCCGCACGCCTTGACCCTCGCTGTTGCAGAGGTGTCTGAGTGCAGGGGGATGCCTCGGTTGGAAGCTACCAGAGGAGCTCCTGTTCCCGTTTCTCCTGATTTGGAGATGGAGGGTCAGCATGAGTGTTTCTCCCCGGAGTTTGTGCTTTTAATGCATAAAGCTTTCATGCTGAAAAGAGCTCTGCCACACGTGTCTGACACTGCACTGCTGCCTGGTTTCCCCCCAGGTGTTGATGGCCTGGGGCTGGCTGATTCCCCCGAGTGTTGGAAAGACGCAAAACACAGACAGGTAAATTCTCCGTCGGAGAGTGGCGCACTTCCCTTTTCCCCTCTGTGGTCGGGCGGTGTGGATTCTGAGGGTTCTGGCAGGGCCTCATGGTCTGAAGAGCCAGAGGAAAGTGCCGGTTTGCCACTGGATCTGGATGATCCCAATGCGGTGAGGATTTTCCACCGCTAGGAGCTGACAGCGCTCATTTCGGACGCCTTGCAGGCCCTCTCGATTGATGATCCTGCCAAGGGCGAGGCCTCCTTTGGTAATCCGAGGATGGTGAGTACTAAGAAGTCTGCTCAAGCCTTTCCTGTGCATGACTCCATCCAGGAGCTTATTTCAGCTCAATGGTCTGAACCTGAAGGGCCTTGCCCCTGCTCCCTTGTCCGATAAAGGGATTGAGGCCTCCGGAAGCAAATGCCCTTGGGTGGATTTCCAGGCCCTAGAGGACTCTGTCTCCTCTGATGTAGATGAGGGCAGCGTATCTGAGTTCTCCCAACGGTCCTTTGGGGATTCCTTGGAGGAGACGGATTCCCACTCGGATGGAGCGGATGACCCCTCTGCAGCGCGGATCTTTCGCTCAGAGGATTTGCCCAACCTGTTAGTGCAGGCCATGAGCATTTTGAAGATTTCGTCTCCGGAGGACGTCTCTCCCTCAGCCTCTGTTGGCTCCGCCATTATGGTGGGGACGAAGCGCCCGCCTAGAACCTTCCACGTGCATGAGGCCATGCGCACCTTGATTTCGGCTCAATGGGATGTCCCAGAAGTGAGCCTCAAAGTGGCTAGGGCTATGTCCCGCCTCTATCCTCTTGCCTGAAGGTGAACGGGAGGCCTTTCTTTGGCCTACCGTGGATTCTTTAATCACTGCGGTGACTAAGAAAACGGCGTTGCTGGTGAAAGGTGGCACGGCCCTAAAGGACGCCCAAGACAGAAGACTGGAGGCGGCCCTAAGGTCGTCCTTCGAGGCGGCTGCTTTAAGTTTGCAGGCCTCAGTTTGCGGCTCCTATGTGGCCAGGGCGTGCCTGACGATTGTGCAGCGGGCTTCCCCCTCGGATCCTTCCTTGAGGGCTGATTGGCCGGCCCTGGAATCGGGCTTGGCTTATTTGGCAGACTTGCTGTATGATGTCTTGAGAGCCTCGGCTAAAGGTATGGCTCAGACAGTCTCTGCAAGGCATTGGCTTTGGCTGAAGCATTAGTCTGCTGGCCACGCCTCTAAGTCTCGGCTAAAGGTATGGCTCAGACAGTCTCTGCACGGTGTGGGCTTTGGCTGAAGCATTGGTCTGCTGACCACGCCTCTAAGTCTCGCCTGGCTAAGTTGCCTTTTAAAGGCAAGCTGCTCTTTGGGGTCGACAGGCAACCTGGACAAAATTGTGACCGATCTCGGCAAGTCTAAGGGCAAGAGGTTACCAGAGGTCAGGGCTTGGGCCAGTGGTGCTCGCCCCGGTTTCTCCAAAGGAAGGTTTCAGGAAGCCTGTCGGTATCGCCCGGGCAAGTCGGGCTCCTCTGCCCCCTCTTCCTTCAAAAGGAACTTCTCCCCCAAGCAGCATTCCTTTCGCAGAGACCGCCGTCCCGGAGGTACGCCCTCCGGTCCTCCCCCAGGGTCTCGTACCCAATGACGGGGTCTTGGTCCATGGCCCAGTGCAGATTGGAGGACGCCTGTCCTCGTTTCTGGGCGAGTGGACCACAGTAACTTCAGACTGGCCCAGATGTCCCTGGTATGCGGACTTGATCAGGCTCTCAGTGGACGGCCCTCTGCGGCTGCCAGCGGGGCCGGGCCTGTTGCATCAGGGTCCCGTGGTGATGGAGGATCCCTCTCCCTTTGGTCTTACGGCCTGGCTATTGAGCGGCAGCGTCTGAGGAAGAAGGGCTTCTCAGACAAGGTCATCGCCACTATGCTGAGAGCGAGGAAGCGCTCTACTTCTACTGCTTACGCCAGGGTTTGGCGTACCTTTGCATCGTGGTGTGAGGCAGGCTCACTTTCTCCCTTCACTGCTCCAATTTCTTCAGTGCTGGCGTTCCTGCAAGAAGGTCTGGAGAAAGGCCTGTCGCTCAGTTCCCTTAAAGTCCAGGTAGCGGCTCTGGCTTTCTTCAGGGGCCGCCTTAAGGGTGTTTCCCTGGCTTCGCAGCCAGATGTGGTGCGCTTTCTCAAGGGAGTTAATCGCCTGCGTGGAATCTCAACCTGGTGCTAAGAGCATTGCAGAAGCCGCCTTTTGAACCCTTGTCGAGGGCATCTCTGAAAGACCTGACGTTGAAAGCAGTCTTTTTGGTGGCTATCACTTCAGCCAGACGAGTTTCCGAGCTCCAGGCGCTATCATGTCGAGAGCCCTTCCTGCAGTTCACTGAGGCAGGAGTGTCTATTCGCACGGTGCCTTCCTTCCTGCCCAAGATTGTTTCTCGCTTCCATGTGAATCAGCAGCTCTGCCTACCCTCCTTTCGTAGGGAGGCCTACCCAGAGGAGTACTCTGCTCTCAAATATCTAGATGTGAGACGAGTCATCATCAGATACTTGGAAGTGACCAATGATTTCCGGAAGTCGGATCATCTGTTTGTGCTGTTCGCAGGTCCTCGTAAGGGTCTGCAGGCTGCCAAGCCTACAGTAGCACGATGGGTCAAGGAAACCATTGCAGCGGCTTATGTGGCCGCGGGGAAGATGCCGCCTATCCAGCTGAAGGCTCACTCCACTAGAGCGCAGGCGGCCTCGATGGCAGAGGCCGGGTCCGTCTCCTTGGAAGAGATTTGCAAGGTGGCAACTTGGGCATCGGCTCATACCTTCTCCAGGCATTACCGCTTGACTGTGGCTGCTCGGGCGGAGGCCCGGTTTGGAGCTTCAGTGTTGCGGTCAGGGATTTCTATGTCCCGCCCTGGGTGAGTACTGCTTCGGTACATCCCACCAGTCTATGGATTGATCAGCATGATGATATGGAAGGTAAAATTATGTATCATACCTGATAATCTTCTTTCCATTAATCATAGCTGATCAATCCATAGCCCCTCCCAGATATCTGTACTGTTTATATTCTGGTTGCATTTCAGGTTCAAGTTTAGTCTTCAGTTCCTGTTCAGGAGGACTTCGTGTTCAAGTTTTTTCAATTGGATTCTGCAGGAGTTGAGACGATTTTGTGTTACAGTGAGCTGCTGCATTCCTCTCCCATCCATTTGACAGGGCTGGATTGAGACCTAAATTCTGCCAGCGCTCCCTCCCGCTTCTTGCGGCTGTAGGGCAGCTTTGTACCCCTCCCGCTTCGGCGGTGTTAGGGTCAGTCAGTGACGTGAAAAGTAGGAAGGGAAGATAAGGTATGTGTGTTTTATCCTGTGAAGAGTAATGAAAAGGTAAAACAAAAAAAATTGTCTATAAGACTGTTTATATTAGAAGGAAATGTCATTTTTTAGAAAAGGATGGAAATGTTTTATATATTTTTTTTTTTTCAAAAAATAAAGTCTTTTCTCCGAGGACAAGCAGGCTGCTTGTTCTCACTGATGGGTGACGTCCACGGCAGCCCCTCTAATCGGAACACTTTTCTAGCAAAGTCCTTTGCTAGTCCTCGCGCGCCCATGCGCACCGCGCATGCGCGGCCGTCTTCCCGCCCGAACCGGCTCGTGTTCGTCAGTCTTCTTTTGTCCGCGCTCGGTACGGTCGTGTTACGCCGTTCGCGCCCCTTAAGTCGACCTCGCGCGTCTTTTTGGCTCTTTCGCTAAAAAAAAAAAAAAAGGGAAAAGGATTTCGGAAGAAGGCCTTTTCGGTCTTTTTTCCCCTTCCGGTATTTCCAGTTTTTGCCCCGTTAAGTTTCTTTTCGTTTTCGGGGTAGGCCCTTTTGAGGCCTCGGGTCGAATTTTTTTTCCCCTCTTTTTTGGTGCCTTACCACAATTACGAGTTTTGATTTCGCCGGCGTGATTTTTCCGCCCATGTCATCGAAGTCTCCCAGCGGCTTCAAGAAGTGCACCCAGTGCGCCCGGGTAATCTCGCTCACTGACAGGCACGCGTTGTGTCTTCAGTGTCTGGGGGCTGGGCACCGCCCGCAGGCCTGTAGTCTTTGCGCCCTTTTACAAAAAAGGACTCAGCGAGATTGGCCCAGTGGAACGTTTTGTTCTTGGGCTCTTCGTCGGCATCGGCACCGGGAGTATCGAGTGCATTGACGTCGGCAGCGTCAAGACCTCCGTCCTCGGCCGCGACTGCATCGAGGCATCGACCCTCTGCATCGGGGCCGAGACATCGGAAGTCGGCGTCGGTGGTACCGGGACCTCCACTTCTGCTGATGTCGTCGGACGGTGGTGCTTCGACTGGGGTGGCGGTGAGCCTTCGGGTGGGTCTCCCCCTACCCTGAGGGCTCCTGCGGTACAGCCCCCCCGAGACCGACCTTCTTCGGCCTCGGCCCCGAGGAAGCGACGGCTGGATTCTACGTCCTCCTCGTCGGTGCCGGGAAGCTCCGGTGACATGCTTCGTTTGAAGAAGTCAAAGAAGCATAGACACCGGTCTCCTTCCCGTGTCGGTACCGAGAGCTCTGGGTCGCCGAGGGAGTCGGCACCCAGTGGGCATCGGCACCGAGAGGACCGCTCACCCTCTGTTCAGGAGGTGTCGATGCACTCCACTTTGGACAGCCCGGAACAGCCTCCACGCCCGGAACAGACTCTGACATCGACACCTGCATCGGCTTCCATGTCTTTCTCTACAGCCGCTCTGCACGAGAGTCTCCGGGCCGTCCTCCCAGAGATCCTGGGAGAGCTGTTGTGCCCTTCCCCTCCGGTATCGGGGGTGCTTGCGCCACCGGTACCGTCGAGTAAGGCGCCGGCTGGCCCCTTGCCCGGGGTGAGGTCTCCAACATCGGTGCCGCTTGCGGTACCGACTGCGGTCGCCTCCCAGGAAGGCTCCCTGACGACGTCGGCGGAGGGAGCTTCGCCGGTGCGGGCGAGGGAGTCTACCTCTCGACGTTCACACCCGTGGCCGTGGTTCCACGGAGTTGAGCCGGGCACGGCTTCAGACACAGGCCCGTGAACTTGTGTCTGATACCGATGGTGAGGCCTCGTGGGAGGAGGAGGACATCAGATATTTCTCTGACGAGGAGTCTGATGGCCTGCCTTCTGATCCCACTCCCTCCCCTGAAAGGCAGCTTTCTCTTTTGCGGCCTTTGTCTGGGAGATGTCTGCGGCCATCCCCTTCCCGGTGCTAGTGGAGGACGAGCCCAGGGCTGAAATGTTTGAGCTCCTGGACTATCCTTCTCCACCTAAGGAAGCGTCCACAGTACCCATGCATCATGTCCTGAAAAAGACATTGCTGGCGAACTGGACCAAGCCATTAAGTAATCCCCACATTCCCAAGAAGATCGAGTCCCAGTACCGGATCCATGGGGGCCCAGAGCTGATGCGCACTCAGTTGCCTTACGACTCTGGAGTTGTGGATTTGGCCCTAAAGAAGGCTAAGAGTTCTAGGGAGCATGCTTCGGCGCCCCCGGGCAAGGACTCTAGAACCTTAGACTCCTTTGGGAGGAAGGCCTACCATTCTTCTATGCTCGTGGCCAAAATCCAGTCTTACCACCTCTACGCGAGCATACACATGCGGAACAATGTGCGGCAGTTGGCGGGCTTGGTGGATAAGCTCCCTCCTGAGCAAGCCAAGCCATTTCAGGAGGTGGTCAGGCAGCTGAAGGCGTGCAGAAAATTCCTGGCCAGAGGGGTGTATGACAACTTTGATGTTGCGTCCAGGGCCGCTGCTCAAGGTGTGGTGATGCGCAGACTCTCATGGCTGCGTGCCTCCGACCTGGAAAATAGGATCCAGCAGCGGATTGCGGATTCGCCTTGCCGTGCGGATAACATTTTTGGAGAGAAAGTCGAACAGGTGGTAGAGCAGCTCCACCAGCGGGATACCGCTTTCGACAAGTTCTCCCGCCGGCAGCCTTCAGCTTCTACCTCTTCAGGTAGACGATTTTTGGGGGAAGGAAGACTGTTCCCTACTCTTCTGGTAAGCGTAGGTACAATCCTCCTTCTCGACAGCCTGCAGCCCAGGCTAAGCCCCAGCGCGCTCGCTCTCGTCAGCAGCGTGCGCCTCAGCAAGGCCCCTCGGCTCCCCAGCAAAAGCAAGGGACGAGCTTTTGACTGGCTCCAGCAGAGCATAGCCGACATCCAAGTGTCAGTGCCGGGCGACCTGCCGGTCGGAGGGAGGTTGAAAGTTTTTCACCAAAGGTGGCCTCTCATAACCTCCGATCAGTGGGTTCTCCAAATAGTCCGGCAAGGATACACCCTCAATTTGGCCTCAAAACCTCCAAATTGTCCACCGGGAGCTCAGTCTTACAGCTTCCAGCACAAGCAGGTACTTGCAGAGGAACTCTCCGCCCTTCTCAGCGCCAATGCGGTCGAGCCCGTGCCATCCGGGCAGGAAGGGCTGGGATTCTATTCCAGGTACTTCCTTGTGGAAAAGAAAACAGGGGGGATGCGTCCCATCCTAGACCTAAGGGCCCTGAACAAATATCTGGCCAAGGAAAAGTTCAGGATGCTTTCCCTGGGCACCCTTCTTCCCATGATTCAGGAAAATGATTGGCTATGCTCTCTGGACTTGAAGGACGCCTACACTCACATCCCGATACTGCCAGCTCACAGACAGTATCTGCGATTTCAGCTGGGCACACGTCACTTCCAGTACTGTGTGCTACCCTTTGGGCTCGCCTCTGCTCCCAGAGTGATCACGAAGTGCTTGGCTGTAGTAGCAGTGGCACTTCGCAGGCTGGGGGTACACGTGTTCCCATATCTTGACGATTGGCTGGTGAAGAACACATCCGAGGCAGGAGCTCTACAGTCCATGCAGATGACTATTTGCCTCCTGGAGCTACTGGGGTTTGTGATAAATTATCCAAAGTCCCACCTTCTCCCAGTGCAGAAACTCAAATTCATAGGAGCTCTGCTGGATTCTCGGACGGCTCGTGCCTATCTCCCAGAGGCGAGAACCAACAACTTGTTGTCCCTCGTCTCGCGGGTGCGAGCGTCCCAGCAGATCACAGCTCGGCAGATGTTGAGGTTGTTGGGCCACATGGCCTCCACAGTTCATGTGACTCCCATGGCCCGCCTTCACATGAGATCTGCTCAATGGACCCTAGCTTCCCAGTGGTTTCAGGCTGCTGGGGATCTAGAAGACGTGATCCACCTGTCCACGAGTTTTCTCAAATCCCTGTATTGGTGGACGATTTGGTCCAATTTGACTCTGGGACGTCCTTTCCAAATTCCTCAGCCGCAAAAAGTGCTGACTACGGATGTGTCCCTCCTGGGGTGGGGAGCTCATGTCGATGGGCTTCACACCCAAGGAAGCTGGTCTCTCCAGGAACGCGATCTGCAGATCAATCTCCTGGAGTTGCGAGCGGTCTGGAACGCTCTGAAGGCTTTCAGAGATCGGCTGTCC
The DNA here is from genome assembly GCF_901765095.1 of Microcaecilia unicolor. NCBI lineage: Eukaryota > Metazoa > Chordata > Amphibia > Gymnophiona > Siphonopidae > Microcaecilia > Microcaecilia unicolor. Next base: position 122,247,765 of record NC_044031.1, on the reverse strand, counting down.
CACCAAATTATCCAAATTCAGACAGACAACCAGGTTGCCATGTATTACATCAACAAGCAGGGGGGCACCGGATCTCACCCCCTGTGTCAGGAAGCCGTCAGCATGTGGCTCTGGGCTCGCCGTCACGGCATGGTGCTCCAAGCCACATATCTGGCAGGCGTAAACAACAGTCTGGCCGACAGGTTGAGCAGGATTATGCAACCTCACGAGTGGTCGCTCAATTCCAGGGTAGTGCGACAGATCTTCCAGGTGTGGGGCACCCCCTTGGTGGATCTCTTCGCATCGCGAGCCAACCACAAAGTCCCTCAGTTCTGTTCCAGGCTTCAGGCCCACGGCAGACTGGCATCGGATGCCTTCCTCCTGGACTGGGGGGAAGGTCTGCTGTATGCTTATCCTCCCATACCTCTGGTGGGGAAGACTTTGTTGAAACTCAAGCAAGACCGAGGCACCATGATTCTGATCACTCCTTTTTGGCCGCGTCAGATCTGGTTCCCTCTTCTTCTGGAGTTATCCTCCGAAGAACCGTGGAGATTGGAGTGTTTTCCGGCCCTCATCACACAGGACGAAGGGGCGCTTCTGCATCCCAGCCTCCAGTCTCTGGCTCTCACGGCATGAATGTTGAGAGCGTAGACTTTGCCTCTTTGGGTCTGTCAGAGGGTGTCTCCTGCATCTTGCTTGCTTCCAGGAAAGATTCCACTAAGAGGAGTTACTTCTTTTTATGGAGGAGGTTTGCCGTCTGGTGTGACAGCAAGGCCCTAGATCCTCGCTCTTGTCCTACACAGACCCTGCTTGAATACCTTCTGCACTTGTCTGAGTCTGGTCTCAAGACCAACTCTGTAAGAGTTCATCTTAGCGCGATTAGTGCATACCATTACCGTGTGGAAGGTAAACCGATCTCGGGACAGCCTTTAGTTGTTCGCTTCATGAGAGGTTTGCTTTTGTCAAAGCCCCCCGTCAAGCCTCCTATAATGTCATGGGATCTCAATGTCGTTCTCACCCAGCTGATGAAACCTCCTTTTGAGCCACTGAACTCCTGCCATCTGAAGTACTTGACCTGGAAGGTCATTTTCTTGGTGGCAGTTACTTCAGCTCGTAGAGTCAGTGAGCTTCAGGCCCTGGTAGCCCAGGCCCCTTACACCAAATTTCATCATAACAGAGTAGTCCTCCGCACTCACCCTAAGTTCTTGCCAAAGGTTGTGTCTGAGTTCCATCTGAAGCAGTCAATTGTCTTGCCAACATTCTTTCCCCGTCCTCATTTCTGCCCTGCTGAACGTGAGCTGCACACATTGGACTGCAAGAGAGCATTGGCCTTCTGTCTGGAGCGGACACAGCCCAACAGACAGTCCGCCCAATTGTTTGTTTCTTTTGATCCCAATAGGAGGGGAGTGGCTGTAGGGGAAATGCACCATATCCAATTGGCTAGCAGATTGCATTTCCTTCACTTACGCCCAGGCTGGGCTGGCTCTTGAGGGTCATGTCACGGCTCATAATGTTAGAGCCATGGCAGCGTCGGTAGCCCACTTGAAGTCAGCCACTATCGAAGAGATTTGCAAAGCTGCGACGTGGTCATCTGTCCACACATTCACATCTCATTACTGCCTGCAGCAGGATACCCGACGCGACAGTCGGTTTGGGCAGTCAGTGCTTCAGAATCTGTTCGGGGTTTAGAATCCAACTCCACCCCCCTAGGCCCATGTTTATTCTGTTCCAGGCTACACTCTCAGTTAGTTGGATAAGTTGTTAGGTCAATCTCAGTTATGTCCTCGCCGTTGCGAGGCCCAATTGACCATGTTTGTTGTTTTGAGTGAGCCTGGGGGCTAGGGATACCCCATCAGTGAGAACAAGCAGCCTGCTTGTCCTCGGAGAAAGCGAATGCTACATACCTGTAGAAGGTATTCTCCGAGGACAGCCGGCTGATTGTTCTCACAAACCCGCCCGCCTCCCCTTTGGAGTTGTGTCTTCCCTTGCTTTGTTTGCTACATATGGGACTGACGAACACGAGCCGGTTCGGGCGGGAAGACGGCCGCGCATGGGCGCGCGAGGACTAGCAAAGGACTTTGCTAGAAAAGTGTTCCGATTGGAGGGGCTGCCGTGGACGTCACCCATCAGTGAGAACAATCAGCCTGCTGTCCTCGGAGAATACCTTCTACAGGTATGTAGCATTCGCTTTACACGGTATGTAATATATCAATCTGGGTGAAAAAACTGCACGGTGTTACACGTGTCTGTACACAAAATAATCTGTGTAGGTGCGCTGTAAATACATTTTTAAATCAAATTTCCTTATCCAGTTAGACTAGTCTAGACAAGTGGGTTATTCTCCTGAACCAGCAGATGGTGTTGTCATCACTAGTATAAAGACTGGTGCAGCCCTGGAACTGGTCAGTATTCTGCCTCCAACAGATGGTGTGGATGGACTGGGGTAGTAGGATATTCTTCTTCGGGGCTGACTCTAGCCCCATGGGTAGTGTCCTTTTTAGCTAAATGAGCTCTGAGGGTCAGTCTAAGGACCTTTTCCCCCACTGAGAGCCCCTAGCCTTGACCTGAGGGCCTTGGTTTGGTGGGGCTATGGCTGGCAGTGACACTACAGTCATTGGCAATGAGGGGTTGAGTACTTGATGGGGTTCTCTTCCCCCCCCCCCCCCCCCCCCGGCATCTAGGAACCTAGTTGCTGCATGCAGTTTTTCACATGAGGAAAAGAAGAGGCTACTGGTTCACCGAGCACAATGGATGGACACACCTGAGTGAGCTCCACTGACTCCGTTCCTCTGGAGAATATTGAATCACCTCCATGCATTTACAATGGATATCAGAGTGTCTCGATGCCAAAGCAATTATGACCAAAGAAATGTGCACAGGGCTGGAAAGGTCCTAGCAGACCCTGAACGGCACTTGCTGTGGTGGCTGTGGAAGAGCAGGGGGAAGCCGATCTGGAATGGAGTGGATATGTGCTAACGCCAAGATTAATAACTCGGTGAAGAGGCTAGAGGACTCAATGGCAGCATTTCAAGAGCAAGTGAGGAGTGTTGAGGGAAAAATGCCATAGAAGTGGAGTGGGATGAGGAGAAAGGAGTGAGAGAGACTGCAGAACCAGGTTGAGAGACTGGAGGAAAAAAATCGGGGAACGAGAAAACTGCCACAGAGGCAACCTCAGAATTTTTGGGGTGCTACTACTACTACTATTTAGCATTTCTATAGCGCTACAAGGCGTACACAGCGCTGCACAAATATAGAAGAAAGACAGTCCCTGCTCAAAGAGCTTACAATCTAATAGACAAAAAATAAAGTAATCAAATCAATTAATGTGTACAGGAAGTAGGAGAGGAGGGTAGGTGGAGGCGAGTGGTTACGAGTCAAAAGCAATGTTAAAGAGGTGGGCATTCAGTCTAGATTTAAAGGTGGCCAAGGATGGGGCAAGACGTAGGGGCTCAGGAAGTTTATTCCAGGCGTAGGGTGCAGCGAGACAGAAGGCGCAAAGTCTGGAGTTGGCAGTAGTGGAGAAGAGAACAGATAAGAAGGATTTATCCATGGAGCGGAGTGCACGGGATGGGGTGTAGGGAAGGACGAGTGTGGAGAGATACTGGGGAGCAGCAGAGCGAGTACATTTATAGGTTAGTAGAAGAAGTTTGAACAGGATACGAAAACGGATAGGGAGCCAGTGAAGCGACTTGAGGAGAGGGGTAGTATGAGTAAAGCGACCCTGGCGGAAGACAAGACGGGCAGCAGAGTTTTGAACTGATTGGAGAGGGGAGAGGTGACTAAGTGGGAGGCCAGCAAGAAGCAGATTGCAGTAGTCTAAACGAGAGGTGACAAGGGTGTGGATGAGGGTTTTGGTAGAGTGCTCGGAAAGAAAGGGGCGGATTTTACGGATGTTGTAAAGAAAGAAACGACAGTTCTTGGCAATCTGCTGGATATGATCAGAGAAGGAGCCAAGTGCTCTAACCCTATAGTCTTTGTACAGAATATGCTGATCACCTGTTTCTGGGATTCCAGGGCAAAGCTGCAATTTGAGATTGGCCAGGTGTACAAAGAGCTACGCCCAAAACCCAATGTACATATACCTCCAAGAGGATATGTTGTAAAATTGTTGAGATATATCAAGAGACAAGAGTATGCTTTAAAAATAGCAAGGCAATTGAAAGTATACAGTTATGAGAACACGGAGGTACACGTGCTTCTTCCCTTGAGCCTGGAAACTATGCATAGGCAAAGGGAACTGTTGCTGTACAAAGAATTGGGAGAAAGACTATAATGTTGGGCTATGGTTCCTGACGAAACTGCATTAGAGCATAAGAATAGCCATAACTGGGTCAAACCAATGGTTCATCTAGCCCAGTATCCTGCTTCCAACAATGGCCATTCCAGGTCACAAATACAGGCAGAAACCCCAATAGTAGCAAGATTCCATTCTACCAATCCCAGAGCAAGCAGTGGCTTCCCCCATGTCTATCTCAATAACAGACTAAGGACTTTTCCTTCAAGAACTTGTCCAAACCATTTTTAAACCCAGATACACTAACTGCTCTTCCCACATCCTCTGGCAACAAGTTCTGGAGCTTAACTATTCTTTGAGTGAAGAATTTTATGAAGGTTGTAAAAGGGTCCGCTTCCTCCACTCTGGGTTGAGGCCGGCAGCCCTGTTAGGCTCACAGGTTAGGCAAAGAACCAGACTGCCACATGGACTTAAGACCAAAGTGCTCTATTCTCAATTCAGTTCCATTCTCAAGATTGAAATGCAGCAGGGTCTGTCTTTTTTTGTGTATGGTGTACAGCGCTGCGTATGCCTTGTAGCGCTATAGAAATGATAAGTAGTAGTAGTAGTTCACAAACAGGGTTCAGGCTGGGTTCCAAACTCCAGCCAACATTCAGTTCCTTAACAGTTCAGGCCTACTTCCTTTGCACTACCTTCCCCTCTCTCTCAGAAGGGCTCAGTCAAAGTTCAGCCTGCTGTTCTATACATCCCAATAATTCAACCCTTTTCACAAACAGTCTCTTCAAAGGAAACCACTACTTAATGCCCCTGTCCTCTTCACAGCACCCAGGAGGACCCTGTACCAAACAGAGCTGGCAGCTTTCCTCCTACCTCACAGCACCACACCCATGTGGCCTCTCACACTGCCTTCATGTGCTGGACAGGGCTACATTTACATTCTCGCACTCCATGGCAGCTTACTCTTCTCCTCCAGGGAAACTCCAGTGGCAGGCCCTTTCCGTCCTCCACCTACTCCATGGCAGCTTCTCAATCAGTTTCCTCTCCCTCCTGGTGGCTGGGAGCCACCCAGAAATCTCTCCCCCTCTCACAGCTGGAGGGAATTACATACCGGCGATGCAGCTAAGGGACCGAGCTTCACCTCCCCTTCTCCCTCTAGTGGGGAAAGGAGTAACTGGCTCTCCTAGCACTGAGCCACTCTCCTAGCACTGAGCCACTGCTCCCCCTGCTGAGGTTGGAAATCCGTTCCACCCTTTTGTGGCTACCCTCCTCTCTCCTGCTTGCAAGGGCTTCTGGGAACCGTAGTTCAGGGAATAGCTGCTTCTCTGTGGGGCCCCAAGTGCTAGCTTTGTCACAAGGTTTATAATGTTCTAATTTATTATACTGCCTAATTTGAGAACAAGTCTAGTCTGGGTGGTGCACAATACACTAAACAACTCCAAAAAAAAACCAAGAACTTTTTTTTTTATTATTATTCTTAATTAGTTTCTTACAGTTTACAAAATAAACTTATAAGTTGTAACACAGCAGCGATTACAAAAGTAAGTAATAATAGCCAGAATTATTAACACCAAAATCTTTATCAATTGTAAAGAAATAAAAAAAGGTATACTAAAGGCAAATACTCAGCTTCCTTAGACCACCATCAGTTTGGGGGGGAGTATTCAACTAATGAGCCTAATGACATATAGGTAAAAGGAAAATGGCCTGATCCATAAATCCCCTGTATCTTTATATTCCCTTAGAACCTTTACACCAACTATCTGGGCAATTTCTTATTTTCTATGAACTTTTTAAGCTGATCTGGATCAAAGAAAATATATTTGTTCCCCATGTACTTTATACAACATTTGCATGGGTATGCTAACAAGAATGTAGCTCCTAAAGATCTAACTTCTTCTCTATAAGCTAGGAAAGTTCTTCTTCGATCCTGCGTAGTTCTCATCACATCTGGAAAGATCCACACTTTTTGTCCACAGAATATTTTTTGTGAATTTTTGAAGTATAATTTCAAAAGAGCCTTCAAATCTTGTTCAAAAACAAACAATATCAGTAAAGTCCTTCGAGTAGACACTTCTGAAATAGATTCCTCCAATAAAGCTGAAATATCTTGAAGATTTAATTCAGGATTTTGATCTTTAACTATTGGGTTCACCTCAGACTGTTTAGATTCTGGAAGGTAATAAATTCTATTAATTGGCGGAATAGCAGACTGAGGGTATGCCAGAATTTCAAGAAGATATTTCTTAAGAAAATCCATTGGTGAAATTCCAATAGAAATAGGAAATTTTAAAATCCTGAGATTTAGTCGTCTATTATAGTTCTCTAGCTGTTCCAGCTTTGAAGCAACTTTCATTTTATCCACGATTAGCATATCTGAAACATTTTTAAGAGATGTTATATCAGTTTGTATCTGAGTGTTTTGAGTTTTCGCTTCTTGTTTAACAGTCTCCAAGGCCAGCGATAAAGAGTCTACCTTATTTATTAACAAAGCAGTGTCTTGGGATGTTTTAGCAACTGCCTTAGTTAAATTTTGTATCGCTGCCCAAATAGTTTGTAAGGTTACCGCTTGGGGAGCAGCGAGCTCCATGATCATCTCTTCTGTTACTTGGGGCTGTGCACCACCGTCAGAGGCCCTTCGGTCACCAACTTTCGATTCCGTTAAGACCTCCTGCATAGCCCGAAGATTAGCCGGACAAAGCGGTTGACTAAGTTCCGGCGGGGATAGCGATTTTCAGCCCATAATGGAGACGCCGCTCCTCCGGACGTTTCAACTGCGGGGCCCCTCTCGCCGATTCCAACTGGGGTGCTCGATAAGCGTCGCAGCGTTTGCTGAGTGGGGGTAGGTATAAGGGCTGATGATTGGAAACCCTTGACCACCCCCTTTCTCTTAGTATGAGGCATATTATTGCGAAATTCAAAGAAAAATCGGAGAATTACAGCGCACTCCTCCGACGCCCTCTCAAGCTCGGATCGCCATCTTGACTCCTCCCCAGAAAAAAAACAAAAAACAAACTTCTTAAAAAATAAAATAGGAAAGACTCAATCAAAACTTACGAGAATAATTAAAACAAAAAGTAAGCGACTCATCCTCCAGCACAATCCACTGTAACTGATCCGAGAGAAGGGGGGGGGGGGGGGGGGGAGAAACCTTTTCTGTTAAAGGCAGTGTTAAATGAGTTTTAAGGTGAGATTTAACATTTTTGGTGGATTACTCCAACCGGACTCTTGGAGGCAGTTTTTTCCAATGGAAGAGAGCCAGAAAGTTAAAGGCACTCCGCCCCCATATTCAGACTGTGGGCTGTCTCCCACAGTCCGCTAAACCCAGAAACTCCATGCCTGCCGTTTCCAATGACCAGCATTGAATATCCAGTTTAACTTTGGCTCATCCAACTTTAACCAGCCAAGCTGATATTCAGCTTGGCCGGTTATTCTACCTATTATAGCCACCAAACTTGGCTGGTCTGCCTTTAAAAATCAGTGATATAATTGGCTATCTTTAAGCTGCTATCCATCGATTTATTTAGTGCTGAATATTGCTGGGTAGCCACCTAAGTGCCATTTTAACATACTTTTTTTTTTTTTTTTTTTTTTAATGTCGGGCAGACTGTGTCAAGCAGACTTCTAATGCATCTACGATGGAGCAGGGTAATCCAGTCTATGATCGTTCAAGGATTGTTGTGTGTAAAGCCCGTTTCTTTATCTTGCTAAACCAGTCCAGATCGCTGACTTGTGTACCCTTACGAGAGCAGATGGATACTGACCAATATAAGGGTAGGCACAATGTGGAACCTGGGGCGCAGTCCACAGCCTGCATCTTCCCTAGTCCTTGGGTCCGTGTCACTCCTGGGGTTTGGACATTGGTCCTTACCCCAGAATAGCCCATTGGAATTTATTCCCCCGAGTCTGAGCTCATGGGCTGTTGCTCAGTAAGGCACAGGGCCCCTGCTGGAGGAGGGGTGGGGAGGTGTGCCACCCCTTGTGCTTCCCTGTAGCTGGGGAAAAAGATATATAGCAATTGGCTATTCATCTTTATTCCCTTAATCATTGTTGAACAAATAAAATTGTTAAACAGAAGAAGACAATCGCTTCAGCATCTTCAGCACGATTTTTCACAAGGGTCACTATTTTTTCTGTGCAACAATCAGCTCTGTTAAAAAAAAAAGAAAAGGAGTTCTCCCCTGATAAGGAGATATGTAACTCCTACAAGGAACTCACTCTCTTGTGAGGATACCTTTTTAAGGTATTAATTCGCAAGCGAACCTTTTCCGGAGATGCGAAGGCAGTAGAACGAGAGGGCATGAAATGAGATTGAAGGGGGGGGGCAGACTCAAGAAAAATGTCAGGAAGTATTTTTTCACGGAGCCAGTAGTGGATGCTTGGAATGACCTCCCGCGGAAGGTGGTGGAAATGAAAACGGTAACGGAATTCAAACATGCTTGGGATAAACATAAAGGATTCCTGTTCAGAAGGAATGGATCGTAAGGAGCTTAGACGAGATTGGGTGGCAGAGCCGGTGACGGGAGGCTTGGATGGTGCTGGGCAGACTTATACGGTCTGTGCCAGAGCTGGTGGTGGCAGGCGGGACTGGTGGTTAGGAGGAGGGGATAGTGCTAGGCAGACTTATACGGTCTGTGCCAGAACCGGTGGTGGGAGGCGGGACTGGGGGTTGGAAGGCGGGGATAGTGCTAGGCAGACTATACGGTCTGTGCCAGAGCCGGTGGTGGGAGGCGGGGCTGGTGGTTGGGAGGCGGGGATAGTGCTGGGCAGACTTATACGGTCTGTGCCCAGAAAAGGACAGGTACAAATCAAGGTAAGGTATACACAAAAAGTAGCACATATGAGTTTATCTTGTTGGGCAGACTGGATGGACCGTGCAGGTCTTTTTCTGCTGTCATCTACTATGTTACTATGTATCCAAGATTTATCCAAATGGCAAAGGAAGGGCCTCTCTTGCAGGGCTGAGGTCCTTGAATTGCTGAAATTCATAGATGCCACAAATGTTGCAGTGGCTGTTAAGAATTGCTGGTAACAAAGATCCATCAAGCCCATTCTGTTTCCAGCAGTGGCCAATCTAGGTAGTTCCTTTTCTAAGAAACCAGGTGGCATCTTTAAAAGCTGGGAATCATTATGAAAGAATTTTAAAACTTTAAAAGCAAGGAGGGTTGATTGAGAACAGGAGACAGCATGATGTCAAACAGTTGAAGCTATTTAGCTTAGTCTCTGTTTCCCCTTCCCCACACAGCCATCGTTCTTTGTACACTCAAAACAAAGCAAACCTATGAGCTGCTGCAACCACGTTGTCATTTTTTTTTTGTTGTTAGCATTTTTATTTAATCTCACTTATGTTTTCAAACATGCCGGCTTGTGCAGTATACAGATGTACACAGAGGAAGTATAATAACGGAATAACTTTTCAAAGGAGAGTAGTAGTTTTGTTGTAAATCGTAATCAGTGTGTCGTTTGGAGGGGCTGGCTATAGGGACTCCCTAACACGTGTTGCAGACATTTTTTTTTCTCCTGGTAAAGCACCACTAAAACAGACATCATGTTACGAAGATCAGGTGCTCAATATTAGACTTAGAGTTTCTATTTATTTATTTATTTAGGGGCCCTTTTACCAAGGTGCGTAAGGGCCTATGTGTGTGCAGTGTGCATCAAATCAGCATTACTGCCCGGCTAGTGCGTGTGCCTGGTGGTAATTCTCTGATTTTGGCACGCACCGAAAACATGTAGTAGAAAATAAGTTTCTATTTTCTACTGCAGGGGTGTTCCTAGTGGTAATTGACAGTTCCATATCATCAAGCTGATCAATCCATAGACTGGTGGGTTGTGTCCATCTACCAGCAGGTGGAGATAGAGAGCAAACTTTTGCCTCCCTATATGTGGTCATGTGCTGCCGGAAACTCCTCAGTATGTTCTCTATCTCAGCAGGTGGTGGTCACACACAGCAGCAGCTCTGGCTAGGCCTCCAAGCCTAATCCTTAGGTTTTGTTGAGGCCTGGGGTTGAGGGCTCTTTTGAGCAAGTGCAAACCTGGTGGTGCCAGGTCCCTCCTTTTCTACCCCCTCCCGCTGGCTCCGTTAAAAAAAAAAATTTTAAACGTCCTTAAAGGCGTTTATTTCGACGTTTATTTAAACGTTCTTTGCAGCTACTCACTGGGACACCAGTTCGTTACAGCTCGGAGCGGCAAGCAGGTAATTTTACCTTTTTATAGCGGGCAGGGGGTTCCCCGATTCTTCTCCTCGTGGCATATGGCGTCGGAGGGCGAGGGCGCAAAGGGTCGCTCCCCGGATCGCTTGAGCGCTTCTAGAGGGGATGCGGGGGTCTTACAGCCTGATTCGCCCTTGTTGGGTGACAGTTTCGTGACCGATGAATGTCCCGGTCCTTCCTCCGGCGTGGCGTTTTTTCCCGCCATAAACGCCCATCCCCCGCTCCTCGCCTCCGCCATCTTGGCCGGCCACGCGGCTCGGACGGCTTCTTCGTGGGCCGCCCTTGAGGTTGGAGACATTAATGCCATGAACGCCCTTAATTTGGGCGACGGCACAAAAGCGGCTACAGTTAAGTGCCGTTCTTCCCGCGCGGCTCCTTCGCGGAGTGTCGCGCCGGACGCCATTTTGGATGCGCAGCATGCCTCTCCCCCGCTCTTGCGAGCGCCGGTTGAGGGTGCGTCTAGGGCTGTTGCCCAGGCTGCGGAAGTGCACAGTCTGGGGGGTTTCTCCCCCGAGTTTGTTTTGCTGCTGCATCAGGCTTTCCTCATACAAACGCTGCCCCTGCTCCCTCTTCTGATAAAGAGGTTGAGGTTCCCAGAGGTAAACGCCCTCGGGTTGATTTCCAGGCCTTGGAGGACTTTGTCTCCTCCGATGTAGATGAGGGCAGCGTGTCTGAGGTCTCCCAACGGTCCTTTGCGGATTCCTTGGAGGAGACGGATCCCCGCTCGGATGGAGCGGATGACCCCTCTGCAGCGCGGCTTTTTAGCCCAGAGGATTTGCCCAACCTGTTAGTGCAGGCCATGGGCATTTTGATGATTTCCTCTCCGGAGGACGTCTCTCCCTCAGCCCCTGTTGGCTCTGCCATTATGCTGGGGACGAAGCGCCCGCCTAGAACCTTCCACGTGCATGATGCCATGCACACCTTAATTTCGGCTCAATGGGATGTCCCGGAAGCGAGCCTCAAAGTGGCTAGGGCTATGTCCCGCCTCTATCCTTTACCTGAAAGTGAACGTGAGGCCTATCTGTGGCCTACTGTGGATTCTTTAATCACTGCGGTGACTAAGAAAACGGCTTTGCCGGTGGAAGGTGGCACGGCCCTAATGGACGCCCAAGACAGAAGATTGGAGGCGGCCTTAAGGTCGTCCTTTGAGGCAACTGCTTTAAGTTTGCAGGCCTCGGTTTGCGGTTCCTATGTGGCCAGGGCGTGCCTGACTATGGTGCAGCGGGCTTCCCCCTCGGATCATTCCTTGAGGGCTGATTGGCCGGCCCTGGAATCGGGCCTAGCCTATTTGGCAGACTTGCTGTATGATGTCTTGAGAGCCTCAGCTAAAGGCATGGCTCAGACAGTCTCTGCGCGGCGGTGGCTTTGGCTGATACATTGGTCTGCTGACCACGCCTCTAAATCCCGCCTGGCTAGATTGCCTTTTAAGGCAAGCTGCTCTTTGGGGTCGAGCTGGACAAAATCGTGACCGATCTCGGCACGTCTAAGGGCAAGAAGTTACCAGAGGTCAGGGCTCGGGCTAGTACTCGTCCCGGTACCTCCAGAGGACGGTTTCAGGAAGCCCGTCGGTACCGCCCGGGCAGGTCGGGCTCCTCTGCCCCCTCTTCCTTCAAGAGGAATTTCTCCCCCAAGCAGCATTCCTTTCGCAGAGACCGCCGTCCCGGAGGTGCTCCCTCCGGTCCTCCCCCAGGGTCTCGCGCCCAGTGACGGGGCCTTGGTCCACGCCCCAGTGCAGATTGGAGGACGGCTGTCCTCGTTTCTGGGTGAGCGGACCACAGTAACTTCACACGCTTGGGTGCTGGAAGGCATCAGAGACGGCTACAAGCTAGAGTTCTGCCGACCCTTAAGAGACGGGTTTGTACTCTCTCCCTGCAAGTCTCCGGTCAAAGCTGTGGCAGTGCAGCAGACCTTGGACAACCTGATCCGCCTGGGTGCGGTCGTTCCGGTGCCAAAAAATCAGATTGGCAAGGGACGTTACTCCATTTACTTTGTGGTACCAAAGAAAGGAGGTTCTGTCCGGCCTATCCTCGACCTCAAAGGGGTCAATCGGGCCTTGAAAGTGAGGCACTTTCGCATGGAGACTCTCCGCTCTGTTATAGCGGCAGTGAAGGCAGGAGAGTTCTGGGCTTCCTTGGACATCAAGGAAGCATACCTGCATATTCCCATCTGGCCTCCTCTCCAACGCTTTCTGCGTTTTACAGTCCTGAGACGACACTTCCAGTTCAGAGCCCTCCCTTTCTGGTTGGCTACTGCTCCGCGGACCTTTTCCAAAGTAATGGGGGTCATAGCGGCCTTCCTGCTAAAGGAAGGAGTACAAGTCCATCCTTATCTGGACGACTGGTTGATCCGAGCCCCCTCTTATGCAGGGTGCGGCAAAGCTATGGACCGGGTAGTTGCTCTTTTGAGCTCCCTGGGATGGATCATCAACTGGAAGAAGAGCCAGCTGCACCCGACTCAGTCCCTGGAGTATCTGGGAGTTCGATTCGACACCCAAGTGGGCAGAGTGTTCCTGCCAGACAATCGGATTGTCAAGCTTCAGGCTCAGGTGGACTAGTTCCTAGTAGCCTCTCCTATTCGGGCTTCGGACTACGTGCAGCTGTTGGGCTCTATGACGGCCACGATGGAAGTAGTGCCCTGGGCCAGGGCTCATATGAGACCACTACAGCTATCTCTGCTGCTGCGCTGGACTCCGATGTCGGAGGATTCTGCTGTGCGCCTTCCCTTGGACCCAGCAGTGCGCAAGGCGCTGAGCTGGTGGACGCAGACAGACAAGTTGTCTGCAGCAATGCCTCTGGTGACCCCGGAGTGGATTGTCGTCACGACAGACGCCTCTTTGATGGGCTGGGGAGCCCAATGCTTGGGAAGGACAGTGCAGGGGCTCTGGTCTCCTGCAGAGGCAAGTGGTCTATCAACCTCCTGGAACTCAGGGCCATTCGGTTGGTGTTATTGGAGTTCATCCCGGTACTGGTGTTGAAGCCTGTACGGGTCCTGTCGGACAATGCCACGGCTGTGGACTATATCAACCGCCAGGGAGGTACCAAGAGCGCCCCTCTAGCCAAGGAGGCTATGAATCTATGCCAGTGGGCGGAAGCGAACCTGGAGCAGGAGCCCGGAGAGCGGCAGCTATCTGCTCAGGCGTTCTTGGACATCACGAAGCGCTGGGGCCAGCCGAGCCTATATCTGATGGCGTCATCGGCCAATTGCCAAGTGCCGCGCTTGTTCAGCAGAGGACGGGACCCTCGATCCCTGGGAGTAGATGCTCTTCTCCAACAGTGGCCGACACAAGAGTTTCTCTATGTGTTCCCGCCCTGGCCCATGTTGGGCAGGGTGCTAGTCCGGGTGGCAAAGCATCCCGGCAGGGTAATCCTGCTGGTCCGGATTGGACCAGATGTCCCTGGTATGCGGACTTGATCAGGCTCTCAGTCGGCGATCCTCTGCGGCTGCCAGTGGAGCAGGGCCTGTTACATCAGGGTCCCGTGGTGATGGAGGATCCCTCCACCTTTGGTCTTACGGCCTGGCTATTGAGCGGCAGCGTCTGAGGAAGAAGGGCTTCTCAGACAAGGTCATCGCCACTATGCTGAGAGCGAGGAAGCGCTCTACTTCTACTGCTTACGCCAGGGTTTGGCGTGTCTTTGCAGCATGGTGTGAAGCAGGCTCACTTTCTCCCTTCACTGCTCCAATTCTTCAGTGTTGGCGTTCCTGCAAGAAGGTCTGGAGAAAGGCCTGTCGCTCAGTTCCCTTTAAGTCCAGATAGCGGCTCTGGCTTGCTTCAGGGGCCGCCTGAAGGGTGCTTCCCTGGCTTCGCAGCCAGATGTGGTGCGCTTTCGCAAGGGAGTTACTCACCTGCGCCCTCCTCCGCACTCAGTGGTGCCTGCGTGGATTCTCAACCTGGTGCTAAGAGCATTGCAGAAGCCGCCTTTTGAACCCTTGGCAAGGGCATCTCTGAAAGACCTGACGTTGAAAGCAGTCTTTTTGGTGGCTATCACTTCAGCCAGAAGAGTTTCCGAGCTCCAGGCGCTCTCTTGTCGAGAGCCTTTTCTGCAGTTCACTGAGGCAGGAGTGACTATTCGCACAGTGCCTTTCTTCCTGCCCAAGATTGTTTCTCGCTTCCATGTGAATCAGCAGCTCTGTCTCCCTTCCTTTCGTAGGGAGGACTACCCAGAGGAGTACTCTGCTCTTAAATATCTGGATGTGAGACGAGTCATCATCAGATACTTGGAAGTGACCAATGATTTCCGGAAATCGGATCATCTGTTTGTCCTGTTTGCAGGTCCTCGTAAGGGTCTGCAGGCTGCTAAGCCTACAGTGGCAAGATGGGTCAAGGAAGCCATGGCAGCGGCTTATGTGGCCGCGGGGAAGGTGCCGCCTATCCAGCTGAAGGCTCACTCCACAAGAGCTCAGGCGGCCTCGATGGCAGAGGCCGGATCCGTCTCCTTGGAAGAGATATGCAGGCGGCAACTTGGGCTTCGGCTCATACATTCTCCAAGCATTACCGTTTGACGGTGGCTGCACGGGCGGAGGCCCGGTTTGGAGCTTCAGTGTTGAGGTCAGGGATTTCAATGTCCCGCCCTGGGTGAGTACTGCTTCGGTACATCCCACCAGTCTATGGATTGATCAGCTTGATGATATGGAAGGTAAAATTATGTATAATCATACCTGATAATTTTCTTTCCATTAATCATAGCTGATCAATCCATAGCCCCTCCCAGATATCTGTACTGTTTTTATTCTGGTTGCATTTCAGGTTCAAGTTTAGTCTTCAGTTACTTCAGAAAGACTTCGTGTTCAAGTTTTTTCACTTGGATTCTTCAAGAGTTGAGACGAGTTTGTGTTACAGTGAGCTGCTGCATTCCTCTCCCCCCCGTTTTACGGGGCTGGATTGAGACATAAATTCTGCCGGCACTCCCTCCCGCTTCGTGCGGCTGTAGGGCAGCTTTGTACCCCTCCCGCTTCGGCGGTGTTAGGGTCAGTCAGCTCCTCCCGCGGTTGCGGTTGCAGGATAAGCCAGATCCCCCCGCATCGGCGGGTGTGGTGTCCCTCCCCCGCTCCGCGGGGATGAGCTGGACGGATTCCCCTCCCCCACTTGTGTGGGGATGAGCTGGGTTAATTCCCCTCCCCCGTTTCGGCGGTGGTGAGCTGGGCAGAGTGTCCCTTCGTGGGTGTAATTCTCTTATGTGCTGAGTTCTGCGGATGGAGCTTTGATATCGACATACTGAGGAGTTTCCGGCAGCACATGACCACATATAGGGAGGCAAAAGTTTGCTCTCTATCTCCACCTGCTGGTAGATGGACACAACCCACCAGTCTATGGATTGATCAGCTATGATTAATGGAAAGAAAATTATCAGGTATGATTATACATAATTTTACCTTGGTGCGCGGGTAACGGGTGAGCCCTTACTGCTAAGTCAATGGGTTGCATTAAGGGCTGAGGCCGTAAATAGATGTGGCAAATGAAAATCAGAGCGCATGTCCATTTCCCAGCCCCCCCCCCCCCCCAAAAAAAAACGTTTTTTCTAGAGACACTGGAGAAATGTTCCAGCGCACATCCAATACACGCACCCACACTACCGCAGCCCACTTTCTGGCACACCTTTGTAAAGGGGCCCCTTATTTATGACATTTATATCCCACATCAAACATTTTCAACAGCATTTTCTCAGTTATTACCCAAATTCAAACACAATTATAATGTTAATAAGTTTTGGATGTTACTGAATTCTATTATTCCATCTCACTGTATTTCTAGTTTTGGCACAGAATAAGTCATCACAAGGACAAAATATAAGAAAATGATTTCAACCCATATAATGGGCTAGATAGCCTTGTACCGTCTCCTGTTCTCAATCTAACCTGCTTGTTTAAAAGTATCTAATAATGAACGTGAAAGTAAAAACAGCATCTATAAACAAACTTTGAAAATGAAAGAAACCAATGCTCTTACTTTAAAATATTGCCTAAAAAGGTTTTGAACAAAAAAGATTCACAATACATGTAGAAATTGACTAGACACGACAACCCTATTTTAAATCGCCATTTTCCTGCCAAAACAGCAGCATGATCTCACATGGGGCCAATGTTTATAAATGGGCTAAAAACACTTAAAATAACTTTTAAATACAGTCCAAATATACCCAGATGCAGTTATAGAATACTAGCATAACCCGGTACCAGGGCACCTAACGCTACACCAGCCATAGAGCTGATGTGTGTGCCTAAATGTGGCAAGAATGCACACAACTTAGAATATAAGCAGATTCTGTCCATGTGTATGCCCTTGTACAAAAATGTGCTGAACAGATATTTGCAGAGTAGCACTTTGGGTGGTAATTCTGGCACCTAGATTATAGAACTGTCCTTCACGTTTATTTTTTCTGACTCATATGTTGCAATAAAATATGTGCTAATTTTTTTATAGATTTCTAAAGGGGATAAGGGAGAATCACCTCACTCTCCCCTATTCAATGTGCCTATCTCTGTAACCCCTATACCTTCTTTTCACCTTCCTTTTCTTTTTGTGTCTTGTATTTTTCCATGCTTGATTTGAGAGGCATGAATGAAACTATTCTTACCAAAGTGCTTTGATCATCACAATCTTCCCAATGCTTTCAACTTTTGAAAAATGTGTGATGGGGTTCAGCAACTCCTGGCATCCATGCCAGTACCATTGGCCAGCACATTAGCTTGATTTTCAATCTTGCTTCTCCCTCAATTCTTAGATTTTTGTTGCCCCTTGCTGGTCAACTTTGATCCCTTCCATGTACCTGACTACTGCAATAGGGGTGTCTGGATTGGGAAGTAAGCACAACTATTAAATCTGTTCATATTTTTACACTGTGGGAGTGGGGCATTGCTGTGAAGCTACACAGGACATGTTAGAGGAGAGCTGCAATTTGTTGGCTTGAGAAGGGAGGGATAGTAGTTCATTTCTATTCCACATATTCCTAAGCAGAGTAGGTCACATATGTGTTTCAAGATGTTGTGATTGGGCCCCTTGGAGGATGAACATTTACCCACACAGAAAGAAGGCACAAAAGTCTGCAGCAATTTTGTACTAGTGCCTAAATAAACAAATAGTGACAGTTTCTGAAGGGAAAGTACGTTCATAAATATATGTAGGTAGGAAATTTGAAAAATGCTTCCGTAATGAATACTTCCTACAAGAACATAACAGAGCTCAAGATCTTCCACTTTGCTCTGAAAAATAGTGATTATGTTTTCTGTATAATTCAAGCAAGTAGATTTGTATAACATTCTTTTTCTTTTACAGATATGTATAAGTAGAGGAAAATCTTTAGTTGAAAAAGTTATCAAGGAGCAGGTAGGTGCCTGAATTTTTTTAGTACAGTATTAATCATCCTGTGAGTTGATATCTAGGGTTTTTTTTTTCCTTTTCTAATTTGGAATACCATGGTCCCTACAAACAAATGGCAGTATTTAACATCTAGAGAGGCCTACATATATAACTCCTGGCCAAAATGAACACTTTTAGAAAACTTTTATGTGCCTCTGAACAGGTGCAAAAGCCGACATGGGTAAAATATATGTGTATTCCCATTGTGTAGGGGGAAATGCTGGGCCAAATATGTATATACATTATTCCCCCCCCCCCCCCCCCCCCCCCCCCCTCCAAACTTCTGCATCTCAGCTATCTACACATGTAGATAGTGGCTTTCTAAAATCACCATTTACATGTGCATCTAATCTACATATGTGAATACTGCCACTTAATATGTAGGTGCTTCTAAAATGACCATATAGAACATATCAAGATTTGGAAATAATTTTTCCCTAGTATTTTAATTTTATTGTGTCTTTAGTCTGGTGCCCATATCAAAGAGCAGCTGATAGGAGAAGCACCAACCTCTCACCATAGCTCTTTTTCCCTCTGTCTGTTTCTAAAGCCTCCCAGGTCTCCTTACTTTGGGGGAATGGACTTTGTCACTTACTCTGGCCTTCAGCCAGAGGGGAACATTTGCCAGCCATATGTGGCAATTTTAGGCCATGTTAAACACATTAAAAAGTTTCTTATGATCTGATAAATATAATAACTGGAAGACTTTGTTTTCCAGTGATGCCAATCAGCAGAGTTGTTCAAAGTACTAAAGTAAAAGTACAGTGAATGACACAATAAAAAATTTACTTAAGTGAAAGATAAAAAGTTATTGTCTTATATAACACTTTTTGGGCCCTGTTTACTAAGGTGTGCTAGTGTCTTTAGCACATGCTAAAGCTAGAGAGACCCATATATTCCTGTGGGTGTCTCTAGCGTTAGCATGCACTAAAAACATTAGCGCGCCTATAGCACAGCTTAGTAAACGGCCCTTTGAGTAAAAACTAAAAATACTGCAATTACAATGGAGGACACAACTCAACTACTAAAGGATGACTAAAACATTATTTTTCCAGTTTCAGCCAAAACTTATCACATGGTTTGGGCTGAAATTGAAACCGAAAAATAAATGTGAACCAATAAGGCCCGCTGGAGATTGTTAGAGCTTGCAGTCGGCAGCCCTCTGCTAAACCCTCCAGTCCCAAGAACTGCAAGCACAGGTTGACAACTGGGAGGCCATTTTAACAAGGATTTCTCAACAAGTCTGGCACGTTTAGGTTCCCAAGTCAATGCAAATGTAGTTAAATAGCTTCTGAGACAGGAACCTTTGTGAGTAAGTGTAAAAATAAAATAAAATGATTTACCAGCTTTTTATGCTTAAACTGTGCACAAGTAACTAGAGAAAGTAGCACTGAGATGTTTACTATTCAGTATTTAGTTAAAAGCCAAGTATGATATAGATTCTTACTAGAATAGGGTAAAGGAGTCCAGAAACTGGTCTACACTAAAGACATTATACCAGCCTGATGCTCAATCTTGAATAAAGAAGCACATTGATGTTACTGAATGTGAGGACTATGTGCTTTGAAAAATTACAATCAAGAGCAATACATTTCTTAAATGAAACCTGAAACTAAAAGCCACAGTGCTTGTACAATGACTGACTTTGTGCCACATTTGGAGTGATAGCTGATGTAATATCTCCATAGAGAGGCTAATTCCTGAGGAACTTATCCCAAATTTACAGACTTTAATTCCTGTTAAAAGTTTAGGATTTTTTTTTTGTTTTTGTTTTTTTGAGCACTCTGTTTACCATATAAGCTACTATGTAATATTATAAATGCGTTATTTGCAATTACATTACACACACACACAAAAAATGTGAAGTAGCCCCCCACTCCCCCCGTAACTACCTTATAATCCCTTTTGGTCTAGTTGGTGTATTTAGGGCAGGAGTGATCCGCAGTCGATCTTGCCGGTGTCAGCTCTACTCAAAACATATGCCGTGACCTGTTGCACAGTCTTGTGAGATTGCCACTAGAGGTTATGGCAGCCATTTTGAGAGCAGAGCCAGCATGGACAGGAATAACTGGGGATCACTCCTGAACTACACCCCATAGACTGCTAGGGATTGTAAGTAAGATAGGCCTGGGGGGAGCACCTACAGGCGGCAAGCAGGGGGGAAAAGCAACTCCTGCTCAGAGGGAAGGGGAGGAAGGGAGACAAACAGGAAAAGCACAAATTTTTGGCTTCCACCAAAAACACATGGTCAGTTTCAGCTGAAGCCATAGCCTTTTGGCCAAAATCAAAACTGGGCACAAAAGGGATTTTGGGTTAGTTTTGGCACCATAACTGAAATTCAGTCAACCTCTACAAACAACTTTGTTATGCTATAGTTCAATCCACTTTTGCTTTTAATAAAACTAAATTTTGAAAATTACTGTCACTTATAGCAAGTGCGCTTGTGAGTCATTAATCCAGCAGAGCTAAAAAGATGTTCCATATCATCATGCTGATCAATCCATAGACTGGTGGGTTGTGTCCATCTACCAGCAGGTGGAGATAGAGAGCAATCCTTTTGCCTCCCTATATGTGGTCATGTGCTGCCGGAAACTCCCCAGTATGTTCTCTATCTCAGCAGGTGGTGGTCACACACAGCAGCAGCTCTGGCTAGGCCTCCAAGCCTAATTTTTAGGTTTTGTTGAGTGCCTGGGGTTGAGGGCTCTTCTTGAGCAAGTGCAAACCTGGTGGCGCCAGGTCCCTCCTTTTCTCCCCCCTCCCGCTGGCTCCGTTAAAAAAAAAAAAAAAAAATTTTTGAACGTCCTTAAGGGCGTTTATTTCGACGTTTATTTAAACGTTTATTGCAGCTACTCACTGGGACACCAGGTCGTTACAGCTTGGAGCGAGAAGCAGGTAATTTTTACCTTTTTATAGCGGGCAGGGGGTTCCCCGATTGATCTCCACGTAGCCTATGGCGTCAGAGGGCGAGGGCGCGAAGAATCGCTCCCCGGACCGCGTGTGCGCTTCTAGCGGGGATGCGGGGGTTTTAAAGTCTGATTCGCCCTTGTTGGGTGTCAGTTTGGAGGCCGGTCAGTGTCCCGGGTCTTCCTCCGGCGCGGCGGTTTTTCCCGCCATAAACGCCCATCCCCCGCTGCTCGCCTCCGCCATCTTGGCCGGCCACTCTGCTCGGACGGCTTCTTCTTGGGCCGCCCTTGAGCTGGGAGACGTTCATGCCATGGCCGCCCTTGATTTGGGCGACGGCAAAAAAGCGGCTAAAGTTAAGCGCCGTTCTTGCCGCGCGGCTCCTTCGCGGAGTGTCACGCCGGACGCCATCTTGGATGCGCAGCATGGTTCTCCCCCGCTCTTGCGAGCGCCGGTTGAGGGTGCGTCTAGGGCTGTGGCCCAGGCTGCTGAATTGCACAATTTGGGTGGTTTCTCCCCCGAGTTTATTTTGCTGCTGCATCAGGCCTTCCTTATGCAGAACGCTGCCCCTTCTCCCTTGTCCGATAAAGGGGTTGAGGCCCCTGGAAGTAAACGCCCTCGGGTGGATGCCCAGGCCTTAGAGGACGCTGTTTCCTCTGATGTAGATGAGGGCAGCGTATCTGAGTTCTCCCAACGGTCCTTTGGGGATTCCTTGGAGGAGACGGATTCCCGCTCGGATGGAGCGGAAGACCCCTCTGCAGCACGGATCTTTCGCTCAGAGGATTTGCCCAACCTGTTAATGCAGGCCATGAGCATTTTGAAGATTTCCTCTCCGGAGGACGTCTCTCCCTCAGCCCCTGTTGGCTCCGCCATTATGCTGGGGACTAAGCGCCCGCCTAGAACCTTCCACGTGCATGATGCCATGCACACCTTAATTTCGGCTCAATGGGATGTCCCGGAAGCGAGCCTCAAAGTGGCTAGGGCTATGTCCCGCCTCTATCCTTTGCCTGAAAGTGAACGTGAGGCCTTTATTTGGCCTACCGTGGATTCTTTAATCACTGCGGTGACTAAGAAAACGGCGTTGCCGGTGGAAGGTGGCACGGCACTAAAGGACGTCCAAGACAGAAGATTGGAAGCGGCTTTAAGGTCGTCCTTCGAGGCGGCTGCCTTAAGTTTGCAGGCCTCAGTTTGCGGCTCCTATGTGGCCAGGGCGTGCCTGAAGATGGTGCAGCGGGCTTCCCCCTCGGATCCTTCCTTGAGGGCTGACTGGCCGGCCCTGGAATCGGGCTTGGCTTATTTGGCAGACTTACTGTATGATGTCTTGAGAGCCTCGGCTAAAGGCATGGCTCAGACAGTCTCTGCGCGGCGCTGGCTTTGGCTGAAACATTGGTCTGCGGACCACGCCTCTAAGTCCCGCCTGGCTAAGTTGCCTTTTAAAGGCAAGCTGCTCTTTGGGGTCGAGCTGGACAAAATCGTGACCGATCTCGGCACGTCTAAGGGCAAGAAGTTACCAGAGGTCAGGGCTCGGGCCAGTGCTCGCCCCGGTATCTCCAGAGGACGGTTTCAAGAAGCCCGTCGGTACCGCCCGGGCAAGTCGGGCTCCTCTGCCCCCTCTTCCTTCAAAAGGAACTTCTCCCCCAAGCAGCATTCCTTTCGCAGAGACCGCCGTCCCGGAGGTACGCCCTCCGGTCCTCCCCCAGGGTCTCGTACCCAATGACGGGTTCTTGGTCCATGGCCCAGTGCAGATTGGAGGACGCCTGTCCTCGTTTCTGGGCGAGTGGACCACAGTAACTTCAGACTGGCCCAGATGTCCCTGGTATGCGGACTTGATCAGGCTCTCAGTGGACGGCCCTCTGCGGCTGCCAGCGGGGCCGGGCCTGTTGCATCAGGATCCCGTGGTGATGGAGGATCCCTCCCCCTTTGGTCTTACGGCCTGGCTATTGAGCGGCAGCGTCTGAGGAAGAAGGGCTTCTCAGACAAGGTCATCGCCACTATGCTAAGAGCGAGGAAGCGCTCTACTTCTACTGCTTACGCCAGGGTTTGGCGTACCTTTGCATCGTGGTGTGAGGCAGGCTCACTTTCTCCCTTCACTGCTCCAATTTCTTCAGTGCTGGCGTTCCTGCAAGAAGGTCTGGAGAAAGGCCTGTCGCTCAGTTCCCTTAAAGTCCAGGTAGCGGCTCTGGCTTACTTCAGGGGCCGCCTGAAGGGTGTTTCCCTGGCTTCGCAGCCAGATGTGGTGCGCTTTCTCAAGGGAGTTAATCGCCTGCGTGGAATCTCAACCTGGTGCTAAGAGCATTGCAGAAGCCGCCTTTTGAACCCTTGTCGAGGGCATCTCTGAAAGACCTGACGTTGAAAGCAGTCTTTTTGGTGGCTATCACTTCAGCCAGACGAGTTTCCGAGCTCCAGGCACTCTCATGTCGAGAGCCTTTTCTGCAGTTCACTGAGGCAGGAGTGACTATTCGCACAGTGCCTTCCTTCCTGCCCAAGATTGTTTCTCGCTTCCATGTGAATCAGCAGCGCTGTCTCCCTTCCTTTCGTAGGGAGGACTACCCAGAGGAATACTCTGCTCTCAAATATCTGGATGTGAGACGTGTCATCATCAGATACTTGGAAGTGACCAATGATTTCCGGAAATCGGAACATCTGTTTGTCCTGTTTGCAGGTCCTCGTAAGGGTCTGCAGGCTGCTAAGCCTACAGTGGCAAGATGGGTCAAGGAAGCCATTGCAGCGGCTTATGTGGCCGCGGGGAAGGTGCCGCCTATCCAGCTGAAGGCTCACTCCACTAGAGCTCAGGCGGCCTCGATGGCAGAGGCCGGGTCCGTCTCCTTGGAAGAGATTTGCAAGGCGGCAACTTGGGCTTCGGCCCATACCTTCTCCAGGCATTACCGCTTGACTGTGGCTGCTCGGGCGGAGGCCCGGTTTGGAGCTTCAGTGTTGCGGTCAGGGATTTCTATGTCCCGCCCTGGGTGAGTACTGCTTCGGTACATCCCACCAGTCTATGGATTGATCAGCATGATGATATGGAAGGTAAAATTATGTATCGTACCTGATAATTTTCTTTCCATTAATCATAGCTGATCAATCCATAGTCCCTCCCAGATATCTGTATTGGTTATATTCTGGTTGCATTTCAGGTTCAAGTTTAGTCTTCAGTTCCTGTTCAGGAGGACTTCGTGTTCAAGTTTTTCAATGGATTCTTCAAGAGTTGAGACGAATTTGTGTTACAGTGAGCTGCTGCATTCCTCTCCCCTCCGTTTTTCGGGGCTGGATTGAGACTTAAATTCTGCCGGCGCTCCCTCCCGCTTCGTGCGGCAGTAGGGCAGCTTTGTACCCCTCCCGCTTTGGCGGTGTTAGGGTCAGTCAGCTCCTCCCGCGGTTGCGGTTGCAGGATAAGCCAGATCCCCCCGCATCGGCGGGTGTGGTGTCCCTCCCCCGCTCCGCGGGGGATGAGCTGGACGGATTCCCCTCCCCCACTTGTGTGGGGATGAGCTGGGTTAATTCCCCTCCCCCGTTTCGGCGGTGGTGAGCTGGGCAGAGTGTCCCTTTGTGGGTGTAATTATCTAAGTGCTGAGTCCTGCGGATGGAGCTTGGATATCGACATACTGAGGAGTTTCCGGCAGCACATGACCACATATAGGGAGGCAAAAGGATTGCTCTCTATCTCCACCTGCTGGTAGATGGACACAACCCACCAGTCTATGGATTGATCAGCTATGATTAATGGAAAGAAAATTATCAGGTATGATACATAATTTTACCTTCAACAGCTACACTAGCAGCAAATGGATTGTTCATTAAAAGTTCCTTCAGTTCAAGCCAGGCTTCAATATTACTGCTGTCTTCTGACAGGGTCTGCAGATATCGGTCAAGGGAATCTCTGAACCATTTCACTTTCTTATAGCAAAGAATGCTTTATCAGCTTTATCATCTATATTAGAAGTAGTGCTGTCTAATTCATCATTTGCATCTTAATCTTCATTATAATCGTCCCGCGGTCCAATTACAGTGAAGGCTTTCACAAAGTTGGCATCATCTATTCTAAAAATGTTTCATCTGTTTGAATATCTTCAAGAACTGATGCAAGAATGTCAAATATGTGTGAACCCTTAATCTTCTTAAAGCCAGACAAGAGAGTTCCTCTCTAAAGACTCTACCAATCCAGTGTACAGTCACCCTAATGTAAAATTTTCCATGGTCTGACCAGTCTGTTGTGATAGACATATGTCTGTTCACCAAGGATTGCAGCCAGCTTCATCTCCATTTTAAAGCGACCCAACTCATTACTGTTCTGTTTGGTAGAGACCAGTAACCAGCTCAACAAAAACAGCAACTCCGCTGTTCTCATAGGCTATATTCCCTGAACAGCAAAACTTAAGATGGGGTGATCCACTGTTTGCGTGACAAGGTTTTTAATTTGGTTTACTGGGGAATCATCATTTACATCTTTCTCCTGTTTTTACTTTTAATTGTAAGCATTCAATGTAACTAAGTAAAAATAGCAAAAATTGGTGAAATTGACTTCAGTCAAAGTAACAAAACTTTTGCTTAAGTACAGTAACTAATTACATTTACTGTTACTATACAACACTGTTGGTTATTTCTCACGAAAACCAAATTAACTTCAAACAAGTTGAGAATGTACTCTTCTAGCATAATGCAAGGAAAATGCACAAAGCATATCATGGCCTACTATCTTACCTGGCATCTTTGATTACTCCATATCAACCTTCCAGATTACTCTGTTCAGCTCATGCTTGTTGCTTAGTGGTACCATTGTTTTCAAAGGTTCACTTGGCCTCGCCTCAAGCCATGGTATTTGTTATCTGGCGCTGACTTTATGGAATCTACTTCTGGTAGATATTTGCTTAGAACCTTCTCTGATGAAATTTCAAGCAACCTTTAAGATGTGGCTTTTTCTGATTCAGTGCTTTTTCTCTCACTGTCTTGTCTGAATAGATATTTTGACGTTCCTTATGTGTTCTGTTTGTTTATGGTTATTTATTGTTGTGCTATGCATCCCTTGCCCTTATGCTTTTATATTTTAATTAGTGTTGCACAAGTGCGGGGTACAAATGTAACAAAAAAAAAAAATCACGATTAATGCCACAATTTACTTGTTAATCATTAATTGAGGTTTTAAAAAATTAATCGCAGTTAGTGATTAACCACCCTCCCTCTCCTGTCCACACATCCGGTCTAGCAGCTCTCCTCTCCCCTCCCACCTTGTTATTTGCAGTAAATTGCTGTCTCGGCCTGCACTGGGCCTTTCCTTCTGACCCATCCTGCCACTTTCTGATGCAACTTCCTGTTCCTGAGTGTCAGCAGCAGATGTATCCAGAAACTTGTGGGTTGTGTCCATCTGTTAAGAAAATTTAATTAATATACTCACAAATCCCAAGAGATCAAACAGGCTTAAACACAAACAGCTTTAATCTCTTGCAAGGAGACAAAAATCCAACATCAGTCAGGAAGTTATCTGACTCAAACCCCCTCCCCCTTGCTCTTATAAACCTTTCTCCTAAAATGCCTATGTGCAGTTCCACAGTGTCTTATGTGTCTGTCATCACAAATACATTTTAACATGTTACAGTCTACTGTTAGTAAGGTAGCCGGCCAAAAGCATATCTAAGAACATTCAGTTCTACTTGCAATGCACCAGGTCAGAGCTGAATGGACTTTTACTTAGAAATTGTAAGAATGATTAACCCTATATTAACAGAATGTTTTCTCTACACCATCTACCAGCAGGTGGAGATAGAGGGTGTTGAACTGAACTGTCTTAAAGGATTGGATGCTCCTTGGTCAGTCAGTATTCTCTTTCTCCAGCAGGCAGATGGACAGTCTGTCCTGAACTCCTTGTCTCATCTGCTAGCAGCTTCTGTTCTGGTTCTCTCAGCTCAGTAGAGCTGTGGAGCGTGCAGCTGAGTGGTGCCTCCTTTAGGGGGTACACCTGGTCACCCCAGGTCCCTTC
Source organism: Microcaecilia unicolor (assembly GCF_901765095.1). Taxonomy (NCBI): domain Eukaryota; kingdom Metazoa; phylum Chordata; class Amphibia; order Gymnophiona; family Siphonopidae; genus Microcaecilia; species Microcaecilia unicolor. The sequence goes on along the minus strand of NC_044031.1, from coordinate 122,221,117 downwards.
CCCACTCTTCTGCTTTCTCCAGCTCTTCTCCATTCTCCTTCCTCGGTGCAGTGGAAGGCTAGATTTGATATTTGGGCATTGTGCTTTCAGCCCACAAATGGCTCCAGGGAAGATACTGGTGCTCCCAGTATCAGGGAGAGGAGAGGGGGGATGTGTGCCTTCAGTGAACTTGAGTCAGTAGGCAGGCCTCCTGATAGTGACCCGGGGTGAGTATTAAGTTGTCTATAACTTCTGTGTAACTTCCTGTGGTTGCAGTTTTTATTTTCTTTTTCACAGGATGGCTGCAGTTGTAATTGCATGCTGCTCCTGCTGTCCAAAGCAGTGAGCAACACCGGGTCTTTATGCAAGCTCTACAGGCTCTCCTCAGAATACAGGGACTGTGTTTGGGGAGGCCTCACATTTTTTCCCATGCAAGTGATGTGCGGACTTGTTCCTCTTATGGTGCTGACAGGGTTTTACTGGCCATCTTGTTGGCATGCGGGCTTGCTCTTCCCGACCCTTCTTCAGTGCTTCTCTCCTCTGTTTCTGCTAGTCTGGGGGGGGGGGGGGGGGGGGTCTGCTGCTCCATTTTTCTCTCTTGTTTGCTGTTGCTGCACACAAGTTTCCTTTGCAAAAAATGAAAAGTCAGGCCCCAGTCATTATCTGTTCGCAGACGCCTTTTGGGTTGTTTTCTACCTCGGCGAGGAGTTGGGTTAAGTAAGGACCCAATGAGGGGTTTCTGACCCCTCTTTCGCCATGCTGTTTGAAAGAGTCATGTTGGGGCAACCTGGGCTACCCAGCTGCAGGGGGGCTTGGAGGTCGGGGAGCTCTTCAAGAGGAGCCCATGTTCCCACTGCGGCTACAGTAGAGTTGCCGGGTTTTCTCACCAAGGCCCTTCGTGTTTGTTATTTACTCTTCTGCACATGCTTTTTTTTTTCTGCTGTAGTGATGCCTCCGATGGCAAACACTAGGCAGCCTTCTGCTTCCTTTATGGTGTTCGGGGTGTGCAGGAGATTGTCTAGGCTCCATGGTTTGGCAACGGTTCCATCTTGTTGCACCGTTTCTATGCCTGGACTGGGCTGCATTGCCTACCGTGCCATTGTCTGTGGTGTGTTCATATGTTACATCTTGTTCCAGACTTGGTTCACTCTGTTCCTTGTGTGGGAGCCAAAGCACAGCATCAGGACAGCGCACCCTGTGTGTCATGTGGGGTAGGTCCTCTGTAAGGGCCTATTTTGTATTGTCACTTTGGTTATACCTTTCTTTTTGGGCGCTTTGAGTCCCCTCCATTTTGTTTTCACAGGGCAGTTCATAAGAACATAACAATAGCCATACTGATTTAAGACCAGTGGGCCATCTAGCCTAGTATCCTGTGTCCAAAGTGGCTGGTCTAGATCAGATACCTGGCAGAAACCCAATTAGTGGTGACATTCCATGCTGCCCATCCCGAAGCAAGCAGCTTCTTCCCCTATGTCCACCTCTATGACAGACTCTGGACTTTTCCTCCAGGAATATGTCCCAACCTTTTTTAAACCTAGATATGCTAAACGCCATTACCACATCCTCTGGCACTGAATTCCACAAATGTACTCTTTGAGCGAACAAATATTTCCTCCTATTTGTTTTTAAAGTATTTGCATGAATTTTCTTCAGGCTTGGCGCCAGACTTCTGTGAACAATTTTTCAGTTTGGTTTCTGTGGCTGTAATGGTTCCCATGTATCTCCTGGTCTCCTTGGTATTCATGAAAGAGTGAACCCTCCTTTCTGCCATAGAGGGATTTTCTCCAGGGGCAGGATTCCCCTGTGGAAGCAGTGTTGTTTATTCTGGAAGGTGGCTGGCTTTTCTCCTGAGGGTTTCAGGTTCACAACTGATTTGGGCATTATATTAGCAGCTGAGGAGCTCAGTTCTATGTCACAGGGATCATATGTTCCGTGTCATCAAGCAGATGAAGCCATTACGTATGGGTTGTGTCCATCAACCAGCAGGGGGAGATAGAGAGCACTCAACTTTTCACAGTGCCTCATGGCCAGCTAGCTCCACTGCCTCTTCAGTATTCTCTATCTCCCCAAGCAGGGTGGCTGCAGCTTCTTCGAGCTTCATCAAAAATCTGACTGGGGGTGGCTCCTGGCTTGCCAGTTGTTAGCCGGGGTGTTGGAGGCTATAGCAGCTTCACTTTGAAGGCACATAGGTCAGCCCTTTCCCTGCCTTACCCATGCCCCCGTGGATGTGGACATATTAGCTTGCTTTTCCCTGTCCTTTCCCACTCAGTGGATGCAGGCACATTGGTTCGCCTTTCCCTGCCTTTCCCACTTATTTGAGCCTTCGGAGTGTTTTTATTTACCTCTTTTTGCCTCTGCTTTCCTCACAGTGTTAAAAAAAAAATAATAATAATTAGTCGCGTCGCGCTTTAGCGCAGCGATCTTGGAAAAGAGGTTTTTTTCTTGAGATTCTTCTGCAGGACCAGAGCTGTGATACTCGGTCTAGTGAGGTAAGAGTGTTTTCTGACTCCTCCTGGGAGGGCCCGCGATCGGGACGTTTTTGGCGCGAACCGCCATTTTTGAATTTTACTGCCGTTTTCGGTGATGGCTGCGGAGACTGTAAAGTGCTGTTCTAAATGTGGCAAGCACAAATCTGCAGCGGGGCTCTGTAATTCGTGCTGTACAAATGGTAGAGCCGGCCCGAGCATGACAAGCAGCGATCTGTTGCGCTCTGAGCTGGCAGCGGACGCCATTTTGGATTTTCCACATGGTGCGGCCTCCGTTGCGACAGAGAGCCCTGAATCCGGGGAGGGGGGGGCCTCTGAGTGAGGCTAATAATAGAGCTGATAGCCCTGGGCAGGATCCGGGCGGTCAGGGAGCGGTTTTCTCCCCTGATTTTGTTTTAATGCTGCATAAGGCGTACATGCTTAAAAGAGATCTTTGGACCCTCTGCCTGTCCCCCTGGTGAATCCTGGCCTTTTGGAGTTGGCTTTGCCTGTTTCTTATCCTCCTGATAAATGCAGAAGGGCTAGTTCCCCTTCTGAGTGTGGCGCACTCCCCCCCCCCCCCCGTGGTCGGGCTATGAGGATTCTGAGGGATCTGGCAGAACTTCTTGGGCTGAGGAGCCAGAGTTGGGTGCAGAATTGCCACAGGAGCTTGATGGATCTGTCTGCGGTGAGGATTTTCCACCACGAGGAGCTGCCAGCGCTTATTTCAGATGCCTTACAAGCCCTCTCGATTGAAGATCCTGGAAGTGGCACAGCCTCCTCTGTTAATCCAAAGATGGCTAGTACCAGAAAGCCTGCTCGAGCCTTTCCTTTGCATGACTCCATCCAAGAGCTTATTTCGGCTCAATGGGCTGACCCCGAGGGACCTTTGAAGGTTGCCAGGGCTATGGGGCAATTATACCCTCTGAGTGAGGAACATTTGGCTCGCTTTGCAATGCCTAAAGTGGATGCCCTGGTCACGGCTGTGACAAAGATAACTACCCTCCTTGTTGAAGGAGGTGTTGCCCTGAAGGATATTCAAGATCGCAGGCTTGATTCAGCTCTGAAGCTGTCCTTTGATTTGGCAGGTCTCACTGGTCGGGCGTCTGCATGCAGTTGTTATGCTGCTAGAGCCTGCCTGGCTTGGTTACAGCAGGCAGTGGAACAGCCCGGTGATGGAGCGGAGACCTTATCTGAAGTGGCTCCGAGGATGGAGTCGGCCTTGTCCTTTTTGTCTGACGCCCTTTATGATATGGTCAGAGCTTCGGCTAAACAAATGGCTGTAGCAATGGCGGCTCGCCGCACTCTTTGGCTACGACATTGGGCGGCGGACATGGCCTCTAAGCAAAGGTTGGTGAAGTTGCCCTTTCAAGGCCTTCTCCTGTTTGGTGAGGAGCTGGAAAACATTGTTAAAGGCCTGGGGGATTCCAAACCTCAGCGCTTGCCCGAAGATAGGCCGAAGCCTTCTAAGGGTCAGGCGGTCCGCTCCTCTTACAGACCTCGCTTCCGTGAAGCTAGAAGGTACCGCTCGGGGCGTGCTGCTGGGTTCACTTTGCGTGCCCGCTTTCAGCAGAGAAACTCCTTTCGCTCAGACAAAGGTTCCGCAGCTGCCGGTTCAAGGCCTGGAGTTCAGGGGCGACCCTCTCAATGATGGTGCGCCGGCCCCCTCCTCGTTTCCTGTCATCGGAGGAAGACTTTCCCTCTTTTTCGAGGAGTGGGCCAAAATCTCCGCAGATCAGTGGGTCTTGGACCTGATCAGAGACGGATACCGAATAGAATTCGATGCCCCGGTGAGAGACGTGTTTGTGGAGTCCCGATGCGGTTCTGCCGCCAAACGGGCGGCGGTAGAGGAGACTTTGCACAGTCTGTGCCAGATAGGGGCTGTGACCTCGGTGCCTCCTGCCGAACAAGGTCTAGGCCGCTACTCCATTTACTCTTGTGGTGCCACGATAAGGCAGGTCTTTTCACCCGATCCTGGACTTAAGAGCTAAACAAGTCCTTAAGAGTGCGGCATTTTCACATGGAAACCCTGCGCTCCATCATTGCGGCGGTACAGCCAGGAGAGTTTCTCACGTCTCTGGATCTGAAAGAAGCTTACTTGCACATACCAATTTGGCCCCCACACCAGAAGTTTCTGCGGTTTGCGGTGTTGGGAAAACATTTCCAGTTTCGGGCCTTGCCTTTTGGCCTCGCCACAGCTCCCCGAACCTTCTCCAAGGTAATGGTGGTAGTAGCTGCCTTTCTCAGGCGAGAGGGTATCCGGGTTCACCCGTACCTAGACGACTGGCTCATCAGAGCAGACTCAGAAAAAGAGAGTCATCTAGCTACAGCCAGAGTGGTTTCAGGCCTTCAATCTCTGGGCTGGGTCGTCAATATGGCCAAAAGTTACCTGACCCCCTCGCATTCTCTAGAATATTTGGGGGCCATGTTCGACACAGCCTCGGGCTATGTGTTTCTTCCCGAGCAAAGGCAGTGCAAGCTTCAGAATCAGGTCCATCTGCTCCTGAGGATGCCCCGCCCGCGAGCTTGGGACATTGTCCAGCTGTTGGGATCGATGACGGCCACCTCGGCGTACCTCAGGGTTCTGATCTTGGTCCCCTCCTCTTTTCTATCTACACTTCTTCCCTTGGTTCATTAATCTCATCCCATGGCTTTTCCTACCATCTCTATGCTGATTACTCCCAAATCTACCTTTCTACCCCTGATATCTCACCTTTCATCCAAACCAAAGTTTCAGCGTGCTTGTCTGACATTGCTGTCTGGATGTCTCAACGCCACCTGAAATTAAATATGACCAAAACCGAGCTTCTCATTTTCCCCCCCAAACCCACCTCCCCGCTCTCCCCGTTTTCTATTTCTGTTGATGGCTCTCTCATTCTCCCTGTCTCCTCAGCTCAAAACCTTTGGGTCATCTTTGACTCTTCTCTCTCCTTCTCTGCTCATATCCAGCAGATTGCCAAGACCTGTCGTTTCTTTCTTTACAACATCCTTAAAATCCGCCCCTTTCTTTCCGAGCACTCTACCAAAACCCTCATCCACACCCTTGTCACCTCTCGTTTAGACTACTGCAATCTGCTTCTTGCTGGCCTCCCACTTAGTCACCTCTCCCCTCTCCAGTCGGTTCAAAACTCTGCTACCCGTCTTATCTTCCGCCAGGGTCGCTTTACTCATACTACCCCTCTCCTCAAGACCCTTCACTGGCTCCCTATCCGTTTTCACATCCTGTTCAAACTTCTTCTACTAACCTATAAATGTACTCACTCTGCTGCTCCCCAGTATCTCTCCACACTCGTCCATCCCTACACCCCTTCCCGTGCACTCCGCTCCATGGATAAATCCTTCTTATCTGTTCCCTTCTCCACTACTGCCAACTCCAGACTTCGCACCTTTTGTCTCGCTGCACCCTACGCCTGGAATAAACTTCCTGAGCCCCTACGTCTTGCCCCATCCTTGGCCACCTTTAAATCTAGACTGAAAGCCCACCTCTTTAACATTGCTTTTGACTTGTAACCACTTGTAACCACTCGCCTCCACCTACCCTCCTCTCTTCCTTCCCGTTCACATTAATTGATTTGATTTGCTTACTTTATTTATTTTTTGTCTATTAGATTGTAAGCTCTTTGAGCAGGGACTGTCTTTCTTCTATGTTTGTGCAGCGCTGCGTATGCTTTGTAGCACTATAGAAATGCTAAATAGTAGTAGTAGTAGTGCCATGGGCGAGAGCGCACCTGAGACCTCTACAGTATTCGCTACTTCAACGATGGTCTCCAGTATCTCAGGATTATCAGTGCAGACTTTCTTGGCTCCCTGCAGCCCGCCTCAGTATGGAGTGGTGGCTCTCAGACAGCATGTTGCGGCAGGGAATGCTGCTGGCACTCCCCGATTGGTGTCTAGTGGTGACAGATGCCAGCCTGAAGGGCTTGGGCGCACATTGCCAGGGGAAACATACCCAGGGTCTGTGGACGCCCAACGAGTCGGAGTGGTCTATCAACCGCCTGGAGTTGAAAGCGGTGTTTCTGGCTCTTCTGGCCTTTCAAGTGACCCTGGAAGGATTGGCTGTCCGAGTGATGTCGGACAGCACAACAGCAGTGGCCTACATAAATCGACAAGGCGGCACTCAGTGCAGAGCTCTAGCCACGCAGGCCGAACAAATTTGCCACTGGACCGAGCTGCATCTACGGTCCCTGTCAGCAGCTCACATTGCAGGTCAGAGCAACATGCAAGCCGACTATCTAAGCAGGCATCAGATCGATCCAGCGGAGTGGGAACTAGCAGACGATGTATTCCTGCAGATATGTGCCAAATGGGGCAAGCCAGTGATGGATCTTATGGCGGCCAGTTCCAGTGTCACATAAAAGGAAATTGCATTTTGTTAGCTATAAATTATATCGAAGAAGTACAATTATGTTATATTCAAACAAGTGTTTTTAAGTCCTTTCTAAAAGGAAAATATGATGAAATAGATCTACTGTCTCGAGGGAGATCCTTTTTTCCCCACATGCTTCTTCAGCAGACGGAGGGATCCTCACTTTGCCGGGTTGGATGCCTTGGCTCAACCCTGGCCCCTGGGCTTGCTGTATGTCTTCCCTCCGTGGCCCTTGATAGGGCGAGTGCTCCTGCGGATTCGGCTGCATCCAGGAGAAGTGGTGCTCAGCGCCCCGGATTGGCCCAGGAGGCCTTGGTATGCGGACCTCCGATAGATGTTGTTGGCGGCTCCCTTTCCGTTACCTCTGGTTCCGCACCTGTTGTCACAGGGTCCGGTGGCCATGGAGGACGCCTGCCGCTTTGGTCTTATGGCATGGCGATTGAGAGGGCGCAATTGAGAGAGAGAGGCTACTCAAATAAGGTAATTTCCACTCTCCTGCAGGCCCATAAGTGCTCCACTTCCATGGCTTATGCCAGGATTTGGCGCCAGTTTGAAGTCTGGTGTGTTACAAGAGCGCTTTCTCCGTTGCGGGATCCTGTCTCGCCAATTCAGAACTTTTTGCAGGATGGTGTACACAAAGGCTTGGCCTATAATTCCCTGCGGGTGCAAGTGGCAGCATTGGCCTCCCTGCGTGGCAAGGTTGAAGGCGTGTCCTTAGCTGCTGACCCAGATGTGGCACGGTTTCTTAGAGGGGTGCTTCGGCTCCGTCCTCCTGTGCGGGCACCTTGTCCAGCTTGGAACCTGGGGTTAGTATTGAAGGCCCTTCAGGGGGCTCCCTTTGAACCGCTTCGGCGTGCTTCACAGAAAGATTTGATACTGAAGGCCGTCTTTTTAGTGGCCATTACCTTGGCGAGACGGGTGTCAGAGCTCCAGGCGCTGTCCTGTAGAGACCCTTTTCTGCAATTCTCAGAGTCAGTAGTAGTAGTAGTCACGGTTCGGGCAGTGCCTTCCTTCATGCCTAAGGTGGTTTCAGCGTTTCACCTAAACCAGCCTGTTTTTCTTCCCTCCTTTGTTGAGGAGGAGTTTCCAGATTCATTTGGGCAGTTACACCTTTTGGATATGCGCAGGACTCTGTTGCAGTATCTGCGAATTACAAATTCTTTCAGGGCCTCTGATCATCTTTTTGTGCTGTTTGCAGGTCCTTGCAGAGGATTTTCAGCGTCTAAAGCCACTATTGCCCGTTGGCTCAAAGAAGCTATCTTTTCAGCATATCTGCTGTCTGGCCGGGCTCCGCCTGAAGCCTTTAAGGCACATTCCACAAGTGCGATTTCTTCTTCCTGGGCGGAAACTGGAGCACTATCTCTTCATGAGATATGCAGTGCTGCAACATGGGCTTCTAAGCTATCTTTGGCCCAACATTACAGGCTGGATGTGGCTGCCAGGAGGGATGCGCGTTTTGGAGCACAGGTGCTAGCGCGTGGTGTGGCTTGTTCCCACCCTATTTAGGGATTGCTTTGTTACATCCCATACGTAATGGCTTCATCTGCTTGATGACAAGGAAGGGAAAATTACGTTCTTACCATGATAATTTTCTTTCCTTTAGTCATAGCAGATGAAGCCATGAGCCCTCCCTGTATGATTGTCTGTATTGCAGTGATTCTGATTTTAGGTGCTGTTCTTGTTTCCTGAAGTTATATTCCTTCCTTGGGGAGTCGGAAAACAGTCTTCAGGATTCTTGTTACAGTTATAGGAGGATGAGTTCATTCCCTCCAGTTCATGTTTTGGGAGGATGAGTTTATTCCCTCCAGGAGGATGCAAGTATTCCTTCCGTTTATACAAAGTGGAGGATGAGTTTATTCCCTCCAGGAGGATGAGTTCATTCCCTCCTTTTTTGAGTCTATGCCCTTGTTATGGGACCATCGTTCGCTGTGAGGAAAGTTCATGTTATTCCCATTGCGGTTTGCCATACTGCTTTGGAAGCTTCAAATACTGAAGAGGCAGTGGAGCTAGCTGGCCATGAGGCACTGTGAAAAGTTGAGTGCTCTCTATCTCCCCCTGCTGGTTGATGGACACAACCCATACGTAATGGCTTCATTTGCTATGACTAAAGGAAAGAAAGTCATCATGGTAAGAACCTAATTTTCCCTTTTTTTGTACTATACACAATGATACACCAGTCAAAATCACCAATCACCTAGTGATATTTAAGGAGAAAAACCCCTCAAAACTTGTCAAATCGCTTATCTTGGGTATACACCACTCCACGAAATGACTGTTGACAGTTTCTATCATGGGGGTATAAATTTTTCTCCACTACTTTCTTTTCTTTTATTTCTGCATTTATAGGTCGAGTTTATACAATATCATATGTTACTTCCCTCTCCCACATTGTTGGCCTTGACAGGCTGTTCTTTCAATGGCTGGCAGTGGCGTACCAAGGTGGGGGCGGTCCGCTCCGGGTGCACAACGCTAGGGGGGGTGCCGCGCGCCGGTCAGCGTCGATCGTTTCCATGCTCCCTCTGCCCCGGAACAGGTTACTTCCTGTTCTGGCGCGGCACCCCCCCCCCCCCCCCCCCCCCCCCAGCAGCGTGCACCTGGGGGAGGGTTCTTTCTCCGGGGGGCGGGGCGCATCGGCGATCCGCCCCGGGTGTCAGCACCCCTTGGAACGCCACTGATGGCTGGTATAGCTAGCTCTCCGCTTTCCTGCTACAGGTTACTTGTGGTTGCTTTTCCACATCAGCTCTGCTCTCTAGTACAGTACTGTGACGCTGGACAAACCTATGGCATTCCAGCTCCCACGGTATCAGCAACACCTCTAGCTGTATGTGGTAGGGTCTCTCCCTGCTTCTGTTTTGGTTTGGCACTGGTTCCTGTTATTGGACAGCTAGAGATACTGCAGAGCTACTTCAGTGTGATAGAATAGTTTTTTGGTTGTCAAAACCACCTAAGAGTGAGCATGGGCTTCCGGAGGGGGCTGGTTCAGTCCCACTTTTCATAGTACAAGCAGCCTTCTTTGGCTACGCCCTCTAGCCTTAGTTCTTGGCCACACGTGTTAGCTCCAGTGAGTGCCCACCTGTTCTAGTGTACAGCAGCACCGGATACACTGACCACTAGGCTGCTCCAGAGACTTGCTTTCTGCTTTAAAAATGCCCATAATACCTGAAGCTGTCATAGAGCCGGGCATCCCCTTTTGGTTTTCCTTTATGGAAGAGGGAGGGGGACAGCAGCCACTGGGGGATTAAGGAGTGTCATGCCTTAGTCCCTGCAGTGGACAGCTGCTTAATCAGGGCATCTTTTTGTATTGTGAACATTCCTGAAACAGGTCTAAATAAGGATATCCTTCATTTTAGACGTGGACATTTCTTCCCCATTGGTACTCATTCTTGAAAGTCTAGATTTCAGGCCCTGCCTAATCCCACCCAACCCCCCCCCCCCCCCCCCCCCCCTCCGTTTTGCTATTTGGAAATACTGCAGAGTTGGTCATTCCTTTTCTGCCTTTGCAAAATCAATATTTGGAAGTTTCAAGCACATGGACGTCCATTTCGACTTTTGAGATGTTCATATGCTTTGAAAATAAGTGCCATAGACACCTATGTAGCATACGTGACAGAAATTGTATCTTTAATGCAGATGTAGACCTTTTACACTGCTCATTAGCAGGTGTAAACGTGAGAGTGGAGTATGCGAGTAAGCATGTAGATTAATGTGATTTTATAATCTATTTGCACACTTGCAAACTCTGCCCACACCATGTCCAAACTCCATTCGTGCACATGCCTACTACCAAGGTAGGTACATACTTCTGTGCCAGTCGGACATGTAAACAACCTGTTATAAAATTCTATGTGGCTACATACGTATAAAAAAGATTTCACAAAATTACCCCCTTTAAGTTTGAAAACTATAAATTTAAATATATTTTGTGTTTTTATGAACTTTATTCTCTGTTTTAGCAGAATGTGATGTATGCAATAGTATGGTGATTTTTGCATAGGGCCTTTCCTTGAATTATTAAAAATATCTTTATATGAATAAGTTTTGGGGTTTGTTTTTTTTTTTTAAAGCTTAAAAAAAATTGTGTGCATGACTTGTCTAGTGTTCAAATGGATAGGGTCATGTTGCCTCCTTGTTCAGATTTAACAATAGGCATAGGGAGATTGAATTTTATTATCAGTGACTCGGCACACTTTCCAAGAGTGATTACATCTTAATAGCAATGAAGATAAAAATAAATTTCACTCCTGCCACTGCAAGCATCCAATAAGAAGGTAGGAAAATAAAAAGTACTGGCTGAACAAGAGCGAGAATATGAGGAAATAAAACTGAAGAGGGAGCCATGTGAAGGTAACTGGTGATCATATAGAAAACTGAAAAAGGTCTTGAAGTTTGCATGTGCATAAGAGGTGTAAAGACTGTAAAGCAATATGCATTTCCATATCATCAAGCTGATCAATCCATAGACTGGTGGGTTGTGTCCATCTACCAGCAGGTGGAGATAGAGAGCAAACTTTTGCCTCCCTATATGTGGTCATGTGCTGCCGGAAACTCCCCAGTATGTTCTCTATCTCAGCAGGTGGTGGTCACACATCAGCAGCAGCTCTGGCTAGGCCTCCAAGCCTAATTTTTAGGTTTTGTTGAGTGCCTGGGGTTGAGGGCTCTTTTGAGCAAGTGCAAACCTGGTGGTGCCAGGTCCCTCCTTTTCTCCCCCCTCCCGCTGGCTCCGTTAAAAAAAAAAAAAAAAAATTTTTGAACGGCCTTAAAGGCGTTTATTTCGACGTTTATTTAAGCGTCTATTGCAGCTACTCACTGAGACACCAGGTCGTTACGACTCGGAGCGGACAGCAGGTAATTTTTACCTTTTTATAGCGGGCGGGGGTTCCCCGATTCTTCTCCTCGTGGCACATGGCATCGGAGGGCGAGGGCGCAAAGGGTCGCTCCCCGGGTCGCTCGAGCGCTTCTAGAGGGGATGCGGGGGTCTTCAAGCCGGATTCGCCCTTGGTGGGTGACAGTTTCGCGACCGATGCATGTCCCGGTCCTTCCTCCGGCGTGGCGGTTTTTCCCGCCATAAACGCCCATCCCCCGCTCCTCGCCTCCGCCATCTTGGCCGGCCACGCGGCTCGGACGGCTTCTTCTTGGGCCGCCCTTGAGGTTGGAGACATTAATGCCATGAACGCCCTTAATTTGGGCGACGGCACAGAAGCGGCTAAAGTTAAGAGCCGTTCTTCCCGCGCGGCTCCTTCGCGGAGTTTCGCGCCGGACGCCATTTTGGATGCGCAGCATGTCTCTCCCCCACTGTTGCGAGCGCCGGTTGAGAGAGCGCCTAGGGCTGTTGCCCAGGCTGCGGAAGTGCACAGTCTGGGGGGTTTCTCCCCCCAGTTTGTTTTGCTGCTGCATCGGGCCTTCCTCATGCACAACTCTGCCCCCGCTCCCTCCTCTGGTAAAGAGGTTGAGGTTCCCAGAGGTAAACGCACTCGGGTTGATTCCCAGGCCTTGGAGGAATTTGTCTCCTCCGATGTAGATGAGGGCAGCGTGTCTGGGGTCTCCCAACGGTCCTTTGCGGATTCCTGGGAGGAGACGGATCCCCGCTCGGATGGAGCGGATGACCCCTCTGCAGCGCGGCTTTTTCACCCGGAGGATTTGCCCAACCTGTTGTTACAGGCCATGGACACTTTGAAGATATCCTCTCCGGAGGACGTCTTTCCCTCAGCCCCTGTTGGCTCTGCCATTATGCTGGGGACGAAGCGCCCGCCTAGAACCTTCCACGTGCATGATGCCATGCACACCTTAATTTCGGCTCAATGGGATGTCCCAGAAGCGAGCCTTAAAGTGGCTAGGGCTATGTCCCGCCTCTATCCTTTGGCTGTGAGTGAACGTGAGGCCTATCTGTGGCCTACCGTGGATTCTTTAATCACTGCGGTGACTAAGAAAACGGCATTGCCGGTGGAAGGTGGCACGGCCCTAAAGGACGCCCAAGACAGGAGATTGGAGGCGGCCTTAAGGTCGTCCTTTGAGGCGGCTGCTTTAAGTTTGCAGGCCTCAGTTTGCGGCTCCTATGTGGCCAGGGCGTGCCTGACTATGGTGCAGCGGGCTTTCCCCTCGGATCATTCCTTGAGGGATGATTGGCCAGCCCTGGAATCGGGCCTGGCCTATTTGGCAGACTTGCTGTATGATGTCTTGAGAGCCTCAGCTAAAGGCATGGCTCAGACTGTCTCTGCGCGGCGGTGGCTTTGGCTGAAACATTGGTCTGCTGACCACGCCTCAAAATCCCGCCTGGCTAGATTGCCTTTTAAAGGCAAGCTGCTCTTTGGGGTCGAGCTGGACAAAATCGTGACTGATCTCGGCACGTCTAAGGGCAAGAAGTTACCGGAGGTCAGGGCTCGGGCTAGTGCTCGTCCCGGTACCTCCAGAGGACGGTTTCAGGAAGCCCGTCGGTACCGCCCGGGCAGGTCGGGTGCTTCTGCCCCCTCTTCCTTTAAGAGGAAGTTCTCCCCCAAGCAGCATTCCTTTCGCAGAGACCGCCGTCCCGGAGGTGCTCCCTCCGGTCCTCCCCCAGGGTCTCGTACCCAATGACGGGGTATTGGTCCACGCCCCAGTGCAGATTGGAGGACGGCTGTCCTCGTTTCTGGGCGAGTGGACCACAATAACTTCAGACGCTTGGGTGCTGGAAGTCATCAGAGACGGCTACAAGCTAGAGTTCTGCCGACCCTTAAGAGACGGGTTTGTACTCTCTCCCTGCAAGTCTCCGGTCAAAGCTGTGGCAGTGCAGCAGACTTTGGACAATCTGATCCGCCTGGGTGCGGTCGTTCCGGTGCCAGAAAGTCAGCTTGGCAAGGGGCGTTACTCCATTTACTTTGTGGTACCAAAGAAAGGAGGTTCTGTCCGGCCTATCCTCGACCTCAAAGGGGTCAATCGGGCCTTGAAAGTGCGGCACTTTCGCATGGAGACTCTCCGCTCTGTTATAGCGGCAGTGAAGGCAGGGGAGTACCTGGCATCCTTGGACATCAAGGAAGCGTACCTGCATATTCCCATCTGGCCTCCTCATCAACGCTTTCTGCGTTTTGCAGTCCTGGGCCGACACTTCCAGTTC